>NW_022111320.1:16124728-16126978 GCF_000313985.2 Echinops telfairi | reverse complement strand
ACATTTGCTGATGCACCCGGTTTGTCTTCAGCGATTGTACCGGGAATGTGAGCATTATAGAATGCCAGTTTAATAGAACCAAGTATTCTTGCATTGAGTGGAGGCCCAATGGGGGACTTCCTTTTTAAGCAGATCATATTGACCATCAAACTGCAAACTAAACCCACTCCATTGAACCCAGTCTGACTCATCACTGAACTGCCTTTTGGGTTTCCTGTCTTTATCTGAGCAGGAAGACTCATCTTTATCCTGTGGAGCCACCAGTGGGTTCAGACTGCTGTCAACAGGGCCATCAGGCTTGGAAAAAATTCCAGGCTCTGAAAGTTGGACCTCTAGTCTTAGTTTTTCTTTTCAAATAAAATGGTGGCCGTGAGAGAAATATTTACTCACTGTGGGAGGAAATACAACAAAGTGCTTGCCATGTTTATGTGACATGTTTGGATTCCCAGCAAGAGAGATAGCATATTCCCTGGAGTCTATAAATTCCATATACAGATTCTGATGTCAAGAATTGCATCAACCACCCAAACCACCACCACCCCCAACAAAAAGAGCAAATAAATACAAAGCATCACTATCCAATGGGAATCACAATTGAGGTAGATCTCTGAGATTGGGTATTAGAATGGCTGGGTGCTACTTCCACAACCAAACTCACAGTGACCCCGTAGGACAGGGTAGAACTAACCCTGTGGGCTCCTAAAACTGTGACTCCTCTTCCTCACTCAGGGAGACTGGTGGTTCAAAGTACTGAGCTATCAGTTAGCAGTTCAATGCATAACCACTACACCCGCAGGGCCACCAGGCATTGTCCTTATGTTTTCCATATACATTCAGATAAAAAGCTGTCCTCTCCCCAAACAGCACCATTGCAGGAGTATCCATGCTCTATTTGGTAAGAGAATGCTGGCCTAGGCACTCTCTTGGCCAGGAAACTCATGAAAGATATTGAAGATCTGGCGCGCGCGCCCTTTCTCTCTATCCACACACATACATACGTGTGTATATGTGTAAGTGGAGATGGACATGTACATTTATGTGCATACACGTGTGTATGTATATCTGCATATATATACTCATGTATATCTATACATACATAAATACACACTCATGTAAATTTGAGGTTAGGATAATAGAACATAGTTTTCTAAATGTTTTAAATAAACTGTATTCTAAACATTGCGAATAACTACCTATCAGGTTGCTTTTAAAATGGACATTCTCTTTTTAAAAAAAGAACAGTTAAAAGAGATTTTATTCTAATAGCTATAATTACAGTGTTTTTCAATGCGGACATTGACAACAAGCATACAAAGCAATTGATGATGAATTGTGTATTGCAAGCAGTCAGAGGTTCCCTGACACTAAATAAACAAGTTAGTCTCCTTCCTCTCCTTTTCAAAGTGCAAACACCATTCACATCTTTGGTGAAAAAGCCAACCAGCACAGTCACACGCAGCAGAAGAACATGACATGCAGGGTCATTGCCAAACAGACCTATGGGACGCATCGCAACCGAGTGGAACTGCCCCGTGGGGTCTCCAAGACTGTAAATCGCTATGGAAGTGAACTGCCTCATCTTCCCCCATGGAGCTTCAAACCACTCACCTTTCAGTTAGCAGCCAACCGGGCTGCTCTAGAGCAATAACCAAGGCACCATATTCTGTGATTGGTAGAAAGAGAAAGGGCTGGTGATGCTTATCAATAGGCAGCTTTCATAGGTAAAAGCTGAGAGGTACGGGAAAGCAAATGAAAGATGAAGGAAGGAAGGGACTGGCAGCGACGGATGGAGGGAGAGAGATGAGCAGCCGCCAACTGAGGGTAGTAAAGCAGAAGTTTGGGAGATGACGGTGAGTCATTACAAACGGCAAATACCCCGTAGCCACGTTCTTGATGATGACAGATCTTCCTGTGTACAGAGAGGCATGCCAGTAGTCTGTAAAGAATTCAGATGACTCGGTTGAAGGTAAGCTAGTGGAGTGGGCAGAGTTCAGCAGTGTAAAGTCAGGATGGAAGGTACCGTGGAACAGTTTGTATGACATCGCTACCCTTTCAACTGGGTTCAAATGGAGAGGGTATTCACTTGCCTGGAAAAAAGTTTGGAGATCTCTATATTTCAATATTTTGGACCTTGGAAATATAATGCCACTATAATATACTTTTTCATACCAATAGTTTAAAGTGCTGGCTTCATCTTGATTGGGGAATGGAGTGTGTGTGTGTGTGTGTGTGTGTGTGTGTGTGTGTGTG
>NW_022111320.1:16122417-16123946 GCF_000313985.2 Echinops telfairi | reverse complement strand
CCATCCTCTCTCTCTCTCTCCTAGCTCTCCATCCTCTCTCTCTCTCTCTCTCTCTCTCACACACACACACACACACCCCTCTATCTGTATTTGGGGAATTCTTACTTCATTAGTCTTCCTACCTCACCTCTTCACTGCCTTGGATAGTCTTATCTGAGCCTCTACATTAGGTTAAAGGCTGTCCTAGCATCCACCCTATTATTTATCACAATTATAATTAATTCATTATCTGAGTAGATATTGACTAATATCTGTCTTGTGACTAAATCATCCGTGAGGACGGCAGCGACATCTGTCTTAGTCATCACCGTGTCTCCTGTTTTCAGCCCTGCACCTGGCACATAATGGACAATCAATAAATATTTGTTGAATAAATGATGTTAGGTGCAGAACCAAGTGGGTGACCGCGTGGGTGTAATAGTGTAAGGTTGCTGAGTCCCCTTTGTGCTCAGCACCGACCATTATTGACTGGGGATTTGCAGTGCACACTCCGGGGACCATGGGATGGCCTGGTGTGGTATCGCAGGCCTGAGGTGACATGTAGTCTGTGCCACGGGGTAGCATCCGAGCAAATATCTGCTCAGCAAAAGAAGGTGACTCGGCTCAGGAGACCGGTATCTCTCCTTTGGAAGGTATTTCCTGACATAATATTTAGATCTATCAAATATCCGAACACAATCAACACAGGCGTAAGGAAGTAGTGGGCACCAGGCGTTACCCCTGTGGGTAGGTCAGCCCTTGAAATTTGGGAACAACAGAGGGACGACCTTTTGTGAGACTTTTTGTCTGGACATGACTCAGTTGTGGCCTTGTTTGGGAAATGCTTAGACCCCAACTTGTGGGGGAGGGGAGTTCTTGGCCAGGGGGTGAACGTGTGCCTTTTTGTGAACTACAGTTATCTAGCCACTCTGAGACACCTTATCGCACAAAAGCCATAAACAGGTAACGAAGCGAGTGTCGCCGGGCCGGTGGCTGTGAGACCCGGGTAAATAGGCTAAGAGCACTTTACCAAAAGGGAACCCGCAGTGAGGACTCCCGGCAAAAAATTGGATGGCACGTTGAATTCTGCCTCCGAGGTATGTTCCTTCCGTCATTGTCAATATTTATTATTTTCCTGTGAGGAAGCAGAATCACATTTTTTGGGGCGGGGGCTCAGAACAAGAACCTTTATAGCAAACAGCCCCAATCCACGCGCCTTCCACAGCACAAGGAAAAGTTTCAGGGCGGCTGGATGTCTCTCTGTCAGATGCCACGGTGTCAGGCTCCGAGCCATTTGTCATCCCTGAATTTCATTATCTGCTCCTTCCCTGTCTTTCATTCCCAGTTTGCTAGGACATTTGTTCACCGTTGACCTCCCTGACAAATAATACACCTTAATTATGTTGGCAAGAGGGGATATGTCATTCCCGGGCCACTCTAATTGTCTACCCGACAGGCATCCCGCTGCGGCGCGTGGCTTCTGTGGCATTTTGACTGTGACTGTAAGACTCTCTGGTGCTTTCAGTTGGTCTTTCGACTGAAAAAGTCTC
>NW_022111320.1:16102417-16117417 GCF_000313985.2 Echinops telfairi | reverse complement strand
GATGAACGTAGCGCGTGGCCCAAGCCTTGACTTTTCCACCATGTCCTGGGCATGTATTGAATAAGGAAGACCAAAGACACACTGATGCATTTGAATGCTGGCGTTGGTGAAGAACACGGAAAATACCGTGACCTGCCAAAAGGACAAACAGCTTTCCTGGAAGAAGTACACCAGGTTACTCCTTACGGGCCAGGCTGGGAGGCTCTCAGACTCGGGACACGTTCCCAAGAGACACCAGTTCCTGGAGCAGGACGCGCTGCTTGAGAGAGTGGAGGGCGGCCAGCCAGAGCAAGGCCCTGGCTGACATGGACTGCAACAAAGGTGGGCTCAAACGCAAGCGTCATTGTGGGGATGACCCAGCAGCCGACAGTCTTTCATTCTGTCGTCCACGGGGTCACCACGAGTGAGGAGCGGCTGGGCAGCACCTAGCAGCAACAACAATTGTTATGATCAAGAAAATGTTTAAAACGTTTTTAAAGAAACTATTAGGATAAGCACCATGGAGTGAACTAACATCTTGAACGGGGGAAGAAAATCTATCACCAGCTTCCATAGGCAGATGGTTTTGGGTGCTGGCCCATTCTTTTCTTCCCGGTAACAGAAAGTATAGCCCAACCCTACGCAGGGCGACCAGAACCAAGGGAGGGGAAACCCGTGGGCATCCAAACTGTCAGTAAGGTGGACTGCTAACCTAAAGATGGGCAGTTGGAGTCCACCTAGAGTAAGGTGACCAGACGTCTCGCTTTTGGTGGGACAGTCCCGCGGCTTTTTAAAAAAGTTCTGATTTTTGGAAAGCATGCACGACAAGCTAGAGTGTACGGTTTTCGGCTGCCATGTGGCTATTTCGCCAGGATATGCGTTTTGTCAATGGTGTCCCGCTTTACCAATGTTAGAATCTGGTCACCTTACCCTAGAGGTACGTCAAGGGGGAAAAGGCCTGCTTACCTACTTCAGGACAAAAGAAACAACCCCCCAAACAACCCAAAACCCAGCCATTGAAAACCCTCTGGAGCAATGGTTCTACTTTGGCCCCCATGGGTGCGGTCAGTCGCCAGGAGTTGCCATCCCCTTGATGGCAACTGGCACAACAAACAAGCAGAAGCCCCAAGGGACAGAAAGACAAGAAACCGCGGAAGCACTGAGGTCTGAATGGAATGATCAGGACACCTGGCCGAGGGCATGCCCTCAATGGAACAGGGTCGATGGTGCAGAAGAAACGGGCGAGAAGTGACTGGGACACCGAATTGCTTGGCCTGCTCCCTGACGGCCAGGCGTTTTGATGAAGAACCCCAGGGAGAGGGGAACCCCAAACCAGAACCAAGCAAGAACCCCCCAAAGAATTTGAGGCACACGAGAAGGGACTCTGGCTCTCTCCTGGAGGAGGCTGGGGGCTGAGAACTCTAGCAGAGTTGAATGGCTTAGCTGGCACAGATTCCTGGGCATCGAGAGCCCAAGAAGCTCATGAGTTTTCTGTGAGGTTTTACTTAATGTGGCTCCTTGATTGGATGAAACAGTACACGTGTATCCGTTTAGCTGTATTTATCGAAAGCCTGCTAGGTGGGAGTCAGTTCTGACTCAGGGCACCCCCTATACTGCTGAGTAGAGTGGCGTTCTGTATGTTTGTTTGTTTGCTTGTTTTCACATTTCTCTCTGTAGATCTTTCCAGAGGCAGCTCGCTAGGTCATTCTTCCACAATGCTTACTGGAAGGATGCAAACGGCCCATCTTTTATGCAGCAGCTGAGAGAAAGCCATTTGGATCATTCAGGGCCTTGCCAAGGGGACAGCAAAAAGTGAGCACGAAGAGGTAAAATTACAAGAAATGAAGACAATAGGCATCCTAAGGATTGCCTTGTTGCAATTTTTAAAAAGGGGCATGGAGGCCTAGGCTCATCCTTAGCTATTTGAATGTATCCATACGTCTTTTCAATCGGGATTTCTCAAGTGATGCCTCGGTTCCCTGATGACCAAGTCAATGTGGTCTTTCATTTCATTAGTGTCTCAAGGACAGACAGACACCCGATTCCTCACGAGGGGTGCTTCTGGCAGCAAGACCTGTAGGATTCCGAAGGTTTTTCTTCCTACCTTGTGACGTACTGGACACACACGTCAACTGCTGCTCCTCAGGACAGTCTCTCCATCTGGCCCGGGAATGAGCATTGATCGGTGCTCTCCACTCTCCCCGCTTCTCTCCTCCCTCTCCTCCCCCTCCACCTCAGGGCGCCCTCTGGGTGCCAGACATTGCGGCCCCAGAGTTCTGTCAGCAGTGAGCTTCAACAGGAAGGACGGGGCTATTAAAGAAATAAACCCATCACTGGTCACAAGGGCCTGCGGTGAGCTGATGGGCGTTCGCTGTTATCGGGAAGCTCCTTTTCCCCACTCTCTGATAAACCCAAATTCAAATCTTCGGGTTTCTCACTCATGGTAAAGGAAGTGCCTCCCAGCCCTCAGTTTACAGGTAGTCTCCGAGGATTTCAGCACTTATTCCCCCACCCCCATCCTCAGTCTTTTCTTATGGACAGGAATAGAGAAAGCTGGAACTTACCTCTTGCGGCTTTCTGTCTTACCAAGGCCCCACCTTCTAATAGAAAGAGCATCTCAGCTTCCCAGCAGGCTAGCATTGCCATTTAAGTCGCTGTCCCCCGACACGGTTCCAACTCCACACATGTGTCAAATGAAATGATTTGACAAGTGATGTGACGACATGTACTTTCCTATTGTTGTCACACGTTTGCCGAATGATCACTTAAGAATTTAAGGGGAGGCTTAAGTTCCCTGGTAATTTTAGGTATCTTCTAGAGAACAGGATAACTAAGCAATTCACTTAAGAGCTGGCTCACTTTGACCTTTGACCATCAGCATCTCAGCTTCCTGGGCATGCTAGCAGCTCCTGGGTCAGAAGTACATTTGCACTACAGGCATTTTCTGTTTGTTCGACCTGATTGGGGGACCATCTCCCAGGGAAATTGTGAAGCCAATTAATGGAGAAAGTAAGTTATATTAATCTCTTTTCAGCTGTGCAAGAAAAAGAGTCAAACCCTAATGGGGAAATTCTTCTAAGTGTGAAAAATTACCCACTTTGTCTATTTCATATTTTTCAAACTCCAAAATTAATGACTTCTTGGGAACAAGTGAATGTATCTCCACGGACAAAGAGTGTTTACGAATGCAAGGGGGGTTTGCTAGAGAGGAGGAGGGCTACTGGGTGGGAGCTGGAAAGACACGTTGAAGCATCAAATGTGCATTTTTCATTTGGCACGCGGTTGGCTTTTCAGAAAGAAAATTATTGTGGAGAAGAGCTCTCCTCAAGGTAGCTCTGTTGAGGGGCTGCAAAGATGGATACCATGTTGCTATTCAGTGTCATCAAATCGGTGCTGACTCAGAGTGACCCTAACATACAGCAGAACCAAACAGTGCCCGCTCCTGGGCCAGCCTCAAAACTGCTCTTGTGTTTGAGCTCATCCAAGCAGCCACTGTGCCAATCCATCTTGGTGGGGGCCTGCCTCTTTTCCTCCGGTGCCCTTCTCCAGGGATTAGTCTCTCCCCACAATAGGTCCAGAGTATGTGAGACAAAGTCTCTCCATCCTTACCTCGAGGGATTATACTTCTTCCAAGACAAATTTAATTATTCTTTTATTTCATTTATACTGTCAGTATTCTTTGGCAACACCGTAATTCAAATGCATCCATCTCATGGGTCTTCCATATTCAAAAGAGAGACACCAAGGGGCAGGTATTTTGATTTCAAGTCCCTCGGTGCAGATTTTATTGGACACTTGGCAATTCTAATTTTGGTTGAGAAAACCAAGTGTCAGATCTTGGTTCCTAATCCAAGGCTAGAAGATTAAGACATTATTGATTAAGATCCCTGCTCAACTTCTCAAAACCTACTCCTTCTCTTGGGAGTACCCTGACCATCTTTCCCGGGGAGTCTTCTCGGACCTTAAGAACCAGACCCATCATTCCCGAGGCACCAGATGCCGATGCTCTGTGGCTCCTCTCATTACAAAACCCGCCAGAAGGAATGACGGTAACCAGCTTCGGAGTCATTGTCACTCTTAGAACATAAGCTCCTCCTGGACCGGGCTTTTTTCTAAGAGAAGTTTACATGCTATCACTTAGCACAGTGCCAGACAAATGTTTTCAGTGCTCCATCGAACCCAGGAGTAAAATTGAATTATTGAGGTCTGAAATCAGATTTCTCAGCGAGTGTCTTCTTAGGCATATGAAGGGAGACTGAAGGGACCAGTCCTGGGCTAGTAGTTAGTTGCTTTGGTTTGAAAGAATATCAGGCGTCATAGTTTGATAAAGTCTTATCAAGCAAATCATTTCCGCTTATCAGAAATGGACAACTGCCGCCACTGGACATAAAGAATAATGCCTAGAGATTTGATTGCTTATAAAGTACTGTTTGCAGGTAGCAGTGGAGCCTCACTCTTGAGAAACATGGATGGCTCTCTACCGTGTATTTCAGATGAGAAAACGGAACCTAGGACGAAATCGTTCATTCAGTTAAGACAACAACAACAACAACATTGAGGGTGCATCATGCACTAGCCTTTGCCAGATAGAAAAATAGGTGACAGAAATGGTGCCTGACCACACAGAACTTACAGCCCTATGAGAAAGGGAGACACAGAAAAGTGATTACATAATTCATTGTTAGTCTTCCTTAGTGCCACTCAGACTTCAGTGTGGAGTGGTACATGTGAGAGAGAGCGTGGTACCAGGGACCCTCTGGTGAAGAAGGAAATGTTTTCCATTCACCGGAGCAAATCTTAACCTTTGAGAGAGTCGGGGGAAATAGAGCGAGGTTGAGGTTGAGAGGGAGAACCCATCTTCTGACAGTCAGTAGGGATAAACAACAGCAAAAACCACAAATCCAGTCAATGCTGATCCATAGTGACCCTCTATGGAGGGTTTCTGGGGCTGTAAATCTTTACAAGAGCAAATAGCCTCATCTCTTTACTTCAGAGTGGCTGGTGGGTTTGAACCGCTGACCTTGTTGACAGAGCCACCAGGACTTCAGGTCATGAGGGCTAGGGAGAAGCAAAATTTTTAAAAAAGAGCGAGAGCGAGAGAATGTAAGAAAGAAAAAGAATCCTTGGGTGTTGGCAGTAAGAAACACACAAAAGGCGTTGGACTTGGCCTTTACTACCAGTTCAAGTAACGGCACGGAGGGAAAGTCCTTTGACATAAAAAGCGAAGAAATCGATTGGCCAGAAAAAGCAACCAGAGCCTGAGAGAACGCAAAGCACCCAGCGCTTCCACAGTGCAGAAGTCTTAACCTCTTTAAAGATATGTGTTCACATCCCTCGGCCAGGGTTGTCCAAGCTGACCCGGACTTGGGGCATCAGGGTTTTCTTCCCAATTGAGTTTCTTTGTGGGGTGCTCCCTCTGGGTCCTCTCAGGGCTGCTTGTAGCGAGCCCCAAACGCTGAATGCTCCCGGCCTCGTTTTAACGAAATGAACGACACTGGCAACCCCAGTGCCAGTGAACAATGAAAGGTTACCACTGAACATATGGTACAAAAACGAAATTAGCCAGCAGTAGGACACTAAAGCAGCCGAGGCAGTCAATTGTTAGCCATTTGAAGGATTAACTTCTAAATCATGTAGGGCTCCCTTGGTAGTTTAACTAGTTGGCCACTCTGGGGTATATAAAAACACACTTGAAAGTAGAAATGTATTTCTTCACCTATAAAATAGAGATTTACTGGCAGGTTGTGATATTATTAATACTGGATTTCCTCGCCTTGGTCGGTGAACTTAATTACATTTCCCTTTGCTTTCCTCACATGCAACCTTGCGCTGGGTTTCAAAGCAGATACTTGGGCCTGATTGTGACCCCATCAGGTAGGACCTCGTGGTCTGGGGAGGCTGCTGCAGAATGATCTCAGACCCCTGTGCGTGTCTCTGGAATTCTCCTCCCGCTCTGGGCTCTTGTTTTGTGCACTCCAGATTTACACAGCTCATTGAATATGCAACCAGGCTTAAAGATTTTATTTGATGGTTATTTCAATAATAATTATGGAGGCTGCCAAACTCTCCTTACCCTGTTAGAAAACAAACAAACAAAATAAACCCGCTGTCATAACCACCGTAAAATCAACCAGGATGATGTTTTCATGAGATCTTAAAACCCAGTTGGGTGTTTTTTGAAAGATTGGTAGACCTGTTCAGAACTTACAGCCCAAGCAACTCAATTAGTCATCATGACTATCGATTATTTTTAGACGCCGATGAGCTTTTTCTTCAAAGAAGGTCGGCAACTTAGATTTTAATATTTCATGATAACAAAACTGCCGGGTCACCCATGTAAGGGTTTAGTCAATGGGGAGCTAATTGCATAATTAGGATTGATGAATTGTATGGGTTTGTTATTTTTCCTTCTGAAAATGAGGTTGGAAGGCAGCTGACGGAGACTGTTTTGTGAGCCCCTTAAATGTCGCCCATCACCTGAGGTCTTTCTCGTCCTCAATCTGTCTCTCTATACAATTGCCCCCAATTCTAATTTCAAGAGCGATCTGCAAGCTGGCCTGTCTCTTTCCTTTCTTTATTTAAAGGGGCCGAAGTGAACGGCAAAAAAAAAGGTGGAATAGCCAAGAAAACCCTAAACAAATAAAGTGCAAACACAGAGTGACAAGCACACTCAGACCCTGGATTGGTTATGGATGAGACGACAAGTATATGATGAAATTAATGACCCTCTGTCAACTTTTTAGATCTCACTTTTAAAGAGAATGGACCAAAAATCAATACCCCCCAAACCACCAGTACTCCAGTGAGCCAGTCTATAATTTATCTTGCTGTTGGCACTCAGATAGAAATGCAGCCAAGCACGGCACAGAGCCTTCACTCGGAGTCATCATCACAGGCAATGTGTGAACACCCCAGTTCAGGGTCAAAGGTGTGCACCAAGACTCCTTTGAGGAGAACCCGCTTCTAAATAGCAGCATCGGCGCGCCCTTTATGCAGCTGGAAGCCCATTCTAAATACCAGCATCTGAAGCGTTTGAGGTTGTGGAAGTTACCGTTGCGTTGTGAAAGCTAGAAATTCTTAGCCCAGCCGGAGCAACAAATGGCTAGAGAATCTGTTCTGTTTTACACCTTGGCTCTTCCACCATTGCATCACAGGTGTCCAGGTGGCTGCAAAACAGAACTTTAGAATCAAAGGAAAGTGGACACACAGGTTTAAAAGATGCATGCTTGCGCAGCTATGTGATTCGATAGCATGGCTGCACCCCAGGTCCCTGAGCACCTTGGTGTTTTGAAGACTTACTTGGCTGTAGGAGAGGATCAGGCAAAATACGCGGGCTGTCTTCAGAATATTGTGAGCTCAGTCCCAGAAGGTCAAGATAGATTCTGTTATTGAGCAAAGGAAGAAAACATCTGAAAACACCAGATGAGTTGTAATTGAGCTTGTGATTTTTATGGGTATTCTTAGAAGTAATCACTTACCTCCAAGATTGAATTTTCTTGAAATAAAATTGGTTAGTACATCACGGGGATTTTCCTACCATATTAAAATGTGAAAGATAAATTAATCCAAACCAAGTGTTCAATAGCACTGTTAACAGCTGAGGCCAAAGTGAAATGAAATGATGTCATTATGTTAAAACGGATGTCAACACACAGAAAAAAATCAGTGTAAAATGAGAGAGATCACATTTTGATGATACTGTGAGGCAGGCAAAGTGCTGGCCATTTATCTGGCATTGTCCAAATGGAATCTAATCAATGACTTGTCTTTAAGCTTTTTATTTTATTTTATTTGATGAGCACTTTTACAGAGCTCACTACGCACCAGCCACCGTTCCGAGCACATTACACATAATGACTCATTTAATCCCTTTAACAATACTAGGAAATAGATACTATTATTATCTCGGTGTTACAGATGTGGGAAGTAGGGCACAGAGAAGTTAAGAAACCTGCTCACAGTCACACAGTAGTGAGTGGCAAGAAATCTGTCCCCAGAACTCATGCTTCGACACCTTCCAGGGCCAGGAGTGTTTCATTCTGTTGAACTCGGGTCACCATGAGTCAGAGCCCACCTGATGACACCCAACACCCACAACAATCCAGACAAAAGGGTGCCACCGAAAGAAAAGGGCTTGAGCCATTCACCATGGAAACCAAGAATAGACTTGACATATTCTATATCCTCGATGCCTGATCCCACGTCAAAGATGCGAGGTGCAGTTGATCAGGAAATGGATGCCATCTTATTGCCAGCCATCTCCAAGTGCCTCCCACAGTTGGGGGTGAAGGGTATTTGAACTATAAGAAAAAATGCGATGTCTCACTTTCTTGATGAAACACAGGGTGGCATACTTCTGACACCAACCACCAAGTCATCTAAGTAAAACGTTTGCACATATTTGGGGATCGCTTCAGACTTTTAAAAAATCCCTTTCCTGTTTCTGTGGCACGTGCCCTGAAACGATGCCTGAAACCCATCTGACGGAGGGACAGCCGTGCTCACTTTATCCTTTAAGTGGGGAGGACGCTCACCTGCTTAGATAGCTCTTACCACTGAGCAAAACCAGATGGCCAGGTCCAGTCTGTATACGTTTTCCCTGTTCAGTTGAAATAACGAACGTAACCATTACAAATTAATATTTAAAACAAACCATATGAACAACAAGCGACAGATGCCTCGGGAACAGATGGAGTTTTTATGTTTTCACATGAGCATCCAGCTAATATCTGTGCAAGATGAACGATGCCGCACGGGCATCTCTGAGGAATCCGTCCATTGCCCCATGGGTGGTTTCTTTTCTAATGCCCCGTGCCTGGGAATGGGCGCCCATTTCCTTATCCTTCCATTGCATTGTGAAATGACGTGTGTGTTGTTTTGTGAGCTCATGGACATCTAAACGCGCGCCCAGGGTGTCCGTGAACTATTTGGAACTGGTCATTTTGTCCAAGGGCTTCACTAGCTTAAGTGATGCCCTTGGTCTTGTAGGCCAGCCAGCAGAAACACTCGTCCCTCCCATTGGTTGGACTTTGAAAATGAGTCCCTTCTAGCTCAGCTTCTGACTTGCCAAATAAACGTGTGCCGATTTCACACATTAGTGTGTTGTTAAAAAGCCTGTATTTGCATGTGCTTTTCTCCCTGAGTTTTCAAAGACATGTCATTTAGGCACTGGCAAAGTAAAATACATTTTTTTTCCTTTTAAATTCTGGAATGTAATGCCATATTTGCATTTGATCGGTATCCCTGAAAAATAAAACCATACTTTAGAGCAACTGTCATGACAACATTAGTATTTGTTTCATTTAAAGAAAAACTTAAGTCACTACCCAAGACTGTTTCCAGTTGTTGGTAAAGAAGTCTTCCTGGTGTGATTGGGCTGCATAAAATAAATTCAGCACAAGCCTTTGACAAGTCTAACCAAACAGGGGAGTTAACGGATTCGGATTCGTGGGGCCGTCAAGAGAATTCTCGGCGGGGTAGCTCCTCTGTGAAGGGCCCTGCAGTAGATGCTCGAGATAAAATGGAAACGGAAAACAACCCCCCTCTCACTTCCTGCTCTCTGTCGCCATGTGTTCCCGAGACAGTTTGCCTCTGCTGCCCGCTGGCAGAGATGGGAAGGAGCCTAAGGGAAAGCATCTGCCGGGCTGTCAGTAAGCCCGTCACTCAGTGTGTGCAATTTGCTCATCAACAGCCTTGCCTTTGGGGTTAAGAATAAAAATGCATATATATATATATAAAATGGTTGAAATCTGGCTCCTTAGGTAGTTGCCTGTTGGTTGAACGTGTGGAAAAATGGATAGGCTCACTGACCACCTTTCTCTCTCTCTCTCTCTCTCTCTCTCTCTATATATATATATATATATATAAATGGTTGAAATCTGGCTCCTTAGGTAGTTGCCTGTTGGTTGAACGTGTGGACGAACGGATAGGCTCACTGACCACCTCTACGCCCTGCAGAATTTTATTGTCAGCAGAATGTGTCTCTCTGGGTCTTCGGGTTCAGGGTGAATTTACTCAGAAGGTGTATGTTTTGTTCCTTGGGACTCCGGGAGGGATTGGCGATTGGGAGCCAAGTAACACATTCTGACGATGAAGTTAGCATGGGAAACCAAAGCGATATAGCCAAAATAGAGTAAGAAGGAAACTCTACTACCACCTACCAGGCCATCAGGTTTTTTTGCCCGTTCTTGTATCTGATGTTGAAAAGATTGAAACCAACTCACTCAGATTCCCACTGCTCACATTGATCTGTACGTTCTTGGAATGAGCTGAAAACGTTGGCTCCCCAAACTGTTCTTGTGATTGTTATGGGTCATCGAATCAGTTCTGACTCATAGCAACCCCAAATACAACAGAACGAAACACTGCCCGGTCAGGGAACGTCCTCCCCATCAGGACTGTGCTTGATCCCACTGCAGCAGCGACTGGGCAGACCCGGCACATCACGCGGAGAATCTTCCTCTTGTTCGTGGACCTTCTACTTACTTGACCCGGCTTGGTGGCCTTCTCCGGGGATGGAGTGCTGTGGCTCCCATGCCCCGTGGACGTGAAATGGAGTCTTGCCGCCCTTCCTTCTAAGGAGTAGTCTAGCTATACTTCCTCCACTACGGATTGGTTTGTTTTTCCGGCAGTCCATGGTACCTTGAATATTCTTTGCCAATGGCATAATTCAGAGGCATCCACTTTCACACGCACACGAGGTGATTGCAAACCCGATGGCTCGGGTCTGGCACCCCTCTGTCCTCAAAGTGACATCTTTGCTCTTTGACAGTTTGAAGAGTTTCGCACGCAAACTTGCCCAGTGCAATATGTCATCCATTTCTTGACCACTGCTTCCTCGAGTACTGATTGTGGACACAAGCAAGATGAATCCGTTGACAACTTTTTAATACATATACTTTTCATCTGTCACGGTATTGCTGATTGGTTTAGTAGTGAGGAGGTTTGTTTCTTTATCTGGAGGTGTAATCACACTGAAAGCTGTGGTCTTTGACCTTCATCAGTCAGGGCCTCGAGTCCTCTCCACTTCCAGAAAGCAAGGTTGGGCTGTTTGATCTTTCAAGTTGTTAGTGAGTCGTCGTCCAATCCTGACACTGCAGTCTTCTCTATATAGTCCGATGGCTCAGATTCTTCTTCACCCGGCATACCAGTTGAGTAGACATGGTGGAAGGATACAACCAGGACACATGCATTCCTGATTTTTAAGCCATACCTTACCCCCTTGTTTTATTTGAGAAACTGCCCCTTGTACTATGTGCAGGTGCTGCACAAGTCCAGTGAAGCGTTTTAGAAACTCCATTATTTCCCACAGAGTTGAATGCATTTGTTTAGCCAATAAAACATAGACAAACAGTCCCAGAGTATGCCTTAATCGTACCCCCCCCTAAGAAGTCAAATTGTTTCTTTACCACTTCATAAGTCCTTATTGTTGTGACAGCTACCCTTCAGTCAACCTCAGACTCAGGGTGGCCTCATGCACAATGGAATGAGGCACTGCCCCATCCTTTGTCATCTCCTTGATCTGTTTCAGCCCTGATGATTATGACCCATAGCATTTCACTGGCTCAGTTTTCTTTGGAAGGATACCTCCAGGCCTTTCATCTCACTCGGCCTTAGTCTAGGACAGCGGTTCTGAACCTTCCTAATGCCGTGACCCTTTCATACAGTTCCTCATGTGGTGGTGACCCAACCCCCCCAACCATAAAATTATTTTCTTTGCTACTTCGTCACTGTAATTTTGCTACTATTATGAATCATAATGTAAATATTTGATATGCAGGATGTATTAGGTGACCCCTGTGAAAGGGTCGTTCAACCCCCAAAGGGGTCGTGACCCGCAGGTTGAGAACCGCTGGTCTAGGAGCTTCCCTGAAACCTGTTCATTATCATAACAACACATGAGCCTCCACTGACAGATGGGTGGTGGCTGTGTGGGAGCTTCATTGACCAGGAACTACACTTGGGTCTTCTGCATGAGAAGGCAAGAAACTACCACTACCTTTCTCTATGTCTGCTTTTAACTACTGCTATTTTGTACTCTTAGGCAACTGTGATGAATTTAGTTACAGTTTCACTTCCAAAAAGCTGTCTTTAAAAAAAACAACAGCAAAATTTTGTTGTTCTGGTCTTGTCTTTTCAGACCTGTGTAGCCTGCTCTGGTGGAATAGTGGTTACTCATTGGACTGCAACCCCAAAGGTCCAGAGTTTGAAACCACTAACCCACTCTGAGGGAGAAAGACGTCTTTATGTTGTCCAATTTCTATTCCTGTAAACACAGTCATGGAATCTTACAGAGGTAGCTCTGCCCTGTCATCTACGGTCCCTATTAGTTGGCATGGATTCAATGGTGGTGATTTAAAACAATTTCTTTTCCTGCTTTAGAATTATTAGATAGGGCAATGTGTGGACACTCAGGAGTATGTTCATGGATATTTATGGTCTAAATGATCCTGGTCACATTGCTGTAAATAAAACAAAACTTCTGGAGAATCAGACTAGGAGCAAAGGCCTGGTGATCTTCTTCCAAACCAGCCAATGAAAACCCTACAGACCACCAGGCTCCTATCAGTAACCAGTCTCAGAGATGGCACAACACCTGGCACATTTCTTTGTTGCTCTAAAATTCTAGGGTTCTCCAAAACTTAGCATTCCCATGTGGGCAGGAGTATTAAGTGTTCCAGTTATCGACATCGCTGTCATGGAAAATTGTCTTTCTGAAAACAATCGATTTGAACATTCATCCACAGCTTCCTTTCTGCCCCAGATTTCAGCTACAGTTAATCATGTGCCAGTGGCTCACCGTCCGATCTGTCCCACTCAGGACCATGGCAGGCAAAACAGGAACAGGAAGTATGAGAGAAGGTGCCAGCCTGGCGGAACTGAACAGCGCGCATGTCCTGGGGAGGGGCGCTCTTGAGTGGCCAGGTGCCTGCTGCAGGAAGAGCGTGCTGTTCTCTTCCGGAGCTGCCTTCTAGAGCTGCTCTTTGACTGGCTGAGAGGGAACAGGAAGGCAAGGAGGGCACCGAATGAAAGATAAAGATTATTTTTCAAAAAGGCTCTGGCCAACTGATACCTGAACCTGGAACTTAATCTGCCCATGTATCTCAGACTTTCCTGTAGATTATCTGGTTCCCCTCCATGGAGGTTTTGACCCTTTTCTTAGTTAATCCCTGCCTTGTCCCAGGCTTTACTAGCACGCTAATCTCTTCTATTTCCTCTTTTAGCTAAAGCCAAAACCTGGATCTGTGGAATTGTAAGGGACGGGCCCAGTTGGTGTCCCTTCAATTTCTTGCAATGCAACTGAGTCCAGCTTGAGCAAGCAAGATTCCCTCTGGCTCTCTGGGAGGCAAAAAGCAAGGCCCAACAAGGCAAAAAAAAAAGAATGTTTCAGATAACACATCTTTGCACTGGGCCTCCTAGAATAATTGGAATATTGCCTCTGTTACGAACCACTTGCAAACAAGTGCCCGCCATCCAGCCTTCTCATGTCTTCTCTGCATATAAAGTAAAGGTATTGAACGCTATGATATCTCCAAGGGCCTTTCCAACCTGAAATTCTATGATTCAACACATCTATTGTTTAGACACACACACACACACACACACACACACAAACACACAGCAGATCTGCTCTGAAGTGTTGCATAAGTTAGGCAACATTCCAAATGGACTTTGTCAAGAATTCACATCAGAAAAAATATATATTCTCACATAGAGGCCTGTAAGGATGAAGAGAGGGCCCATTCACTATTTGTTTGCTCTCTGTGGGAAAGTTATTCTCTTTTTTCCTCTTGGAACAATATAAGGAAACAACTTATCTTTTATAATTTTTGGATTCGGTTCCTGGAGGGTGTCAGTATTGTCTAGTGTTCCCAATGGGGACGTGGGAATCAAGGATCCTAGGACTGGTTCCCAGATGTCCTGCTCCTTGTATGACCTCAGGGAGGCACAGACCAACTCGAGACTCAGTTTATCTCCCTGAAGTGAGGCTTCTATTTCTTTATCACCCCCCACCACACCCTCCAAAAAAACCCACTGCCATTGAGGTGATTCGGACTCATCATGACCCCTGTCCCCTTGGGTTTCTGAGACTTTAACTCTTTCCTGGAGCAGACAGCTTCCTCTTTCTCCTCCTGGTAGCTGTTAGGTGAGAACCGCCGAGCCTGCAGTTAGCAGCTCAATGTGTACCCCTCTATGCCACTGGGATTTCTTTACCATGGACCACGCCTTTTCTTACGTTTGGGATAAGGACCTCAGTAGCCTTAAACTAACAGCAGCTTTGCTCTAATGGCGTACATTCTAATCCCAATCCCATTCCGTTATCTATTTCTCTACTGCCCCATCCCTGGAGGGTTTGCGCACACATAGGACTAGAGATAGTGGGGCAGGCTGAACTCAGAAACTGTGAGTTCAACCAACACCAGGCTGTGCTGGACAGGAGGTGACTCATGGTACACCTCAACATGTTTGCCATGCAATGTATTGATCAATAAAGGTGAAAGAAAGGGCAAGGCTTGGAGAGGAGGAGGAGGAATCGTGGGAGAGGTGGAGGGCAAGCTCCCGCGTTTGTGTGAAGAATCTGCTTCAATACAAAGCATAGCTAGTATGAGTAAGAAGAATTTTACTTGTTGATTAAGCTGAGCAAATTAAAAAAATTTTTTTATTGAGGACTCATTCAACTCTTATCACAATCCATACATACATCCATTGTATGTGAAGCACAGTTGTACATTTGTTGCCCTCATCACTCTCAAAACATTTGCTTTCTACTTGAGCCCTTGGTATCAGCTCCTCATTCTGAATACACCGCCCCACCCCCCCACGTTCCCCTCCCCCTCGTGAACCCTTGATAATTTATGAATTATTATTTTGTTACGTCTTACACTCTCTGATGCCTCCCTCCCTTCACCCACTTTTCTGTTGTCCGTCTCCAAGGAAGGAGGTTGGTTATATGTAGATCCTCACAATCGGTTCCCCCTTTCTACCCCACTTTCCCTCCACCCTCCGGTATTGCCACTCTCA
>NW_022111320.1:16085102-16101582 GCF_000313985.2 Echinops telfairi | reverse complement strand
CCTTGCCACTAATTTTGGATCACTTGTTGTTCCCTTGTCCCTGGGTTGGTCAACACCACCTCCTTTCCCCCACCTCCCCTGTCCCAATGCAGGTATTTTGAGGGGGGACAAGCAAACAAACAAAAATAGGGAAAAAATAATTCCTATACTATTTGTTCAGATTCTTCCTATGTGATTATTTGGTGGTCTGAGCACTCAGCTGCTAACTGGAAGGCCAGGTTGAAATCTGCCATGCTGCTCCACGGGAGAAAGATAGGGCGGTCTGCTTCAGGAGAGATTCAAGACTTAGAAACACTCTGGGCAGTCCCACTTTCCTATAGTCCCTACGAGTTGCCATTGACTTCATGGCAATGGGTTGATAGGATTTGTTCAGTTTTTCAAAGAGCATAAGTAAAAGTCTTTTTGTAAAAGAGAAAGCAGGCTGATAAAACTTAAAATGATGTGTCCTGTTTTTCGCTAAATTCTCCAGAATCGGTGAAATTGTTTAGCCACTGTTGAAAACTCCACACAATTCAGGTGTTCCTAAAAGCTTCCCCACAGATGCAGTGGGTAAAGGCTTCTGCCGGCAGTTTCTCAGTAGCACTGCTTGATTCAGATATAGCCATGCTGCCCGTTTCAAAACAATCACTACCAATCAATACCAGGCCAGGGAAGTAATCATGTTTTGAGGAGGAATCACTCAATTACATTTTGTGATCTTGCTGTAACCTCAAATCAACTCCAGTATATAAGAGTACACTTTGGTAGGGAAGTACAGCTAGTTAACACACAACGAGCAATCGGGTTGCCCAAGCAGACTCGTCGGAAGACTGAAGCAACCATCCTCATGCAGGTAGGAGCAGCCATTGTGAACACGTGCTTCTCCAGCGTGCATCCTCTGGCTTTTGTGGACCAGAATCAAGTCATCACTCAGACACCTTTAAATGCTGCACTTGAACTGCCTTTTCAAGCGTCGTGGACGTTGCCGGAGCAGCGCCACGATTCATCATGTTAAACTTCATTTGGTGGAAATATTACAAGGGGATAGGTTCTCTGTCTCCCAGGACGTGCCTGAGCGCCACGTGACTTTTCTGCCACCCCCTTTTATTTCTCTGTCGCCTGGACCCTTAGTACAGCATGCAGCTACATTTGGACCAGAGACCCCCATTCTGTGAAAAATTTAGATGGCTATAGCAGTAATCAGAAATACCAATAAAGTGTCACCGGCCCTCGCTGGTGATGTGGCATGGCAGGTGAGTGAGATATAAAAATGAATCATGAGGCGGGACATGATTGCTGCTCGGGTAACCGTTTCCAAATGTGAGTGCACCAGGCTGCATAAATGGTTTGGAAGATTCTCCGCCAGGCCCAGAGGCTTGCAGGGGACGGCGTCAACTCCTCGGGCCCCAGGATCCCAGGAAGCACAGTTGCCCAAGTGCTTGTAGCCCCTAAAACATTTATATCCGGGCACTGTCGGACAAGTGGCATCGGTTGACAGGAACAGCTTGGAGTAAAGTTGGTTTTAAGGAATAAGCAGCCAGCCCACTATGTTTACTACTGGAAGCTGTCTGCGGTGTAAAGAATGGTTACGTAAATGAGTGGCTACCATTCATCTCGGTTTGTTTCAGCACGACATCTTTAGCAGTTGCCAGGAGGGGGGCGGGGAAAGCCAAAGACTTGCTCCTAGCTCCTAACCTGAGTGTTAAAACTGATGTCCTGCCCATTAGGGCCTGTAAACTCATTAGCACATAGCAATTTATCCTCTTTTATTTCTTCTCAATTATCCTATCATCCATTGTATCTGGATCTGATTACCCTTTCCCAGAGTCAAACATTATCTTGTAAATCATTTGCTTTAAGCCCAAGCCTGCCATGGCACAGCCCGGATGGGCCCAGGCAGGTCATAAATCAATTAGCATTCAACTTGGACTGTCATCTCTCCTCTTTCCTTGGGCTTGGGACAAGGGACACCTGAAAACCGGGCTTCAGTGGCCTCCCAGTTCTGGGACAAAACGTTTTGGGACACAACGGACACGTTGGCTCTTCTTGGAGGGGTGCCGAGAGGAGGGAGAACCCAAGGGAGAGACCCAGCTCCGCAGGGTGTGCTCCTGGGAGGCCGCTGGCCTCACGCGTCTGTCCGAGGACGTCATCATTGGGAGCATCTCTTTTCCGGTGTGGACATCAGCGGTTCTGTCGAAGGAGCCAGTCACATTGCTGTGGCCGCAACACGGCGGCGGAGGGCAAAAGGGATACCGGGGTTCATGGTCCCTCGTCCTCGTTTATGTCGACTCTGCTGGACACACATCCGAGTTGGTCGGACAGAAGGGAGGAGAGCGAGGTGGTTTCTAAGTCCCTGCCCTTCCCCCATTTGCATCCTAAAGGGAGTCGCTGCTTCCTTTAACTGGCATGCCGGTCCACCTGCTGAGTTTATCTTCATGCCCTGAGTCTCGTTTTGTCTTCTCTGTATGGAGAATTTCCACCAGGTAGTGGCTCCACACTGCTCCCCAAGCAAGAGCTGGGGGTTCTTCCGTTAGAGAAAACAAAGCAAAATAAATACCTCGTGGGGTTCTCCACCCCCAGTGGCCTCTCTTGTGTGACACCTCATCCATCGTCTGGGCCATCGCTTAGTGGGGATCCTTGCCGTCCTTCTCAGGGATGTGGTGGCTGGAGGGACTGTCAGACGCGTGCCAGGGCCCCATCAGGGGAGGGGCTTCCAGCCCCGGAGAACAGCAGAAGGCCTGGAGCACTATGGGATTGGAGGGCCGTGAGGACCATTTGATGCTGGGTCTCGTGGCGACAGAAACGTCCGGATTCTGCATCTGTTCTCAGACGGCCTCCTGCACCAGTCCAAACCCCCCGCCCCCCACTGTTGACCCTCCAGTCTTCATACAGCAGGAGAACGGGTGTATCTTCCTCGTTTGACAGTTGGTTCATCACTAATACTGGCACCGTGGTTATGTTGGGCTGCTAACTGCAAGGTCGGCAGTTTGAAACCATCAGCAGCTCTGTGGGAGAAAGATGAGGCTTTCCCTCCGCATAAGGAGCAGTTCTACCCTGTCCTGTAGGGTCGCGGTGGGCCGGAGGAGCAGAATGGCCGTGAATTTGGAGAGGTTGGGGAATCTTGGCCAATCTTTCAGTGCACAGGAGTAGGGCGGGGGCAGGGCTCAACGGCAGCCATCTAGCTGTGTCTGTCCCCTCGTGGGAATGGTGGAATGATTCCCTCCTCCACTCAGCCGGGCTTCTTGATTGCCCATGTCACTAGATAGAATCATCCAGGGTAGGGATTGTGAAAATGCAGGTTCTGGAGTCGGAAGCTCTACAACCTTAACAAGTGCCCAGGTGATGCCTAGGCTGAAGGTCAATGGCGCCCGGTGTCTTCTTTTCTCTCGGCAAGAGTAGTGTCTCCCTGTGTTGCAGTTGTGACTGACCTATCCTGTGACCCCTGGGGATCCCACGCCTGCTGAAGGCAGGCCGTGACTGGCTGGTGGGTAGCAATGATAATTTGCCTTGGGTTGGGCATTAGGAGGTCTGGGATCTAAACCCACATCTGCTGCCCATGACTGCTGTCCTCCTGACCACTCCCACTGAACCGGGGCCTCTGTCCTGTGTGAAAAGGGGAGGAGCAGCACTTGAATTTAGGTGTTGCATGCAAAGCAAAAACAAGAGCAAGATGGAAAATGGCAAGGGGGGAAAGGGATGTTGGGGGAACCCCACGAGATCAAAGAACGTTCTGAGGTGTGTGTGGGGGGGGTGGGGAGGCGATTGTTTCTGTCCAAGCATGTGACTCTAGTATTTGCAGACCTACACATTTCAACAACAAAAACAACTCTACAAATCCAATTCTTTTTAAAATGTGAAATCATTTTCAAACACCGGTAAGCTAAAGAGGTTTATGCTTAAAATAGAGGAAACATACCTGAAATGAAATAGAACACCCTTGAAGGTCAGAAGTCTCTGGGGAGTGCATATGGTCAAGCACTTGATGACTAACCAGAAGCTTCGAGATGTGAACCTGTCCAGAGGAATGAACCTGTCCAGAGGAGCCTCGGGAGAAAGGGCTGGCGGTCTGCTATTTGAAGGTCTCAGCCTTGGAAACTCTAGGGCTCAGCTTTGCTGTGGGTGCATGGGGTAGATACATGAGTCAGCAGAGGCTTGATGGTGACTGGTTTGATTTGTTTGGGTCTGCAGGCCAGAGACACACAGACAGAGTATGGCCAGTCTTGAACTTTCTTCTAACCTTTGGAATTACATTCACAAACAGTAGCCAGGGCAAGTGAGTGGAAGCAACATGCGTGATGGAGAAACCCAACCCGCTGCAATGTTTTGTGGAGGTGACTGACTGGGGTGGCCTTGGGCATTCCAGGGGCTCAGACATAAGATGGGCAGAGGGGGGGGGCACCCGATACCAGCAGGTTGCATGGATATTCTCGAGATCTGTTTCCTACCCACAATACACTATGCCGGGAGTTGCCTAGCGTGCTTCTGGTGTTAGCTGTGATGCTATGAAATGATCCTTCACAAAAGTACCCAAGGCCTTTCAGGAGCGTGACAACTCCTCAGTCACAGGGTAAGAACCTTTACATTTTAACTTCTTTCAAGGCCCCTCTAATAAGAGCCTCTTGCTCAATTGTACAAGTTCTTTCTATTGACGGCATAGTCATGAATAGCCCTGATCAGAGAATAACATCCACCACCACCCCTGGGGGAGGACTCCCTATGAATGGGAAGGTGCAATTATTTTAGCCTGTGGAGACCAACATTCCTCCCGTGGGGTGTGCAGTTCTTTGTGTAACTTCATTTGGCGGCAGAAGCAGCTTCAAGGCCATCCGAGAGTATTGTGCGAACCACCCCTCCGTCACTTGTCCAGATTATGGCCATGCCTAGTCACCATTTCCTCATGTACAGTTTGTTTCTCTGGAGTTCTCTGGAGCTGACTCCCCAAGGAGGCTTGGTCTGTTTGACATTCCATTTTGCTCCCCACCTTTCAGTGTCTAATTGTTGCATGGACTTTATGGAGATGTGTCAGGTACTGGATTTTATGTCCTGGAAAAGATGTAGTAAGTCACCCTCGCTCAGACAGGATGACACCGCATAGACGTGGCTGGTTGTAAGTGGAGACAAATGGTTGAGGCTTCGATGGGAGAGAACCGGGGTGACCAGGAAGCATGAAATATTTATAAAGCAGCCAATCTTTGGTATTCATTGGGGAGTGTTTCTGCATGAGGCATGTCAGGCTTTGTAATTAGTTATGGGACGTACTATTATTTGAGTTTTTGCCATGCTATTTTCTGTCTAGGAAGGACCATTATTTTAAATGTGTAATAAGATGAAAGAAATATTGTTTGGGAAAGTGGTAGCTTTTCGCTTTTTGAACTTTTGAATAATAATTTATGTTACAGACGCAGTCTAGTAGCAACTTTGGAGGCTTTTTTCCTTTTTAATTGTCGTACTTTCAGGGAACATGCTCTACACTAAAATATAATTTAAAAAACTGTGAACTCCAGTGTTATAGCTGGACTCTCTGAATGAAGGCTTCTCCTCTTCTCTCTGTCAGAGGCTCTTTCCCCAGGAGGAGGGACAGAAGCGAAAATGAAAACACACACAAAGCAAAGCCGCTGCCCTTTGACTTTCGGGCAGAAATGGACTTGCTCTGGTTTGTGGCATTTTCCCAATATAATTAAGGAGGGATTCCTTTTCTGAGAGAAAGTTGTGACGTTTCTATGAACTCTTGATGGGAAGGAGAGAGAGGGAGAAAGGGGGAGAGGGAGAGAGAGAGAGAGAATCTTCCAACCTGAGTAGAAGTTCCCAGCAAAACCATTAGGGATTTCAATCATGAGGCAACCCTCCAGACTCTTATAAAGGTTATTTGTGGAACAATTTCTCTCTAACACTGTATGACAAATGACTCGCTTGGCACAGTAAACGATGCGCAAGCTCTTTAATTAGAATCCAGCCCTCGATAGCTTTAAGACCTTCTAACATTTCTTCGTTACTAGTATCCCTCCTAAGCCTTTCCAAGGAGAGGTGAACTGGTTGGCAGGGCTGAAAGGGGAGGCGGCTTGGGGGGAACAAGGGACTGCATGTGGGGCTGGGACTATCCAGAAGTCCCACAAAGAGAGGCAGGCTCTGACCCCAACAAGTTTTGATTGCAAAGGCGACTCTGATAACAGACTTTTTTTATTATCCATTGCTTTTAGCCTTATTTACCATCAGGCTCTCTTGCCACAAGCATGCTTTTTAGTTCTGACAGGCCTGAATTATGGCCATTGTGGGATCCTATCTCATTAACTGAAATGGGAGAATAAAACATCAAACAATCATAAAAATAATTTGGCACTGTGAAACCACTTAGGAGCAGCTGTCAAACAGGTTGGAAGATAAACTTCTAAATAAAAAGAAGAGAGAGTGCGGCAGTGTCCTGCCGCACACCTCCTCGCATTATAGACTCCTTAATAATATGAAGTGCCCGTGCTTATGCAGAACAGGCCAGCCACTCCATATATGATATTGATTATGCCTTAACCCCAATTTAGTAAAGACCTCCTCCTCCTTTTTTCTAATCAGATATTGCAGAGGCAGTTTTCTGAAAGAGAAAGGCAAAAAAAAAAACACAAAACAAAAACCCATGTCCCTGATACCCAGCCATATTTTATCTGGGAAGGCTGTGGCGGGAGATAGGGCTTTGTCTTGCCTGTCATTGTGGCCGGGAGCCCAGTTGTAGGACAGCAAGGCCCCTCTGGG
The DNA here is from genome assembly GCF_000313985.2 of Echinops telfairi. Taxonomy (NCBI): domain Eukaryota; kingdom Metazoa; phylum Chordata; class Mammalia; order Afrosoricida; family Tenrecidae; genus Echinops; species Echinops telfairi. The sequence goes on along the minus strand of NW_022111320.1, from coordinate 16,094,862 downwards.
GCTCTTCTCTAGCAGTTTCCATCCAGCGATTCAAAAACATGCATCTTTATCAAGCTGCTGTTGTCAGACAACATTAGATAATTAATAGGCCATTTGTCAGCCTGCACAAAACATGCTAAAATCCCAAACACAATCAGGATAAATATAGTTGCCTGCTCTCTGAAGGCTTTTTGTTCTGTCATGTGGCCATTGCAGGCAGATATTTGCTATTAAACGAGACTCATTATTAATCACATCTACTGTTAATTAATTAACCGCCTCTGTGTATTGAGGGCTCTCTGTGACTTTCAATTGTTTTAAGAAGCTAATTGATAACTTCGCGATTTACGTCTATGTTACTACTTCACATTCCATTCATGTCAGGATTTCGCTCAGTGACATACGTTTTATTTGCATTTGGGACCCTTCCCTTAAGAAGCCGGCAGTTAAGAGTCTGTATGCAAGGGTCAATTATGCCAGAAATGATAGGACAATGAATGCTGTGGAAATCCAGGCACCTTCCTTCTTGCCTTTCCTTTCCCCAAAAACCCAGCTGATTGAAAAAAGGAAATCTCGTGTTGTACATTGTTTTTTTGAACTGTTTCAAAAATAGAAGTATTCCAATTCCATTTTTAATAGATGGTGAAAACAAAAAGGATATTAAGACTTAGCCTAGCCAATAGGTATTTTGGCATCTACTCACTAATTCCATCCATTCATTTAACAGATAGATGGCAAGTATGTATCATCAGTCACCGGTCATTTCAGGGACTGTGGGAAACTGGTTGGCAGGCAAATACAGCAGCGAATTGTAGTTGTTTTAAGCTGCTGGCTCTTAGAAGGCACAGGCTTGACATTAGATGTCTCTTTCCCATCTAGCACTGTGTTCCCCTCATAGTCTTTGAGGAAAATGTCCCCTTCATAGTCCTTGAGTGGAGTCAACAAGTTCAAGTGCACTGTCAATATCCTCTAAGTTGTGATCCACTCACAAGGAAGATATGGGATGTGGTCAAGAGAAAGCATACTGGTAGTAGCACCAGTGCAGCTTCCATCTGTGTAGCTCGTGTCACTTTGCTAATGGCTTTCTCCCATATTTGTTGCTTCAGTTGTTAGTTGTTCTCGAATAGGCTACCAACTCATGGTGACCTCTACTCCATCCTCCTGGTCCCACATAATTCCTACCCTTGGTTGCCAATCAGATCATTGTGCCCCCATAGGATTTTCAGTGGCTGATTTTCAGGAGTAGATTGCTCAGTCTTTCTTCCTCGTCCTTTTGAGTCTAGAAGTGCTGCTGAGCCATCACAGTAACACCTAGTAACACCCAAACTTTCATGGCCGTGTGGGTGGTAGATGTGCAAGGAGGTGCACTGGCTGGGAATCGAACTTAGATCTCCTGCATGGGATTCGAGAACCTACCACGGAACCCCAATGCCCCTGGATGCATATGTTAGCTTACTGAATTGTTTAAAACCTTGACATTACTCCTGTTTTATAAATGAGGTCAAGGCCCATGTTTCCTAAGTGAGTTCAAGTTCCATGTCTAGAGTTCACCCCTGTATGATACAGCTTCCTAAAGCATCTAACATGAGGAGTTGTTCCGACTGGAAGTCTTCATCTGTTTAAAGATTTTGTTACTGATGACTGTTATTTGGCAAGGGCACCTTGAAGGATCCCATATGTAAAAAACCATTACAAGATATTTTAGTATTTTGAGAAGAGGAATTGGAAACGTCATCACATATGTAGGAAAACAGGTAGAAGGGGGCTGGAGGGAAATAGTCCCTCATTTACGTGCTTCAAAATTATCCATCAGGGAGGGCCTCAGCCTCAGCCTAAGGTAAGCCATGTCTATTGTAGACATGCCTCTGTGGCCGTCCATTGTGGCACACAGATTGTAGTTGATGGCAGTAGCGTTGTTCCTTGAAACCTAGAATGTGAGGCACCTTGCAGAGGAAGCACGAGGAAAGGACAGGGGACCCTGCCAGAGATCGGGGATTGATGGAGGCGTGCTGGGGATGTCGTGTTCAACCAGCAAGCAAGCAAACATACAGCCAACGAAGGAGCCCAAAGTCAAACTAAAGTTTTCTACCAACTTTTCTGGCTTTCTATAACCCCTGGCACCCCATGCAGAGCTAAGAGGTTGAGTATTTTTATAATGTGTGCTCCTGTTTATTTTTTATAAATAGAGTTTCTGATATTTGTATCCAGGGGAGCCTTTTAGGGTTTCTGTTTAATTTGGGAGGGTGGAAGGAGATGTCGTGCTGTTGATGTTAACTTGGTTCCACATTTCAGTTCCCCCACCCCCACCCTGACCCTGCCCTCACCACTTCCACTCCGAGACCCCAAAGGGGACAGATATGTGTGTGTCTGCCTGTGTGAAGTGAAGCATTTTTCTGTTTAACTCTATGCGGCACGAAAAGCTCACGCACACATGCCCAGAACAACTGAAAGGCTTACATGGTTTTATCCCCGTGTAAGTGCTGCTGTTGAATTATACGCTGGGTGGAGAAATATGACTGGCTTGAAAAATGTCCTTCAGCTAACAAAGATCTAGGTTGGAATTTGACTTAAACCACTGTGAGTGATATTCCAGAGGCTTTTATTGTTGGAAATAATATTGAATGGAAAACGGTTAGGCTAAGTGGAAATATTTTATTTCGTGGGTTGCAGTTCTCGAGATTAAAGTTACATGGCGTTTGCATTCCGTTCCCATTCCAAGCTCTGGAAGGCCCTTCCTTCTGATACACAGTCGGGGCCTCATTTGTCGTCAGAGCCCCTGACACAGAGCCTTCGGGGGAGGCAAGCTCACTGGCACGCGTGCGTGCGTGCCCGGAGCGGTGGGGAGATTGGTCACATTGATTCAAGCCATTATCAGGAGCCGCGAGTTTTCCACACTCTCTCGGACGGAGCACAGGAAGGCTCCCTTCAAGCGAGCACCAACTGTCTGCTCTGGCCTGCTTTCTTTTTGGTCATCGTCGTTGTCGTTGTCGTCGTCGTCGTCATCATCATCATCATCATCATCATCATCATCATCATCATCATCTTTTCCCCGTTTTGCCCTGCAGCTGTGAGCTGCTGCTGTCTGGCGGGGAGGAAAGGGTCTCTCCCAGGGATGTTAATTTCAAGGCTGAGTAGCTTCCCGTCACCAGGCCTTGCTGGAAGCATCCCTGAGATCTGCCCGAAGGCAGCGGGACCCCTTTGTCTTACCTGGGAGGAACTTTCGGAAGCTGTTCAAACGAGCACCTCGGTGCCCTTAGGTTGGCACTACTTCTTTGGCCATGCGTGTGTCTTGGCTTCTTCCCGGGCGCAGGTGCTTTGAACATTCCATTGTTCACTTCCCGTCCCCATCTCCCAAGCAGAGGTTCGTGCCCATGTTTGGAGCCCGGCACATCGCCTCGTGACTCCACCATCAAGGTGTACGACGGAGAAGAGCAGTTTGGAGACCGCACCAATGCGAGCGGGGCAGACTGGTGATGCGCTCGGCACAGCGAGGGGCTGCGCTCGTCCACATTGTGCGCTGTGAGCCCGGCTTAGACGTAACACGAGCACGGTGATCGACATGTTGCGGAAAGAATCAGACAAGAGCTGGGTGTAGCGATCATCTCGCCACCGTGTTCTTCAAGAGCAAGAGGAGCGTTGGGGGGACTCTGCTCCCCAAGTTGACACCTGCTCTGGCCTCCAACTGCTCCCCCACCGCCCCCCCAATCAGGACTCTCAGGATTTCACCGCGGGTCATTTGCTTTCCCTTGCACCTCGCTGGGAGTGTCTCAGCCTATATGTATTTGCACGCTGCCTGGGACGCACCTGCGTGTTGTCGGGTAATGAGATAATTCAACAAGGCTTGAATTCCCACCCCCACCCCCCAAAATAATATTAAGCGGTTTCAAAACAAGAAGTAATGCTGAGAGAAAATTTGTATTAGCTTGATTGATTATCTTATTTTAATCCATATTAAAGCTTTAAGTCTCTAGGCGTGGCTCTTTACTTCTAACACCTCATAAATTACAGCTATAATGAAGCAGTCATTTATCCTGAGCTGATGATAAATGGCTTGCCCTAGGAGGAACTAAAGAATAGGCAAGTAGATCATTTTCATATTTGGTGAAAACAATATTAAGTACCCAGACCTCAGTGATTGCCCTAATAAATGAATAATCTGAGGTGAGGGGCTTGGCAGTCAGTGTAAAAAATAACCTGAGCTTTCTCTGTCATTTGTCAGGCTTTGCTATGACAGCATGCATTATGGGTAAATGAGCAATCAGCAAGACCTATGTTATGGCTGGGATGTTTTGGAGAAATTTATCATATGCATTGCTTGGTACCTTAAGACCTTAAAGCTTAATGGCTATAGTGCATGACTGCAAGTGAGCACAGTTCCTATTTACCACGGTATGCTTCACTTGTGTTCCATCTCTCACCTTAAGGAAAGAAAAGACCTTTCCCGAACAAGCTTCATTCGGCTTTGGTTTTAAAACTTTAAAGCCCGATGCAGCTGATGCTCTGTCTCTGTGTTGACAGGCACTATTCCTTAAGGACCTGGATTTTGGAGCTCTGAATTCAAATAAAACCTTAGTGTTTGGGCATGCTGGACACCTGGCTCCCAGTGTCCCTGGGGACCAGTTGGGCTGTAGACTCTGGACTTGCTTCCTGATCATCCTCTGAAATATGCACTAGCATGCGGGAGTTCCATAGCACCCCTGGGGTGTCGGAGGTGGTGAAGAGCTGGGCCACTAATGAAAGGTTGCCAATTTGAATCCACCCTAAGGGACGTTGGAAGAAAGGCCTGGCAATCCTCCCCCTCCCCTTTTCGTGTTGTTGTGTCAATTCTGACTCATAGTGACCCTTTATGAGGAAGCGTCCAAAAAAGCGGGTGGATTTCTGAGACGGTAACTGCTTATAGGAGCAGAAAACCGTGTGTTTCTCCGGAGGAGAAAGGCTGGTGGTCTCCAAGGACTGCCCTTGCTCCGACATAGATTGTGTTGTGTAACCGTCTCTTTAAATGCTCTGTTTCCAACTATGAGCTTCAGGAGGACAGGGAGACTATTAAAATATCTTTTTTATTTCCGGAATTTAACGGTTCCTGGAACATAGTAGGTGCTTTATAGACATGGGACCAACCAGAGAGAGCTTCTGCCTTCCTTTGAACACCTCGAATTCGAAGTCAAAGGAACTCTCAGAGGGGAAGAGTGGGTGACCTTCATGTGATTTCCCCCTTCACATGTCTCCACCCTTTGAACAATGTACCTATCCTCTTCCCCCAATTAATCAAGAGATCATGGACTGCCCGGTTTGGCTGGTCCTCTTCGGTGAATTGAAAAAGTGGATGAGTTTCCTAGGAAGGCAACATGGCGGGTAGAAGGTGGAGATGGATGGGAGGACTCTGGCTCCTGGGTGGCAGAGGAACCTGGGAATTAGTAGCATCTGGGAGGGCTCGAAGGAGCCCTGGTGGTATAGTGGTAACCAGTTGCGCAGCGCTCCTCTCAGCCTGCAGTTCAAAACCACCACCAACTCCTGCGGAGAAATACGGGGCCTTTTACTTCCGGGAAGAGTTACCATCTCAGAAACTCACGGGGGCAGTTGTGCTTTATCCTAGAGGGTCGCTTTGAGCTCGGAGTCGGCGTCCACTGACCACAGTGAGTTTGTTTTTCTATTTGGTGCGGGCTCTGTGTGGTCATAGGCCAAGGAACTGGAAATTTCTCCCCTGATAGGTAGGGGGGAGAGTCCTCCCAGAGATTGGAATTTCTAGGTAGAATGAGGGGGTTGGATTCCAATTTTTGACTTAAAAATACTCTTTCATAACATGAAAAAAATCACCGACTTTTAAATATTTATTGACTGACAAAATCATACTAAAAAAAAACAACCCTGGGAATTCAATAGCTCTTTTAATTAATGTTGAATGCAGTGAACCACAACAGCAATGTGCAGTAAGGATCTAAAGCCTGGAGCACCTGCTGATGGAGTATTGATGGGGATCTGGGGAATGGCACCGTGTGGTGGCTGAGAACATGGGTTTGGGAATCAGTGAGATTTGGACTCAACCCCAGGTGTGTCCCTTACTCTTCACTTTCTCAGCTGCGAAATTCAGCTAGCAGTGGGGGGTAGGGGTTGGGGCAGGTGTAGGATTTAAGATACCGAAGGCAAAGATAAAGCACAATATCCCACACTAGTACCGCTCAATAAACTGTCAGGACCGTGAGGTGGGTTTGGTAGGAACGACATGAGAACCTGTGACATGAACTCGAAACAAGGGGGACTGTACGGGAAGACCAGCATCTCGTGTCATCAATGTGGGGATACAGGTCAGAAGAGCTTGCTGGGATGTGTCCTGGGGGATGTGCGGGGGCAGAATGGATTGTGCTTCAGAGCATCTGGGAAAAGCTTAAAGGTATCTTTCTTTCTTTTTAAAAATGTGTGACAAATCACATAATTAAGTACTATGCATATATTCAAATAGTGTGGAAATAGTTGACATGGAAAAATGCTTCCCATTTAAATTCAAAGGAGGACTTAAACAGTGACTACAAAGCAGGATGTTCAAGATGAACAGGTTTTAAACAATATAGAGTGAGAAGGTACGAGAATGTATAACAAAATGTGTTTATCTGCATTTTGTAAAACGTGTATCTAGTACCTGTGCATTTTGTGTATTTTAAAAGATGGTAACAGAATTTGAGTTCAGGAGGGAAAAACATACCCTTAGGAAACCTGAGATCTTGAACTGAATTTTGTTGGTCACCCTTTCAGAAATTTAAAATGCGCTTACTCGAAGCCATCAAAGTTCATCATTTTGTTGGGAACAATTTTTGTTTGAGAATCAAATGGCCATGTAATTCAGGAAGCGAACAGGCAAGTGACAAAATAGCTACCATCTTGGCCCCACTGGCCATGACAGTAAAGTAAGTAAAGCCACAGTTAATGAAAAACACCTTTATTTTCATCACCACATAGCAAACTGTTTACTCTATTTCCCTCCCAAGATAATCACGATCACCTTACACAAAAATTGGCATTTACAACGCATCTTCAAAGCAGTTTCCTTTAACGGGAAACTTAGCATCCTAGAGTCTTAAGATTAAAGGGGTTTTTTTGGTTTTGTTTTAAACCCCAAACCAAACAGAAGCAGGCCCGAGTCAAGAAAATCCACTCAGACTTCAGGTCCTTCTCCTCCAGGAGCCAGCAACATTACATCATTTCCATTTAGCAAAATCTGATCTAACTTAGGCATCCTTCTTCCTTCTGGTGTGCTTTCAAATTCAGCGACATCTTCCAATATCATATAAAGTCATCGAAACCTAGCAGCGTGCCAACAACTTCCCGATCACGCTTCATCACCACGTGCCGTCTTGATCCTGTCCACTCCTTCGTGTGCTCTAGAGGCAGCTGCCGCGATGGCTTGGTACATCGTAAGCCACCCTGGCTACGCCGGAAGTGGGCTCCCTAATGCTTCTTTCTTGATGGGAAACCTCAGAGCCCTTTGAGGTGAGGGTGGCCTGATTAACATGATGCTTCAGTTGTGTCAGAAGGATTTGCAAACAGACTGGAAAAGAGAGCCTGAGTCAAGGAAGAAGTTAAAGATCGTTCCAAAGTTCTCAGCTATCAGCACCAAGGGTCCGGAGATGCAGTTTGTGGAAAGTTGAAAAAAGAATGCATTTGGGAAGGGAAAGTTGGAGATAACACAAATTTCTCTGCTTGGTGGGATTTATGAATGTCGAGAGCTCTGAGGCTGACGGTAAGAAAGGCAAGGCCGGGGCTGCAATGGAGGGTGGACAGTTTTCTTGTCTTTAGAGAAAGCTGAATTCATATGGGCAGCTGGACATCATCACTCTGCCCCCCAAAGAAAGCTTGCTGAGGGAAAATTAAGTCTTGAGCCCTATGGGAGGGGTATGTGTGTGTGTGTGTGTGTAGCATTGAGGGTAGGACCTCAGAAGGCCCAACATTGTAAGAAAGGAAGCAGTGGGAAGGGGTGAAAGTTAATTTTCTTTCCGGCAACTCTCCAGAGGCCTGATCAAAACAGAGGAATCGGGAATAGGTTAAAAGCCTATGCCTATGGGCTCTTTGGGCCGGGGGATCCGTCAGCAATGGCAGAGCTGGACTTTTGGTGGAAGCGGGAGATCAGAAGTCAGATACTAGGTCTGGGCTGACAGGAGAGGTGTTCTGCCTTGTTTGTTTGTTTCTGGGACATAATGCCGTGCTTGCCTCCAAAGGTGGAGTGCAGATCTAGTGTATGGTTGTCATTCTTACGTCGAAGGGGAGGCTGGAGGTGAACTTCCTCCCCCCTTTCCTTCCCTGCACAATACAGTTTGCTCATCAATGTTTGCCAACTGACCGAGGGACATCAAGTGACCTAACTTGAGGGGCCTGCTTGAGCATGAGTGGAGGGCTGGGTGGTAGCCGTTTGGAAGAGAATGGAGGAGCTGGCGGTTCAAACCCCCCCAGAGGTGCCTCGGGAGAAAGAAGTAGCGATCTGCTTCCGACACACAGCCATTGGAAACTCACTGGAGACAGCTCCCCTCCGACACACCCGGGTCACCAGGAGTGGAAATCCAACATGACTGGTCCCATAAACTGGCACCGAGTGGTTTTACTTGGGACATGAAGATGCTACTTTGCTGGGCAATTCTTTGTCCGGGGTTAGAAACTGTGAGTGGAAGAGTGAATGCCTCCCTGAGGTTGGCTGTTCCCAGGTTGTGGCCCCTTGTGTGCAGGAATAGAAGAGGGACGGACCCCCAAAGGGACCTTTAGGCCTTTGTGTGCTGTATTCTCACGTTTAGGAGACTCTTATTTATTTGGCTGGACTGATTTTCTTCTCTCGCTAAATGTCAGTGGTTAATTCATCGACAGTTCTCAAAAGCATTCTCTCCTGTCACGCAAGAAATGAGGTTAGTATTCCCACCTAGTTGAGAGGCTTACTGAAGCCCTATTGATGTGTACGTTCTGGTACTCAGACTCATTGCCATCGAGTCCATGCTGATGCGCTGTGCCCCTGTAGAACTGCCCCTGCGAGTTTCCGAGTTTGGAACTCTTTCTGGGAGTAGAAAGCCCTTGTCATCCGCGGAGCAGCTGGTGGTCTCAGAGCTGCTGACCTTGGAGTTAGCAGCTCAAGGTGTAACCACTACCTCCGACAGCCTTGGGGCTTCCTAGCAAACAAAAGTGGAGGATTAGATTCACTGATTCCTACTTTCATGGTTTATGGAAGTTTTTCTGGAGGAAATATCACTGGATCGAAGAATCTTAAAAGCTTCACTTGATTTCACCTGATTTCTCCGTCGGCCCAAACCTTATTTCTGGCAGGTAATGGGTGTTCCAACCCCACTGGAACAGTTAAAGTAGATGTCTCTGCATGTCAGTATAATAAGTGTTATCTGCATAATATAGTATCTCAAGTTTTCAATAGATACTTAAAGTGAATGCTGCCTGCTGTCCTACTTTTCAGAGAGACCGGATTTGAGGGTTGGTGAGATGGGCATGTTCGCTCTCATGTACAAAGGGGAAGTCATAATACAAAAAGTATCAGTACGGTTCTAGTTCATACATGCACAGGTTTCTTTCAAACAAAACTTACTTAGACGCGTATCTGCAATTGGTGTGTGGCTGTAGACAAGTTCTCTCAGCAATGCATTCTTCTTCGTTTCCTTAGGGTGTCTTCCAAGTAAAGACCCATTCCAAACTGTCCTTCAAGGGGATCAGGTGGGCCAGTGACCGTCAAGAAGTCAGCTCGGAAGGTCATGGCAACTGTTTGGGGGGACTCCAGAGGGGTGATCGTGACACAGGATAATTC
>NW_022111320.1:16033309-16084570 GCF_000313985.2 Echinops telfairi | reverse complement strand
GGGACATTTGCTGTCTCGTTCACCTGCTTGTTCTGCAAGGAGAGCAGGGCAGTCCTATGATGCCTGTGTTGGGAAATCAGACACCGTCCACCCTGTGGAACCTGCCCCTTCAGACTTCTTTTCGTCCTCGGAACTCAAAGAACATGGAAATGGAGCATGACTCGGGTCTCCGGAGGAGGCCGTAACCATCGTCGTGATATGGCATAAACAGAAGCGCACGGAATCCGTCACACAGAATACCTCACTCACGGCCATCGAGTGGCTTCCGGTGGGAGCACTGCCTGGGCGGCGGAGACCAAGAAGGCACAGAGATCAGAAACAGAAGCTGCACATGCAAAGTTTTTGTTCAATAAAGGTTTCTATGATATTGTAGCAATCCTTTTTTACTTATGGGACGGGGCGGGGTGGGGGGAGGGTTCTCAGTAAATGTGATAATTGGCTCCGAATGTTTCTAAGGTGGGTAAAGCAAAACATTCTTGCTTCCAGAAAACTAAAGTATTATTCTGTAATAGATTTTGTTATCCTTGCTTAATTTTTCACTTGTTAACCTTTCCTTGTCAAGCAGTGTAGAAATGTGCACATATTGGGCCACAGAAATGTGCACATATTGGGCATGCTCCTTCGGAGACGAAGGTCTTGCTCAAGGCATGGATGCTGTGAATTTTTCCTGCAGGGCTTTGCATTCCGCCTGTCTGCCTTCCCTACTGAGCTAAGCCCTTGTGTCAGCCGGCTCAGGAAATGGCCTCTCTGTTTCCCATGCTGCCCCTGTAGTCTACCAAGGCCCTGGAGCAGCCTCCAGGATGATTAGACTCATTGTCGTCTGCGTTCCTGTTGTCAGTGCCGTTTCTGTTCCTCTGGGTTATTTGAAGTGTTTGGGAAATCACTTGTGCACCTAAGGCATTATTAGCTCCGTAAATACGAGAGATCATCTGGCCTCCATGCCTTTAATGGGCTGAAGTTTTCTCAATGATCCTGGCATTTAATCCTTGGTAGACCACCCAGCATGTATTTCTCTAAATATCCAGAGGTGATTACTTGACCCGCAAGCCTGAGGTGAGCTCTCTGGACTGGCAGACAGAAGGGGCTAGATGTGGTTCATTCTCATCGCTCCCTCAGAACACCACCAATCTGGAGTAATTTTTCTTTGCAAGGCTCTGAAAGGGCATGGGGTTTGTCCCTGCTTATGAGAAAGGATAGCACATCTCTTTAAGCATGAGGATTGTCCCTTACCTGAAAATCACCCGAATCACGTCAATCCCCTCAATAATACTTTTTTTTTTTTTTCTGGAGTGTCCCAGACTGGTGGAGTGCAAAGTGAGAGAGTCTGTCATTTTGGCATTAAGTGTGTGGGTGCTAGAGCAGACCTCTGGATTTGCAGCCTTGCTTGATCATACTCAGCTCACCACCGGTCTTACTTTCATGACCTTAACGTGGGCGTGCTAGGGCTGCCTCCCTCACCTCATGGGTTGCTCTGAAGATGAGTGACAGCCTCGTGCGGAAACTCGTGCCGGTGGTTGTGAGCTGCGGTCGAGTAGGTCCCTCCTCGTGGCCAGGCTGCTACAATTCAATGCAAGGCTTCCCAGCCCAACACCAGCCCCCTCCTCGGCTGTGAAATGAACTGTTGTGATCCGCAGGGTTTTTGTTGGCTGATTTTTGGAAGTATGGCTAGGCCTTTGACTCGTGGCCAGTGCTCAATAGATGGTAGAAATGAATTGTGTCGTGTGCCTTCCTGGAGCCATTGAGAACACGTCCCTTGACACCCTGTCAGAGGATGAGACGGTTGCTCATTTCTTGTCACTCTGCATGTGACATTGCACATGGGCTCTGCGGGGGTCCGGTGGAATCACTTAGAAATAATTTTCAATTGTTTTTAGAAAACAGTTTCAATCTCATGAGCGTTGAACTCTATTCTGAGATTATAATGCTTTAGTTGGATCCCTTTGAGTGTCTAGGGAGGAGGAAAAATGTCAAATGAAAACAGACTTCTCTGTAAATCTATCCTTTTCATTTTCCTTGAGTTCAAGAATACCTTTCCTCTTATTTGCTGGGGGTTGCAGGGGAGAAGCGGGAGCTACATAAAGAAGGTTTTTGTCCTCGGGAATAGCATTCCCGAAGCTTGACTCAGTTCAGCGGATGGAGTTGTAACGTGAGCCTGCGTGGTTACCAGACGGTACTTCCACGAGCATTTTGTTGACTCATCTCTGATAGTCTCTTAGGATAGTAGATCTGACAGGAGTGCCCTAAACATCCCTCTTCCTATGACGAATAATGGTGACAAAGCTCACGTCTGGTCGATGCCCGTCCCCTTTAACAGGGTGACGCCCTACAGGAAAACGAGGCTTTATCAGAGATCCAGGTTCACAGACTGGTTTGGCGTTAACCCACATCTTTTGCTTGCACTAGGAAGCATTTAGAACTAGACTTGTGGCCAGAATACCTGACATTGTCGGTCCCTTAATTAGATTTGTGACATTGGGGTAAGTTGCCTTAGTATTATTAGCTTTGGTCTCCTCATCTGGGAGATGGGAAAAGTAATAAAATCTAGTTTGTGGAGTTGTATAAGTGGTGAGGTGGGACACAAAACTGGTTGGTTCTTAAAGAGTTTATAAATATATGTGTTTAAAATTCTGAAGGTTTAAAATTATTCTAACATTTTTGATCAGATGATAACTGCAGCAAAATATTTTAATCTAAGATTTATCCTTTATCTTTTCTATAGTTCAGGAAGAAGAACTGTCCTTTTAAATCTTTGTTCTCCTGAGTAATGAAATAGCCTTATAATTCAATCAGACACAGTTATTTTATTGGAATTAATTTGAGCTCCTTAGTCAAAACATGAAAATGTATTTGTAAATATTCTTGATATCTCTAATCCATAATTATTTACTGCCCAAAGTTATTAATTTATCCAACTCAGTCAATGAACACCCAGTTACTGAGCTCAGCGATGTGCTCGTTGGTCATTATGCTAGGCACTAGAAAGTGGTTGAAAAGAGACTCTCTGTGTGTGGCCACATCATGTCCATATCAAAAGAGAAAAGCATGATTCCAGGAGTTCTTTGTGCGACCCCCAAACACACCAAGAAATGAACACCCAGAAAACTCCTTTAGCCAAAATTTCAACCTCTTCCTTTTCTTTCTGTTTTGGGCTTCATCTAGCTAGAACTAAGTGCAAAATCTGAGCACACTGCAATCTTTCTTCCTCAGCTATGTAAACAAAGACATGCATACAAACAAGGGACCATGGGTCCTCTTACCAGATCCAGAAATAGCTAGTTGCAGTCTGTTCCCTGTGTCAACATCTTGTGAAAGATAATTGAAATTCCAGCAAGTGCCCATGTTATGAAGAGTGGAGTTGATGCCATTATAATCTTGTAAACATCCAGATGAACACAGCCCCATCTCTTGAAGAATGTTGAAGTGTTGCCACGTGCTGTAGCACTTAATAATATTACACTTTGGGTCCATTATTGGAATATTGTATCTGCTTGGATTAATGCTTACAATGGTGTTTTACTGCTATTGTCTGCTTGTTTTTAACCTGATTTATGTGGCTAGCAGACCAAGTGTAATTTATGTTGTATTTTATCCGCATGCCCACTCCCCTCCCCCACAAAAAGGGAAAAAAACCGAAATGAAACTAAAAAACGAAAAACCAACCAATGCCGTTTCACTGAAGCACAAGTCCTCTGAGCAAACTTTGAATAGAGAGATTAAATACAGCATATGATGGTTTGGGTGCTCGGATTGTCTGCCGCCATAAAATATATATGTTTTAAAAAGCAAACAGCGCTTCACCAGAAGAAAAATAGACATGTAATCCAGAGGCCAGTTGCTGGCAGAATTTCTTAGTTTGATGTGAGTCTCTCTTTGACAGTTCTCCTAAGGTAGGTTATTTTGGAGAAAACATATGTTTCCATTTTCTCTCCCTCTGCTTCCCTTTGAGTCCCCAGGCTCCACTAGGGTCACAGAAACATTAAGGCTTTTGTCACTGTGATTAATAGCTCTTAAGATCATCTTTAATTCACTCACTAATGACTGAGGGTCTTTCTGCTCTCCGAGTAATCGGGTGATGTATGAGCCGATAGTACACCTTGTGGCAGAGGTGAAAATCATTCAGGCAATGCAAATATTGTCACGGGAACAAATGTTTTCCCTGTTAATAAAAATTAATGAATTCTACCCAGGAGCTAGTTTAGGAAGCGGTGGTGGAGGAGCGCCAAGCACGAACAACTTTGTACTGCTAAGAATCACTTGTGCATCCTTTCTAGATAGAGCAAACGGACGTCACTGCTGTAGATTTCTGCATTTCCACGGGAGAGGAAGCAAGGGCAAACTACTTCCATGATAGAAGTGCATGGTCCCGATGACAAGTCGACCCATCAGGTTCTAGAGCGCAGTCAGCGAGGCGAACCGTGGGCACCTAGTTTATTTTAACTGTGGTTAGACCTCAGGCCTCACGCACTGCACTGGCCTGACGGATCGATTCCTCTCTTCACAGCGTTTTTTAAGGCCAAGAATTATAGTGGTCAGAGTTTTTGACTATAAAATGATGTAATGAAGTTTAAATCAGAAAAACTCCTTGTAACACATCATAAAAGATTCATGAAACAGACTGCAGGTTAATAAGTGGTTTGAATAGTTTTGAGAGCAAAGACAGAAAGGGGGATGAAACACCCCAAACTTATGTGGACTCTATTGTTACATTTATTGAATTCGCAGAAAAATCAGAACTTCTCCTCTCGGAAACATTGGCCTCACATCATTAAACCTTTATTTGTTTCCCTTCTGAAATGCTTCCACCCGAACTGTCAGCTCATTTGGTAAGATGGTCAGAGCGCGCTGGCTCGCTCTCAGTGGGACCTCGCGGCAGTGTTAAATCCGTTGTCTTTCAGTTTCAAGGTGAGAGTCCGTGGTTCTGTCTTCTGCTGACCCAAAGCCGTTTGTCTCAATGGACTAACTCTTCCTGCAATCGCTCCCAGCCCTTCTCCTATCATGCACGTCTTAGAACAAGAAGCAGTCAACTTTTAAAAAAATGCTATTTTACCTCTCCACTGTCTTATCTACAAAGGAACATATTACTGAGGGAGGGGGAAAAAAGGCTTGACTTGTTACTATTATTTCTGGTAGACACCCAAGGAGAGTAGCTAATTTGTTCTTCATCATGACCAAGGACAAATTAAAAAAGGAAAGATCGCGAAGGAGAAAAAAATCCGGAATTAAGCATTCGCTTGCTTCCAAAAAGTGTACCTATTTCCTGCAGAACGTCCATGTGGAAACACTGAATTCTTACCGGGGTATTTTGCATGTCCTCTCGGATTCCATTTGCATGGCTTTAAAATGAATGGAATGTCCCAATATTCAAGGAGGTTAATTATTTAGTTAGATGGATATTTTTCTCCTAGTAAAGGAAACAAAATTAATTCTTCGTTAAGTTTTGAGACTTGAAAAATGGGTCTAACTGCAGAGATGATTTCTGTTCCTCCTCCATTCCAGATAAAAATAAGAATAAGCCCCGCCCTTCTCTGCCTCCAGATGTTGAGTGAGCATTGTCCTCAGAACTGCCACTGTGGCTGTTCACCCCACCAGGCTGGCCCTGAAGAAGCAGGGACTGTCTACTGCCCCGGAATGGACCGCCTCGGAGCCCTGGAGAGGATGGCTCGGGATAGGACACGATCCCCCGCCCTCCATTCCGCTGGCAGCAGGCAGCCTTTCTCTGGGCTGTGCTGCTTCACCGTGTGCAGAGCACTTGAGGTGTCCACCCCCAGCCACACTGATTCACTGGCACAGGACTCGAGATTTGTGTCTTAATAAGCGTCCCAGATAATTTTCATGCCCATGTTGTGAGAGAAATAGTATTGTTTTTTTCAATAAAAGAACAGGCAACATTGTTGTGATAAATACCGCCTGTTTCGCGTGCCCCCCTCCCCCATTCACATAAAATGAATTTTCCACAACTGGGTTTCACCATTTCTATAAACTTGTATATCTCAGTCTTGATTCCCAAAGAAGAATGCTGCGTTTACACAGCTTCAGTGCATACCTGGTGAGTAAAGAGGTCGGGCAAGTGCAGGCAGCGAGGAAATCAAATATGAGGGTTGGTTTTTTCTTTCTCTCTCTTTTGCACTCAGAGAGTTCTAATCACTTAGTAAACAGTTAGAATTTACACGATCTTTATTTAATTAAGCCTGAGAACCTCTGCCTCGTTGCAGCTGGAGCAGAATCTTGGAACTGAATAGGAAGAACAACCTGGCGCCGCCGCCTTTGACCTTCCCCTTAACCGTGCTTACAAGAAGGGGTCTGGTTCTTTAAGAAGGTGCTGCCTATCTGTAAACACTGTTTGTCTGTCGGCTCCGATGTAAAGGTCACGTCGCTGTGCGCATGCTTTAAAGTTCAATAGGAAGGAGATTGGGTGAAGGCGATGAGTGCAAATTTTAAATGATTTATTCATCGGATGAACTTTCATAATTTTATTTTTTCTCTCGTAATTTTTAGTGAATGGTGTGTAAGTGTGACTTTAAGATCAGTTTTACTATTTCATATAATATCTACCACCCCCACCTCTGCCTCCTTGTTTTGTATATTCTTCTGAAACCACTGAAGGCTACATAAAATAATGAAAACAAAGGAATGGTAGTGTACGATTGCCACTATTCATACAAAGTGACAGAATTAAATAGAATCCATTCCTGGTCTCCATGGCTGGTCCCAAACTGGTGGCCCGTGGACTACATCTGGCTTGCAAGGCATGTCAAAGTTTGGCTAAGACCATGCATAGAAATAAGCATTGAGAAACCTCCCACACAAATCCACGATCCGACTTCACTTGGAGCATCCCATTATTTGGCCAGGCCAGCGTTCTGCAGGTCAACAGTCGACTCTCGCTGCACAGCAGATGGAAAGGCTAGGCCTCTGCCTCAGTCGGAACTGTCTTCCATTGCCTCACGCCTCACTCACCTCTTTTGCTTGACCCTTAGAAACCTATATGTGAGTAAGCACTCACCCGTGCTGATCAAGAAGCCCAATGGGACCATGTGAGCATCTCAAAACAATGTGCTATTTGACTTTCAGATTGGTGGCAGACCAGTCTACCTAGTTGTATTTACCCTGACAAATCTGGAAGTCAGTCTGTGCAACTTGTGAGCCTAGCTAGGTGAGTGACCCAAGAAATCTGGGAGTTTGAATTCGTGAAGGCCACTTGGGCCGAACGTTTGAAACACGGATTTCTTTCGTTGTTACCGTTTTGATCAACAACAAGTGGTACAGACCTTTATGTCATTGTGTGCATCTTAAAGTCCCCTCTATTTCTGCAGGACACGTGCAGTGCTACCTTTGTATCAGGACATCGGTACAAGGGTCTGCAGCCTCTTAGTTAGCACAGGACGCTCCCAGCAGCCCTACCACAAGTCTGTGTTGCCAAGGCTGTCAGGGTCCTGTGACTCCCTGCCTACCCCTCCCGCTTGGAAGAAAGGCCACAAGTTCAGGTCCCCCACCCCCAGCTATTGATTTTTGGGGTTGTCTAACGCTGCTGAAGCCCTTTGGCATAGCCCAACCCACCTCCTTTCGGAGGATAACTTTTATCTTTTTATTCGCAAACAGGATGGCTTAGATTTGGCTTTCTAGGTCGTTTGCTGGAACACACTTTAAGATGACTCACTTCCCCTTATAGGTAAAGACAGGGACCGAAACGGACAAGGGGAAAACCAGGTCCCCAAATGTTATTGGAAACTTGCGATTGAAATTTTGTAAAATTCTATGGGAGCCAAGGGATTTATTTAGAATGACTTGGCATGCTTCGCTGGGATGCCTAAATAGGCCTTGTGATACCGTTTTTGGCCTCACGCTGAACCTGGTGTAATAAAGAAGGAAATGAAAGCAAAGGTAAACTTAAAGTATTGTTTTACTCTAAATGCTTTCAGTAAAGGGTCTTGTTATCTAATGATTGGTACTAGATGGCTGGTATAAATCGTACAGTCTGTTTTTTGCACTCATGGCTAAAGGAGGCAAAGGCGAAGGAAATCAATTGGAACTAGCAGGTAACAAATGACCAGTCTTAGGCAAACATAGCAGGTGGGGGAAATAGACTTGTGGACACACATTACTAGGAAACAGTGAGTGAGGACTTTTTCTCCTTTTTAAAAAAAATCCAGTGAGGCTAATTAAACAAAGAGACTCATTGGAAAGTTTTGGAAGACAGGCCTGTTTTATCTTTTACCACAGTAGATGTGGGGCCGGAGATCAAGTAGTTTTTCAAGGATCCTCAATGAGTGACAGGGGCAAAATGGAAATTTCTAAAAGTTCATCCAGTATCATACGAAGCCAGCTAATTATCCCAACGCCTCTCGAGTTATTTAGCTTTGAATTATATTACATTTGAGACATGGGTATGGTTTTAAACTTTTTGATAATAGTATAGTATAAGATAGTATAGCAGGATGCTGCTTCCCAAATTAAGTTGCCAGGATGGGCGAAAGTCCTCAAATGGCCTAAGGAAGGATCACCTTTTAAAGCCATACATTATACCATTTATGCCAGAGGCTATCTAGAACGTAAGAAAGGAGAATGTACTGAGAAACACATCACCTTTACATGGTTGCATGAGTGGGGTGGAATTACTGCTCAAAGTGGCATCTTGCTGGGGGAGGCGTCTGTGCGTTTCTCAGCTCTAATGCTCTTAGCATTACGACTTGTTTTTCAAAATGGATTCATTTTAACTATTGCTGACTTCTGAAGTCCCCAAAGTACAAGGCAAGCCCGCAGTTGTCCTCTGAACTGCAAGGGAGCCAGTGAGCTCTTTGTAATACTTTGTCACTGATATACTGTCCTGCGGATTCCGACTCTTAGCAACCGTCCATGACAGTACGTCCCGTCGGGTTCCTCGGTTGACCTTTATGGAAGCAGATCCCAGGCCTTTTCTCTGGTGAGGAGCTCAATAGTTAACCATTATGTTATCAGGGCTCCTCCTTTGCAATAGAGCCCCCCTCTCCATTGCAAAGCACACACACACACACACACACAGCAACACAAAACAAAACAAAACAAAACACAAACTCATTACTGTTTAGAGAATCCTGCCTGCTTGCTACCCTATACAAAGAGCAGACCCTGTACGATAGTGTTGCCAAGGCTGGAATCTTTGTGGAAGCAGACTGCCTCTCTTTCTTCCTCAGAGCAACTGGTGGTTTCAAAATGTCATCCTTTAATTGGCCTCTGAAGGCTTAACCAGCGTGGTACCAGGATTCCTCTTGGCAACATACCAAAAGCCAAAATCAAACTCATGGTCATCGCATCGTTTCTGACTCTTAGCACCCCATAGGAGAGGGTACAACTGCCCCTGTGAGTTCCCATGACTGTCACTCTTGATGCGAGTAGAAAGTCTTGCCTTTGGATTTCAAACTGCTGACCTGTTGGTGGGTGGGGGGGTTCTTGAGGTTGGGGCCTCTCCTGTTTTCCTGAGACCTTCATCTTCTTCACACCCCTGTCCAGTGTCTACCTCAGCGAGTAAAGGCAGGGTTTAAAGGCATCTGCCTTGGATCCCAATGTCCTTTCACAAGAAAACCTCTTACTGCTTGAGTTTGCTCATTCAGAAGTAGATAAAAGCATGACAGAGCCCAGCCTACCAGGGATATTTCTAGATTAAAAGTATTTTGCAAACACGCACACACAAAACGTACACGCTCACACATTCATTAGCATGTTCTTCCCAAGATTTAGCTCACCTCTTCATGGAATTCTTTCTGTGCTCCCCCCACCGTCACCCCTATGATTTTGGTTGAAAAAGAGAAAGAAAAATGTTGTATCACACATAATGTACTGCCCTTCCATTAGCTCTGATTCATGCTCGTTTTTGAGACAGCAGTGGAAAGATGAGTAACAAGAAACATTAAGAAGTTAGAAGATGTGTGGAAAATCGAGCATCTCTGTGTGGCTTATGTTTGCTTGGTACTGGAAAAAAAGTGATCTGTTAAAAATAATAGAGGCTATATTATACTTTTCTCAAGGAGTTCTGGTGGCCCAATGGCTGAAATGTTGAGGGAGGCAGATGTGAGAGTCTGCTTCAATCAAGATTCCAGCTTAGGAAGCCCTGGGGGCAGTTCCACTCCGTCCTGTGAGGTGGCTGTGAGCTAGGATCGACCTGATGGCGAGGAGGTCAATATGATAGTCCCAGTCTGTTTTCGCATCTGTCACTTGGGGGTTATGAAGATTAACCCGTATTTATAGAGTGTCAGGCACACAGTAGGTAGTCATTAAATTGGGGTCTCTTCCTCCCACATTACCAGCGTCCCTTATGTTCCTCCCTGGACAGTTACATGATCTCAACATTTTATGGTTTCTCATTTGGAAGAGGGCTTCTCTAGACTGCAGTCCACAATTTCCTCTCTTCCGGTAGAGCTCAATTAATCTCAAAATAACTGTAATTACTCTTCTAACCCTTTTACTTTGGCAATTACTAAATTTGTGGCTGCTCTAAATTGACTCTCGTATGTTTCATGCTGTTAGTGGGAAAACTATTCATTTACTTCAAATCAGATGTATTTCAAAAGGTGAAAAACACTTTTCAGCATGAGTGAACTGAAAGAGATGGAGGGCAAACATTAATTTACCACCAGTTTGGAAACTTCAGGCATCTGCTGGGGACACAATGATGTCATTTACCGATCTCCCAGCCCGAGCATCAGAGATATTCCTGATGCCCCTGTTTGGATGTCTACCATCTTGGATTTGTGCTACAGATTTTAACTGGGGGTGTGCTTCCTTCAAGATAGTGAATTATTTCCACATATGACTATTTCCCCAAGTGTTTCTAGTTTAGTCTTTCCTGTTTAATTATCATTATCTTTGAGTTGAAAAATTCACATGGGCTTTTACAATTTTTTTGTGAGCAGAACTATTTGGGGATGTATGTGTGTGTGTGTGTGTGTGTGTGTGTATCTTTTCTCAAAATATCCTGCAGCTAGGTCTCTGTACTCCTGAAGCATTTGTTTCCATCTCTCTAACCCTTCCCTGAAGAATTCTGTCCTCTGAGACTTACACCACCACACAATGGCAGTTTGGGAGTCCTGCAGGAGTTCAATTTGTACTCCATTGAAATGTTTTTTGAGTTTTGGCAACAAAAAGAAGCCTGGATGGGTAAGACCAAGGTTTCCAGGTGGCTGAGGGAAGGGTTTCCAACAAAAATTCTCCTAGGACAGGCTTTGCTACCCTTAACTAATGAACAAGTGCATTGTCGTGATGGAAAAGATTTCCTTGGCAAAACAATCCTGGTCTTTTTCTGATCAGTTTTCTTAAAAATTCCTCCCAACGCGCCCCCTATGATGATTCTGTGCCCTTTGATAAACCTCAAAATACCCCCTTGGAGTCTGAGAAATCGTTGGGAGGTAGTCCGACTTCCTCTGACTTCCTAGCGGAGAATCAGCCTTAGCATCAGCTCAAGACTCGTTTCTGAGGAAGCTGAGATCAGACCTGTCCCCACCCTTCAACCTGCCCTGCCCATTCTGACACGGTCTCTGCCATCGCACCCTCCGCAGTCCCGAGTCTGATAATGCACTGCAGTGGGCACACAGCACTCACAAACAATATTGACAATTGCGTCGTTCGTTAGGGAAGTTGGCAGGTGACAAGTCAGGAACAGAAGTGTTCAGTACATTGTTCCTCCAGTCAGGACAGCGCTTCACAGATGTGCCCACAGGCGGGCTTCTCTCGGGTCTTTGCCCCTCAGCCACAGGGCCCCTTGGCCTCTGCCCTGCTTAGGCCGTGTATTAGTCTGGGTACTTTGGAGAAACAAATCCACAGCGACTCATGTATAAGAGAGAGTTTTATGTAAAGAAAATGTGCATAACGAAAACATCCCAACCCAATGCTGCCCAAGCCCACAAGTCCAACATTAACCCATTAACCCAACACCAGTCCACAAAGTCCTCCACCTCACAAAACAGAGGCAATGATGCCGACTGCAGGAGGAAAGCTGAGTCAGTGAACGAACAAGCATCTCAGCACTAGCAGGGGTCTCCACACGGCTGCTCCAGCACCCAGGGCTGCATTGGGATAGGTCCATGTAGCTTCTCCTTGGGGATGTCTTATAGAAAGTCAATCTTGCAAGCTGAAGCAGGGAACTGCTAAGGCAGCTGCACCCGGTGCAACCATCACAAAACAAGAGACCCGAGAACTAGAAAGGCGAGGCTTCACCACCCATTTATCCCTCCGCCTTTCAACCAGCCCCACATGTGATTATCGGCCAGGCTGGCACAATTAACTAACTCAGGCCGTGTTACAGAGCTCTTTTTGTTCTGCTGATAAATGCCCAAAGGATATGTCCCTCAGGCATACATCTCAGCTCCCATGCACTCAAGGTCAGTTCTGAAGGTCAGCACATCTAGCTGCACAGGTAAGGGCCTGGAGGGCCTCACTTCATAAGCAGTGGCTGGAGGCACTCAGCTTTCTCTGCCCTGTGGGCTGGGAAGCCCAGCTCACTGCCTGGGGCTCATGCTGTTACTTCTGCTGCTACTGCTCCTCTGATGTCACAACTTTCTGTCCCTGATTGAGGAGCTTCAATGTGCAGGGATCTCCCTTTACTCTTGACTCTTCTTTCTTGACCATAGTGAGCTGGCTCATTTCATATCATGGTCAGCTGATGGGGGTGTAGTGGTTATGATGGGTTGGGCTGCTAACTGCAAGGTCAGCTGTTGGAAGCCAGCAGCCACTCTATGGGGAAAAGATGAGCTTTCTACTCCTGTGAAGAGTTACAATCTTGGAAACTCGCCCGGGGCAATGGTGTCCTTTCTTACAGGGTCGTTCTCGGGTGGAATCAACTCAATGGCAGTGAGTTTGGGTTTGGGTGTGGAGGATGGCAAAACTGACCCATCTCGACATTAGAATGTCGAGTTTTTGCAATCACACTTAGCTCTATTGACGATCAGTCACAACTACATCACAGAATTCTGTCAGTATCCTCCCCCACCATCTCTGACCCAGACCCAACGTGAAAAAGTCATTTGGCAGGAGTCATGAACACTACGGCTAGAAGAGCAAAGAGTCATTCATGCACAGAGGAGGCCAATAATAGTCACCACACCCTTCCGACCTTTCTGCCACGAACATGACTGGCCCAGCAGATCCCCAGAAGCAATAGTTTGACTGAAGGGCCCCCATTTTTGGAGGACACTCTAATGAAACGAAGACAAAGTGTATTACTGAAAGAACGTGTCTGCAGCCATCCATTGATTTCAGAAACACGTCAAACATGCTTTGTTTATTTTATTGATTTATGTTCAGAAATGAATTTTTTATTGGCCATCAAGTTGGGTGGGGGTTACATTTCAGATGATCAATTCTGCAGTGATTCAAACCCCTCTTTACCCCTTGCGCAGTCCTCCTCCCAGCCCCCATCATCCATCCCACCACTCCCCTGATTCCTCTTCTCTCTCTTATGTATCTCTGTCCTGCCTCTCACTCACCTTCTACCTGTCAGTTTTCCAGTCCGTGGTTTCGTCTTTCCACCCCTGCCTTCTCTCCGGTTCCCTTTGGAATGCAATTCTGTCTGGATTTTTCTTCTTCGTATATTAGGGGTCTCATACAACATCGGTCCTTTTGTGATTGACGAATCACTCAGCACAATGTTCACCAAGGCGTGGTTTCTTCCTGGTTTCCTAGTGATGCGTAGCATCCCATTGTGTGTATGTACCAACATTTCTTTATCTGTTCTTCTATGGATGAGCGTTCAGGCTGTTTCCAACTCCTTGCTATTGTGAACAGTGCTGTGATGAACACGAGAGCGCATATGCCTGCTTGTATTATAGCTTTTACTTCTTTAGACTATATACCTCAGTAAAGGTATTGCTGGCTCATATGAGATTTCAATTCCCAGTTGTCTGAGATAACGCCATATTGCTTTCCACCATGGTTGTTCATAATGACAGATCCACTAACAGTGTGTGGGAGTTCCAATCTCTTCCCACCCTCTCTAGTATTTGTTAAGGAAACACAATTTGTTTCGATTAAACCTGTGCCTGCACGAATTAGAACTCTACTAGCAATACTCTTTCTCTTATGCTCATCTTTTTTTCCTTCTATACAGATAGCACCACTTTATGCCATCTGTTTTGAAAACCTGTTTTTTGCTCACTGTTCTGTGAGCATTTTTTAATATATGGTACTATTATTCAACACGCGGTGGTATTGAATTCCATTGCGTTTATTTTCCCAGAGCCTTTATCCTTGAGCATTTGATTGCTGAAAGAGTGGCCAAGAGTGTGGGTTTTTGAATATGCGCTGTCATTTACTGTTTGGGTAAGCTATTGACCTTCTCGCAGTTTCTGTTTCCTCAGCTAGAAAGTGGATAGCACGGTAGCACCTATTTCAATTCTGTAAGAGACTGAACAGAAAGATAGGATAATATTTGACTTGTAATAAGTATTAAAAATGTTATCTATAATTTCTGCTTTAGATACTCTTTTATACACAGCCTTATTCTTGTAAATGGAATTTTTGGATCAAAGAGTATAATAACGTTGAGTCATATGAACAGAACAAAGACTATGTGTTGGCAGAATTTGAGATCTTGCATGTAAGTTAAATTCAGATCAAGTACATGGCCAGCTTGAATCTGTGAATCAGAGTTCTATTTTCTACTGGAAAGAGGCATGGAAATGTATGTTTCCTTTCATGGATGAGTTATTTTGGTGCCACTGAAGTAGACTGCATACGTAGAACATTAAAAAAAACGGAGAGTTCTGCTACATCCTTTGATACAGGAGAATTGATTTTTTACTGTAGAAGCTTACAGCTTTTCATTGATTCCACCTGGTTACCTGGAGTCTATATGCAAGCGTGGAGTTCCTGCCATTGAACACGAAGTTTTCATTTTTTCTCCTTTCCTTATGTTTAGCTTGGGACATCTGGACCTGACTTTTCTCACTGTAGCGAGGCTGAATAGGTGGTCTTGGTGTGTCTGTAGTACATAACAGCCTTTCCTTCCACTGCGTCTGAAAGCCTTCCAATGTCAGAAAGGGGGAAAATAGCACTGAAAGAAATCACTTGTTTGACTGTAATAATCTACAGAAACTGGTTAAAGCATTAAACAAAAAATAAATGAATCAGATAGTCAGAACTAGTATGTCAGGAAAATAGACAGAACATAAAATGTCTCTGGAATTTTGGCGATATTTTCTGGTACAGGGGGGGTTTCTAAGTCATGGTTCGTTTAGCATGTCTGTTTCCTCACTCAGGGAAGGGTTTCCAATAGATTCAAGGAGCCTTGAAGCTTTGCAAATGTCTTGCTCAAATAAAGGCAGCTCTGTGCGGGAAGAGATTTGTTCTGTTTATGGAGAAAACCTGCTAGTCATGTTTCACGTTGTATATCCTTCAGACGAACAACTGTCTTCTTTCACACCACGGTGAAGCTGGAGGTTTGTACAATCGAGTTTTCTAGGTCTCAGATCAGAGAGGGCATGAGACTAACTGAAGATTGACCGCCACCTTGTTCGGGAAGTTGTGGTAGGAGTAGAGAAATGTACTGCGAGTCAGATCAGAACAGACTTTGAAAGCCATCCTGAAGTTTTTCTACTGTAAAATCAGATGTGGAGGGCCTAGCTGTACCACGAAAAGGATGCTCTTTTCAGCGTCTCCCAGCAGAGTGTCATGGCCTTTGCCCGATAGGCATTTGAGAAAACCTCAGTCATCTTGAAGATGCTTGTCTTCGTTTTCAAGGTCAGACAAAGAAATTGAGATCTTGAGCCAGTCCTCCAGGAGGTGGTCCCCAGAACAGACTTTTTACTTATTTCCTTTGGAAGAACTACAGGGCTGTTGGTAAAATGACGAAACGCCGTGGGTTTAACGGAAGCTTGACGCCTTTGACTAAATTCTGGCCGAGGAAGAGAGTGCCTTCTTTGGCTTCTTTGCGTTTTAGACCAAGTCTCTGGAGCGATGGACAAGCAAGTAAATATCATCTACTTCAAGGCACATCTGTCTTCTACAAATAGAACAGCTTTGTTTCTCTTCAGGGTTAAATACTTCCTCTTTGGTAATTAATACCGGTTTAATTATTAAACATTGGAGGGATTCCATGTCAGAAAAGAATGATTCAAAATCTTGGAAGCAACTTGATCCAGATTTCGGGAACCAAGTATTTTCCCTTGCTCGGATGATTTTTGTGAGCTTGGACAAGTTGTGAAGCTCTTCTGGGTCTCGGCTTCTTCGTCGGTGACGTGATGGGACTCTATTTGGTGACCCACTCATGCTCCTTCTACTGGCTCAACACGAGGAACTACAATAAAAAAGATCCACCGGTGTCAAAGGCTTTTTCAAAGAATTCCCATGGAAGATAAATCTGTTCAGTTATTTTTCCTATAGGAGCCTCATCTCTTTTGAAAACAAGGGGAGAGTGCCTGATCACTGACTACCAAAGGGCTGCAAGAGATCCTATCACGTTTTTTCCCTTTCAGAAAATTGCAGCTGAGGAAAGTATGGCTGTGCGGTCCATGGAAACATATGAGGGCATTTTAGCGCTAAGGAATTTTGGTTAACACCTTTCCTTCTTGAGGCCTACAGAGGCTAACCGGCTAATTCCTGTTGATGCCTCCTTACGGGATGTCTTCATTTAAGAAACATTTTGCCTTTTATGCAACAGTGATGATATCATGGTTCATAGTGTCCAAGAGTTACAGTGAGCCTCGTTACTCCAAGTGTGGTCCATGGTCCAGGAGCATAAGAATCTCAGCAAGCATTCGTTTTCTCTCGTTGCCTTAATTCCTGGTTAGTTCTAATGGGATGTACAACAACTTGGGCAATAAAGAAAATAACAAAGGAATGTGAGTCTCGTTACCCCCCGATTTCCAAACATGTTATTGGGGATATTTATTCATATAATTCAGGCTTCTATTGGTAACTAGAAAAGTATCTATTTGAAAGGGGGGAAAAATGGGTACCATTATAAACAACAATAAAATGCTTTTATCTTTGCATCCTTTCATCTTCTTCATGATTATGTCTATTGGGAATGAACAGGATAGCCTCTTCCTAATAGTGCCGGCAAGCTCAGGAGTGTGTAAGAAGCCCGGCACTTCTCACTAGAGTAGGATGCGGAACGTTGCCTTCATGCCGCATGCTGTGCCGGTTGACTGGTGATCCGGTGATCCCTATGTCGATGAGTCTTACTCCCCAGACCTAGCAATAATTTCTTAAGAAATTTGGTTATGTCTGAGTATTTGCAACTTTGCTTCCTGTTGGCGCCACCGCATTCATGAACACACACACCTAAATATCCCCTGATATATATGGATATATTCACTTACTTGCCCTCATACCTGTTCAACCTGCCTGGCTCTCTAAGCATCCACTTGTTGCTTACCACTATTGCAAAATTATATATATACAGTATTTACTGCTGTTGCATTTATCCCTTTGCATATATGCCCTTTATTATGTTGAGGAATTTCCCTTCTAATCCTATTGTGTTGAGTGTTTTTATCAGAAATGGGTGTGGGATCTTGTCAAGTGCTTTTCCCACGTCAATTAACATGATAATACGGTTCTTTTCCTTTGTTTTATTTGTATGATGGATTACAAGCTCAGATTGGTGCCCACTGTTGCTGGCTCTCTGTGTAAAGATGCTCAGAATTTAAGCTCTAATACAGTTCTTTCTTCTCATTTTGGATTTTATTATTTACAATCCTTGCACTGCACAGGCTGATGTGCTTCTTCCACGTGGACTTAGCTGACACCTCACTTAAATGACTGCTTGCTTCAAGACAAGCCTTTCAGACCCCAGACAATTTTTTTTCTGATAGCCAAACAACATCTGATAAAGTCTTAATAGGAATCTTTTGGATTTCTACTTACAGTTTTTGTATGGTTTCTAATTTTTCATCTATATTGTTGGTGTCTTATTGTAATGTTTTCCTGAATCCTTCTAAAGTTTTTTCTGTATTCTCCTTTATTTCATCTGTAGCTTTTTCCATTTTTCTATCAATCTGTTGAAAGACTTGAAATATCTTTCTTTTGAATTCTTTATCAGGTAGTTCCAATGTCTTTTCTTCTGTAGATAGGTCATCTTGCCCTTGCATATCAGTCACTTGTTTGGGCCTCTCTATCTTGTTTCTCCAGGTGAACTGAAATTTTATGTTGTCTCTGAGATATTATAGATCTTGCTGCATTTGTATTTAATTGGTATTTTTATGTTTATAAGACATTATTCACTCACCATCTGTTCATGGATGTAATAAAGAACAGACATGCGTGTGCAGTTTTCCATTTGTTGCTCAGTTAACACTGTTGAAGGCATGTCTGTCTGGCTGTATTGTCATCTATTATCAATAATAAACTGGTTAAACTGGTGTAGGAGTGGGTAGTGGTCCTTGCCCAGTAGGTGTGACTGACAGTAGTTCAGATGTGGTAGTTGAGTCATGTGGGTTTGGTTGCTGTTACCAATCAGGGGAGGGGGTGGTTGGCAAAGTAAAAAAATCCAAAAAAGAAACAAATTAAACATTTGAAAGTATTTTGGAAAATAAGAGGCAAGCAGGCAAGCAACCACAAAGAACATAGAATTTAATAATTAAGAATAAAAAATGGAAAGGAAAATAAATACAAAGGTATAGAATAAGAAAAGAGAAAATAAGCAAAACTAGGAAGGATGGGAAACGAAAATAAGAAAAGAGAATAGGAAAGGGGGGAAAAAAGCTAAAGGAAGGGATTAAAGGAGAGACAAAGAAACAGGGAAAACAGAAGGAACAAAAAACAAAGGAAAGAGAGAGAAAACCAAACAAACCAAGGAGCAAACGAGTGGACAAGGCTCCCAGCATGGGCTGGTGGCAGTCTCTGCTGGCCGAGAAGCTCTGTAGGTTGGGTGGGACGGGGAGGAAACACTGGTCCTACATGGAGCTCCTGCCAGTCTGTAGGTTGCCTGGGTTTAGGGCACCTGATCAGGAAGGAGTTTGTGCCAGCTCAGATTTTGGCTGAGGTTAGGGTGCTTGTTCCTGGAAGGAATTCTTTCAAGTACAGATGGCAGCTGGTGACAGGACTGCTGGTTACGGAAGAATTCCAGGCTCATGTCGGGGTGGCCCAGGGCCCAGCACTGCATGTTTTGCTGGTTCCATGAGGGTGTCTCCAGATGCAGGAATGGTGTGCCCTCCACCTAACACGTGAGGACATACCTCCAACCTCAGATGAAATAAGGACTTCATGGAGTGGGAGATAGGGCGGGAAGAGGGGTGTTTCTGGCCACTGGGTAGTGAAGGTGGGACTGGCCAATCCTTCTGGTCAACAGGATGTTGAGAGGAACAATGGAGAAGTCCACTTTTCTCTTACCAGTCACTGATATGCCAGGATGCTATCTGTATACAGTGCTCTTTGCCAAAGTCCAAGCTAGTCGTGGTGTCAGGTGAGCCGACAATTCACCCTTCCTGTATCCTCTCACCACATTTGTTCTGCTTCTTCTACTCTCAGTATTCAATTCACTTTTCTGCCCTCTTCTCTGAAGCCTGGGGTTTTAGGATTATCGACCCTATCTGTTTCATTACATCTCTCGTGTCTTTGATGTAGTGGATCTGTGTAACAGTTAGCCTATTTTGCCATCTTACCAAAAGTTAATACTTATAATTTTTATTTCTTTGCACAACAAAGATGATAATGCCACGTGGCATAATCCTACCTCCCCAAATTATCCAGAATGTTTATAAAGAGTTAACTGCCCACCTCTTTACTGAGTAAAATAAGACTGATGAAGACATAATTCTTCATAAGAAGGTCAGATTCTTGCTTGAGGTATTACTGGTGTTGGAGATAATTGGTAGAGATAATTAGCATTAGAAACAAGAGACATTTTGCCATGTCCTCCTATTTATGACCCAGGCCTTCCCTGTCACCCTATGGAGAAGCTGTTAATTTAGAAATACTCAAGAATATCTGCATATATTCTGTGACCTCTTCATACTTAACCATAAAGAGGAATTATGAACACAAAGAAGAAAGAAACTATGATTGGGAGAGGAGAAGGAGGGGGAAGGCATGGTTTAAATGATTGGCCTACCAACCCAGAGAAAGGAGCATTCTCCCCAGTTATCATAGGCTATAAAACAGGGCCGGGTGAGTAAGGTAGGAAGCACCCACCAGTCGCCATGGTGTGGATTCCCCCCGCATGATGACCCCGGGTACATTAGAGAACAATAGAACTGTGCTCCACAGGGGGGTTTGTTGTCTGAGGCTTTGAGAGTAGATCCCTCCACTCTCCAGCCATTGAGTAGATGCTGACTCATGGCGACCCTATAGGACAGAGGAGAACTGCTCCTTAGGGATCCCGAGACAGTCAGTCTTTCTGAGAGCAGACAGCCTCATCTTTCTCCTGCTCGGCAGTTGGTGGGTTTGAACTGCTGGCCTGCCGTTAGCGGCCCAACATGTTGTCCCCTGTGTCAGCTCGGGCTTCTTGAAAGTACATCATCAAGCCTTTGTTCTTGGATATCTTTGGGAAGTCTTGAACCTCCTGCCTTTTGGTTTGCACTCGAATGCTTAGCCATTTGATTACCGGGGGCACTGGCAAGAAGAAAGGATCGAAGGAAAGTCCAAAAGTCGGTCCTATTAAGAAGGAGGAACAAACAGCTCTGGGATGAGAAGTGTTGGAGAGCTCGGCAGAATGAGACCCATTGCCGCAGGACCGCTGAGCAGCCGACGGAGGAAACTGGCAATAGGTCTAAGGGAAGGTTGAGCAGAAATGCTTTCTGGAACAGGACAGTCTCCCGAAATACTCATCGCAGAGGAAACAACTCCACATTCCTTAACCATTCCCTGAAGTTACTATATTCCCCCCAGAGGACGCTATAATTGTGCTCACACACACACACAAAATAAGTGGAGAAGAAAATGCATGTAAGAGTTTTCCTCACCAATGACCGATATTTAGAAACTGTCAGTAGAGAATAATTTAACCTTCCCCCAAAATCTGGAAACCTTACCCAGTTCTGTCTCTGGGTTGTGACAGACAATAAAAATCTTCTGTCAGACTCTGTCCTGGCCTCTGCGAGCTCTCTGATCCTCATTCCAGTGGGAATGGAGTTGGTCATGCCTGGAGTGACGTCATAGGAGATGTAGTTACAAGAAAAATACTATATGCTTCCATCATTGCCGAGCTTGCCTGCTATATTCTTCTAGGAAATATTTTCAAGATCCCTTATGGGAGGTAAAAATACACCTTCCCTAAAATTTGGCTCAGTGAAACCTTTCGAAACTATTCTTTGTTTTATTTATATTCTGAGATTCATGTATGCATATCTATTTTACTTCGAAGCGCATGTTCTTTTCCAGATAAAGAAAGCATCTTCGCGGTCTTTTTTCTTTTTCACATCTTGATTTAGAATGGCAAGTTCTTAGGCATGATGTGCTTCATTTGTAAGGCTGCAAATCCTTTGATTTTGAGGGAAATTGGGATTGAGAAAGGAGTCGTGTGGCATGTCTCTTCTCTGAAATGATCCATGGTTGAACCAGAGAGGTGGGCCCTAGTCTCCCATTTCACTACCTACCCTGCTTCCCTGAAAATAAGACTGTGTCTTATATTAATTTTTGCTCCCAAAGATGCGCTACGTCTTATTTTCAGGAAATGTCTTCTTGTTCCATGAAGAAGAATACGGTACACATTTATTGTTGAACAACAAAAAAGGAAATGTATTACCTGTATATGGTACGGTAGTAGTTGTCATCACAAACCAGCATAACCAGACAAACTGTAAAGCCTACAGTATCAAGAATGTCTAATTGTGAGTCAGCCAGACTCCATCACGGCCGAGCGAGCAGCAGGCGGCAGCTTGTCCTGGCGGCAGCGCATGCGCGCTGATGAACCGACCTCGCACTTCCTGTCTGCTCCGGATGCGCGGACAGTGAGCTGCCCCGTGGCGCCCGCGCTATGGTCCAGAGTCCAGAGGTACGGTAGCTTCGGGGGGCCTTACTATCGGGGAGGCCTTATTTTCAGGGGATGCCTTTTAGCGAGAGACAAACTGTAAGTAGGCCTTATTTTGGGGGGGATGTCTTACTTTCCGGGAAACTCGGTAGAAGTGTTTCCTCAGACGAAACTGCCACGTCCTCGTTCTGTAGCCCGGCATCCCGTGCGGAAACGCCAATAACTATCAGCCTAACTGCTCAGATAGCTGGAAGACATTTCAGAGTGTCTTACGTTTCTTCGGGTCCCACGATTTTCTGGATAATTGGAACTTCAGATGCATGCCTTCCCAGCACTGAAAGGAGCCTCGGAGAACACGCAGCACAACGTGCCAGGAGAAGGTAAAGTCTTGGATTTGCTGGAGGCCTGCAGCCAGAATTCAAGGCCTTGTTCTTCCCAGGCCAGGGTTCTTCACGGGCATCATTCTTTCTTGGACAGCTGCCGAGCTGGCCCAAGAGGAACTGATTGGCAGAGAGAATCATGAACTTGGGAGAAGGACTGTGTTTTGATACCTATTCGGGGTCCATCACTTAGGGCTTGAATTGTTTGAGCAGGATTAGAAACCTCGGTCCTTCCAGCACTCAGGGTGTGTGTTGTGATTGGGGCTAATTCACAAGAGGCTCCTGGAGGTAAAAACTGTCTTTCCGAGGATGCTTCTGTTCCGAAATTTCACAGGTGGAATGCGAGGTAGACTGTCACTGAATGGACCCCTTGGGACACTCTGCTAGCATTTTGAGTTACTAATGTTCCCTTGGGGGCGCTTTAAGTTTAAGCCCTGAATCCTTGTACCTGCCCTCAACCTGAGAACACTTGAGAGCACACATCATCAATTCACTCCTGCCTTTACCTAATGAAACTGTAATTCTTGCCTGAAAGAATAACCCATGCCTGGGTAGCGTCCACCGTCTACTTACAAGTGGTAATGCACAAAATAAATACTATCATCAGGAAGCATCCTACAGAAGTGAAATGTTTTTGACAGTTACTTAAACTTCTGCTTACTAAAGGCCGTAGTTCTCAATGCTTCACTAACGAGCTGCCGTCAGATTTCCCAAAGGATCCGACCAGGCCCCTTTCACCTGTTTGGAGAATGCAGGTGTTGGTAACCTCTAGCCCAATTGCCACCTCCCTTGGTGAACAGGAATTCCTTCTAGCACTTTCTGCTCCTGGCTACCGAGAAAGGTGGTTACCATGGCACACGTTGGGCTACCAATAAAGGAGGCTGGTGAGCAGTGGGCTAAGCACTAGGTTAGGCGTTGAGCCGCTCACGTCAACGTCACCGGTTCAAACCCAGCAGCTGCTCTGAGAGAGGAGGATGCAGGCCGTCAGTTCACCTGAAGAATTACAGTCTCAGAAACCCTGTGTCGTGAGGGTTGGGCCTTTTGATCTGGGCCCTGCTGACCTGGCCTTTCCCATCTGCTCATTGGAATCCATCCCCTGTGGTGCATTTCCCACTGCTGAGTTGGGAGGCAACTCTCCCCAGAGTGGGCATTCATTCCTCCCTAGCTTTTCCCACTCGGCCATTCCGCCTCTTGGGCCCTTGGCCGTAGGAGCCCCTGGCCTTGGGGCTGACCACAGCTCATAGTGACTCACTCTATAGGATGTGGTGGAACTTCCAGGTAGGCCTTCTGAGCCAGTCCTCTTTAGGGGAGCAGACTGCTCCATCTTTGTCCCTGCACGCAGCTGGGGAGTTTGTAAGAATATCTTGGTTTCATTGTAGTAAGATATATAGATAAAAAAGTTTGCCATATTCAAATGGATATAATTCCGTGACATCACCTGCTTTCCAGTGGTGTGCTACTAATCGTTTCCAAAAGTGGCATTTCACTCCAAACAGGAACTCATGAACCCTTCATTTACTTATGGGCTTCTTTAGAGGGAACTCACTTTTATTGGTTTTCTAAGACCTTTTTAATGAAGTGCAGCAGTTGTTAAAGGCTCTGGAGTTTTCTTGACCACGAATAAAACACAAAAGCCAGATAGGAAGCGTTTCTAGAGGTAGAATTCAATACCCACTGTGTTGGACTGCTGGGACTTTGAAAAGAAAGACTCCGTGACCCAGACTGCTAGGTTTCTCCCATCAGTGGAAAAGCCAGTGACTGGTTTGCAGTCGAGCACCGATGAGTAACAGCCCCTTTATGTTTCCGCTATGTCACGTGCCTCATTTTCTTCATGCTCGCCTCGAGCTTTCTCTTTTGCTATTCTTTTAAAATCAAACATTATCCTAATTAATATTTTTAAAAGGATTTTTTAGTGGGAATCCATGAGACATTTTGGCATCTACCTTCATTTTCTTTGGAAGATGTTTGTTTTTCTTGTCGGCTGCAGGGCAAGCAACCTGCTATGAAAACCGATCGACTCCAGCTGTCAGGAGCGTTTGTCTGGTATTATTTTGATGGCCTGCCCACGACATAGCCAAAGGACTGTCACCGAAGCCAAGAGAGAAACATAGGGACCATCACCTTCCTTTTCATGGAAAACTGCCTAGGTTTCAAGAATCAGATCCTTGTAACAAAAATAATCCAAAGGAATTATTTGATGCAGAGATTCACGTAAGGTCCCTGCATGGTACATCTGCCCTTGCAAGTTCTGGGGACCGTGGATCGTTAGCAGAGGGAATGCGCAAGCATTAGAAATGCTGTCTGCAGTCATAGTGTGCAGTTTGAACCTGCGGACGCCTGTCACCATGCAGCTGTCTGAAAACCAGGCAAACACCTCCACGCAGTGCCTTTACAAACTCTGGAGATAAATTGACAGTGTGGTGCTGTAGCTGAATTGTAACCTGCAAGTTGGATCCACGATACAAGGCAGTCCTTTATCATAGGGTTTTTCTGTAGTATGAAATATCTAACAGAATGCTTCAAGAAAGTCATTTTTATAAACATTTCTGTTGCAGTTAGTTTGGGACCTGGATTCTTCGGAGAGCAATATCTTTCCTTTCGGTTTTATGACCATCTTTTTTTCCTTAGTGCTGAGAAAGAATAGAGCTTCGCCAAACACATTCCCCCCTTCTTCTGGCCTTAGTGTCTTTTGGAAAACGAACATGGAAACGGCCCAGTGCCCCTTACTAAAGTCTGTAGCTATTTCTATGCATTTTCATAGTTTTATCCTGACAAAACATAGTAGCCCCCCCACTCATTTTTGCATTTTAAAGGGTAAAAATGAAAACATACCAGGTTTCTATCAATTGAAAGAAAAATTGATACCGCAACATACATACACACATACATATATATAGTGATACCCAGGCATCTATCTATGCATCCCCCACGTGTGTGCGTGTGTAAGGGTGTGTCTGCTCACAGAGCAGACTGTTACATTGAATAGAAAATAATGGCAGGGATTAGACGTGCCAGTCATCTCTGTCACTCCTTTCTACGGAAAAGAAAAAAATGTTTCATATTTTGTTGGCCACAGGTAAGTCCATTATTATTATTTTTTTTGCTAATAACCTAACAATTCTGCAAAAGAGAAGATCAAATAATACCAATTGTTGTAATGTCAATTATTTTGTCCTGGATAAACTGCTCTCTGAGTCCACAGAAACCATTTCTAGAATTCTACAATCACCTAACCGTAATAAAAGGAAAAGGAGGGTGTGTTTTTGAAAAGTTGCAGTGGATGCAGTGGGTTGAATTTAGTTCATGATGCCAAATGTATTTACTTCTAGGTGCCGTTCTACCAACATCCTGGACTTCTGAAATGCCACCTGGCCTTTCTTATTTGTCCAGCACTTCTCTTGTCTGGCAGCAAGAATGGCTTATGCTCTGTGCTACAGAATCACAGGGGAGGCTCGTTGAGAAATTGTCGTGGTCCTCCTTCATCGCCCTCACTGATAAGTAGGCATTAGCGCAAAAGGGATTAAAGAAACAAGAGCAGGTTTCATAAGCTTCCAAAGGCCGTGTCACTGAGATCCCCAGACAAGATTGACCATCTTTCTACCACACTGTCCCATCTCAGAAGGGGCAGTTAATATTTTAAAACTTCGAAACAAAAATCCTAGTGTTTTCTTCACAACGTTTTCAAAAAGTATTGGGAGGCAAATGAATGCAAATCTGACTCCCATTACAGTAGTTACAGTACTGGTTTAGCCTTCATCATTTTGTTGCAACTCCTTCTCCCATAGCCACTCTTTGCAATTTTTGTGCAAAGCCATTTTGGATTTCATCCGGCATGTTGATGGCAGGGTGGTGTGTTCCTTTGTGCATGAAAAAATAACGTATTTCTGTTGTCTGAAAGCTCTTCCCTTTCTGAATTCTAAGGCAAATTACTGTAGGTCTCAGGTTTCATTTTTCGTAATTGTATTGCCAGCAAATGATAACTCAACTCTCAAATATCTGAATCTCTACACCCACACCTCTCGGGGGGGGGAAAATTCCTTTCACAAACCAGGTTAACTAGTTATTGAGAAGACCTCTCAATATTCCTTCTTCTCTGACTTCAGTCTGTTTTCTTCCAAGTGGTGGTTTGGAAATTTTAGCCAGCTGCCAAGCTGCGCAGGAATGGATGCTCTTCTACCTCGTGACTCCGTAGGGACATTGTTAGGTAATTCAAATGGTATTTACCATGGTCACTGAAGAAAAGCACCCTTCAAAATGCTGCTAGAGGGCAGCTATGGGGATTAGAAGGGCATTGATGAAAAGCCATTCTTGCAGTGAGTCTGTTTGGAAAGCCGATGTATGTAAAATGAGACACATGAAGGAAAGA
Source organism: Echinops telfairi (assembly GCF_000313985.2). NCBI lineage: Eukaryota > Metazoa > Chordata > Mammalia > Afrosoricida > Tenrecidae > Echinops > Echinops telfairi. The sequence continues at coordinate 16,057,947 of NW_022111320.1, read as the reverse complement.
AGTATTGCATCACCCAGAGCCATTCCATTTGAAACAGGTAGAATCTTGAACTACAGATGGCATGGGGAGAAGGGATTACAAAATCGACCCACCTGTGGTTTTGGGCTTGGTAGGTTGGGGGAATGACCTTTTAAAGTGATAATCCGGATGATTTCATGCTAAGTGATTTTCTGCAGAGAACACTCACAGTTCTCTTTTGGGGAACTGGTGAACGCAAACAACATAGAATAAAGGCTTAAAGGGATGATGATTTGGGAGCCAAAACGATTCCTCTTTGGTCTTATCAAGTTAGCCCAAGAGATAAGAGGCATCTACAACAGACACTTTGGAATTACAGATTGAAAGCTGGAAGAAATGATGAATCACAGTTGGTGATATGTCTGGACAGCTTTGGAAATGCACTGAGAGCAACCCAGAGAGATGAGGGGCCTCCCTCGTGGTCCCGTAATTAATGGAGGAGAGACAGAGAATTCAAATGTAGGCAACTTCTCCCACCTCTTATACATATCTTGTATTATTCTGTAGGTTCTTCTTGGGCTTATTATTTAAGTTATGTAGACATCACTTCTTAAGTGCTCATGAAAGTTGAAACAACATGCTAGGTGTGAGGAGACTGGAATTTCCAGTACTAAGCCTTTGCTGAAACACAGCCCAGTAATTGCAACAATGGGCACACCACCCGGGCACCCTCTCGTCATTACACATAAGGGGGCCATGAGCCAGCACCCACGTGGGTTATCATTGCAGGCATTTTATCTGTGTTTTTTCTTTCCATCATCAAAAGTTCCTTCTTAATTTTTGTCCTATTTTTCTGTCTTTACAAAACAATACAGAACTGAGGCCCAGGCTGGTTAAATTACTTGTGGGATTAGAAGCTAGCCCTGTTTGCTGGGCGTTTTATTATTTCTGAAGTCCCCGTCTTTGCGGGAAGGGGGAAGAAAGGACAGAGCTGTGGTGGCGCCTGGGGGAGGTTCTAGGATCTGACTGGAGAAAGACACTTAGGAATGTATGGAAGGAAATTCAAAACATCAAGACCCCCAGCTCTGGGCCTCCCAGCCGTTCTCATTGCTTTACTTGTTATTGCATATTAATTCTAGTCCCCGCGGGATGCGAAACTTAAGGAGCAGGAAGGGCTGTCTGGCTCAGTGGGACTGGGCTGCTATTTAGTCTGGCTGTTCCTACCTCGCATGGCGATTGATTACCCTGCCTATCGTGTGCTGACATATTTTGCTTGCTGCACTGATTAGACATTGGGAGTGCTAATTCTTTTATTGGGTTAGAGTTCAAAGGTGCTCATCTGTCAGCAAAAATTCTCTCATTTCACGGCTTGCTCAGCCTCCTCTTATATCTGTCATTTTTATACTGTTCTCAGAGGCTTTCCTCGTATTTCTGGTTCTAGTTCAGTAGCACCGATCTTGAAGAATTTTCCTTTGTAGTGAGCTATTTTTTACAGTGTTTGGGGACAAATTCTTCGGCTTTTTACAATATGCAGAATATTGGTATTCCAGGGCCTCTGACAGAGGCCATGCAAATCACAGTGTACTTTGCCTGTTGATTTTAAGAAGGCTGTTGGTGCAAATCACCAAATCTTGGGCTTTCCCCAAGCACGGCCAATAACTAGATGGAGCCAAACCTGGGATTTGCACATCAGTGTCACCATGCTGAGTAAATGTTAAGTAGACCCGAACCCAGTGGCTAGCGTTTTCCTGGGAAAGTTGGGCACGGAACAGGCAACACAGAGGAACAGTGCTCTGTGGAGGGAGAGGCAGAGACTGGAGTAGAGAGTCAAGGACAGCAGGCAACTGCCCAGAGCTCGGAGAGACACGAGATTCCCATTCAGCACCTCCTGAAATAACCGAGGCTGCTATTACTTTGACTTCAGACTTCTGGTCTCCACAACTGGGAGAAAATAAGCCTTGGCTCATCATGGACCTTCTAGGACAGGGTAGAACTGCCCACTTCCTGGGGTTTCTGAAGGTGTAAATCTTTGTAGAAAGCCTTAACTTTCGCCTGCAGAGCAGCTGGTGGGTTTAAACTGCTGACCTTGCAGCTAGCAGCCCACACAGAACCCAGAACGCCGCCAGGGCACCTTTCCAGTCACCTGGTTTGTGGTCCTTTGCCACGGCAGCTCTAGGACACAAATACACAGATTTAGTGGACTATCTTGCATCAAATCCAAAAAAGTCTTTCGGTCTTATATTTTGAACTATTTATACCCCTATCCCAGTGGGGTTTTAAAAAAAGATATTAAATAAGATAGTGATGCAAAAAGTGATGCAAAATGTGACAATCTGGCACATGATAGTAGATATGTAGCAAAAGTTAAAATTGTATCACTTTCCATCTTCTCATTGAATCTGTACAACATCATGATATGAACTAAAATCACTGTCTTCACCAGCCATCAGGGTCTTTCTGGAGTTATGTCTGCTATGCTGATTAAAGTACAGAGCAAACTAGATAGATGTGGCCCTTTCTAGGAATTTACTTCCACAAGCACACAGAGATTGATGGGCTCATCGAATATGACCTGGAAGGGGACCCTGGGGGCTCTCTTCATTCAGTAATTGTACAGATGAGGAAATAGGTTCCCAGAGAGATGAAAAGACTTGTTCAGGATTTCCCAGTTAATTAGTAGCAGCACTAGGCTCAGGATCTGCCCTTCCAGAAAGCCAATCTTTTGTTCTTCTCTGTCCACCTTTTTGCTTAGGAAGTAAAGATGATGGTTGCCTATTCTAAGAATCATTCTGTGAGGAAGAAGTATGTCAGACTCTTAGAACCTGTACAGACGTGGGGACAACCAGGCGTAACGTAAAACCCACAGTGTGTAAAGGCTAAGGAACAAGTAAACACGATGCAGCTCTCATCAAGGTGTCTGGCCTTGGCTTGAGAAGTCGCCCCAGCTAACTCAGCCTCGGCATCCTTCTTCACATTCCTCTCTGACTTATTGGGCCAAATCAATGGGCAGTTTCTTACTCTGAAGCAAAAGGCCCATCACCTTCAACTTCACCCCCTCCTCCTACCCGAGATCAATCAGATTCACTTCCACAAGTGATTCTGATGGCGACATTATGGAGTCGTCCCACAGAAGCACCACCAGCGTGTCACTGGGATGTTTGTACAGCATCTGAAAGACTGAGAATTTAAGAGGCAGTACCTTTTAAAACCCAACATTGAGTGCTGGATGATAGTAGGGGCTAAAAAGAACTTAACATGTATTCTTTGCTGCAAGTAGATTTCTAAATATGACTTATTTGTGAGGGTTTTACTTTTTAGATTTATTTGGTAGTTTTCACTGTCTGTATTAATCAGAAACATTCCAAGAGGCTGATAGCAGTCCCTGAGCCCTTGCCCTGCAAAGCTAGAGCCTGTCTATCCCACTGTGCAAGCTGTCACCATTCACAGCACAGGTGACCTGAATAGCTAACTCATGGACGACAACTCAGTTCAATTAAGGAATACTGGACTCCTCTTTCTTCCTTTTTTAATAGCGTCCATCTGGTGTGAACAAATTCTATCATTGTGACTTCCCTTTATAGAGTTATGTTTCTCAGAGAGTATTGTAGTTTAAGACAGATTTACTGAGGGAGAGAGTGAGAAAGGAAAAAGGAGAGAGAGAGGAAGAGAGCGGTGCAGGGAGAAAAAGAGAGCGAGTGAGAGAGAAGGCGGAGGGAGAAAGAGACAGAGGGAGCGAGAGACCAGACAATAGAGAAGAAACCTTCCTAACCACATTGTCTAGCCTAGCAAGAGAATGTTAAGAAAAGCGGTGACTGCAAGCTTTCATAAACTGTTATCTTCCCCTGGGAGAAGCCGGAGTAGCCATTCCACTGTGCTATAACTCTGGTTGTTCATTAAAAATTCATTCAAGGCTAAATCATATCACTGAACAATGAGTTTGCAGGCCTGGGTCTCTGTGTCAAAGGGAGGAGGCCGTATCAGGGCCGGTTGCTTTCTTTAGTGGGGTCTGTGTCAGGCAGACAAGGGGAATGGGAGGTTTCCTTGGAGGCTTTTGTGAGGCTCGGCGCTTCTTCTGGGGGCGCGATTAGAATAATCGGCGTCCTTGGGAAATTCACACGGTATTGGTGGAGCTGTGATCCATCATCATCCATCATACTTGTGTGCTGGGTGACTGGGGAGCCAAATACCAGGCTGGCGGGGTGGCCAGAGCCTCCTCTGCATCCAGCTCTCTGGTCTGCAGGGCAGGGTTCCAGGAAGCAGGACAGTGGGAGGGACAGAAGAGGCTGCCGGTGAAAGCGCCAAATCAAGGTTTCAGGGCCACCTCTGCCAGCAGCCCCCCACAAGCCACAGTCTAGGGGCAGGAAGGAGCTATCCTGCACTGTCAAAGGGTTTTGGGTTGTTTGCCTTGGACTTCTGATGCCTTAATTTGTATTTTATTGGGTTTCTTGGGAGTTTATTTCTAATTTCTTTTGGGCTGCTTTTTTGTCTGTTTGTATGACCTTAACACTTAAAAAATTGTTTTTATTCATGTTTTGAATTGTTTACTGTTTGGCTTTTCTGCTTGCATTTTCACTGTGGAAAGGATTGGGTTTCATCCTTACAAATAAGGTGTGTAGACGACCAATAAGACCCTGTAAAAATCCTATATAGATTCTCTCCATTCTTAGCAATTCTTTTGAAACCCCTTTTTGACCTAGGAAGAAATGTGGCTTAGTCATTAAAACTAAAGTATAAAAACTCCTGAATTAGAAAAATAGGGGCCAGTTCTGTAAAAAAAACATTTATTGTGATCTGGTCTCAGAGCTCTCCTGCCAGTGACTCCTAAGCCTGGATTGCTCAGTAATAACAAATTTGGTCTTTCAGTTCCCGAGCAAAGACATTTGGCAGCCAAATATGTAAATTTCAGCCATCGCCTATCCCTCCCTTCCACCCCTAGGAAACTATCTTCAGTGCCAAGTGTCTGTATATTTCTATATAAATATTATAACTAAACTTACAAGTCCAAATTGTATGATATTTATCAGTTAAGAAGATATATTTAAAATTGATCTGTTTCAGAAGATTAGTAACCATGGTACATTTTAAGAGTCCAAAAGTATATCTTTTGATTTTATCTGGATCATAATTGCTCAGGCTTATGTAAATTCATATAAAGCCGCAGCTACCTTGTTTTTGGGGGGGCTATCAACTAGTACAAACATGCCTTCCTAAAAAGGGTTTATTACCACTCTCGTTTGGATGGTGTAAATAAATCCATGAAGTCACTAAATGTCTTCTAGCTCAGTCTTCTCCCTTCATGTTTCCTAAAAGCAGGATCCAAAGCACAATGCCTAGAAGTGTATTGCAATTTGACAGGATTTTCTTTGTGTGCATATGAGAAAATATGACTTGTAAAAGCTGAAGTAGAGGAATATATGTATATGCACCGTGACGCTATTTTATTAGTATCTATTGTACCCATTGCAATGAGACTCCTGGGATGTTGGACCTAAATTAAAAGAGTCATAAATAATGTCAAACAATAATAAATAAAACCCTACTCCTACCTTCTCCCTGCTTTCCTGTTTCTCCCTCTCTCTTTTCCACCAAGAAATAATGCCAAACAGATCAGCCATTTGAGGGGAAGGAGGGCAGTGGGTGGAAGGCAGTGTGGCTCAGGCCGCCAGGCCTGTGTTCTGGGATTGGAGTTTGGCCTGGGGCACGTGATCGCCAAGCAGACAAGACAGAGAATATTGACATTGCAAGATTACCAGCATTTTCACCTAATGGGGCTTAAAACATTAAATCCATTACAATGTTTGGCCCTAAACCATGATTTCCCCCCCCTACAAAGGCAGGGCAAACTTACATGTAAGTTGAAATTTTTTTTCGTGTCTAAACCACCAGCATAAGGAGTTGTTCAGAAGCCTTTCTTAAGGAATTCCAACTGAAACCAAATTGAACATGTGAAAAAGAGGTGTGTTCCCGGTGGTAGGAGGGCGCTTTGTGAAGGAAAGTACCTGAGGCAGATGGTGTTGCTGGTAGACTTTCTCAAGCACATTAAACGTTTCCCTGAGCCTGGGCTGTCTTCAGGAGCGTTGATCCGTATGGTCGGGCCAAGATTCTCACTCTCACTCTCCCTGCCGTCAGTCGATGCTGACTCCCCGCGAGCCCCTGTGCATTTCCGAGGCTGTAACTGTTTAAGGGAGTAGAAAGTCCAGTCTCTCTCCCGCAGAGCTGCTGGTGGTTTCGAACTGCCAACCATGCAGATCGCAGCCCAACATGAAACCACTGCACCACCAGGGCTCCAAGATGATCAAAATACATTAAACCACTGAATGTGTAAGAATTCAGCACACTCAGTACTTAAACGTATAGGTACTGGCTAGAAGGAAGGAGCTTTGTCAAAGGAAAAAACCCAACCCACTGGCATCCAGTGGATCTGGACTCCTAGTGATTCTCTAGGACAAAGTTAGACCTACCCCTGGGAGTTTCTGAGACCATGAATCTTCCCGGGAGTAGAAAGCCTCATCCTCCTCCCATGGAGCCATGGGTGGTTTCCTAATGCTGACCTGGTGGTTATGCCACCAAGACTATGCCACCAGAGCCAGGGAAGCTATGCTCCAATGACCGGGCTGATATTTTCTTTATTTGTTCCTTCAAGAATAACATTTTTTTTCCTCTCCCTCCAAGCTAAGCCTTTAGTCACCATGACATCTTTCAGGAAGGGAAAATGTTCCTTGACATGAGAATCTCATCGCTCTCACCATTGTCTGTGTCACTAGAGCCCACACATGGCTTTCGCTGTGCAGTATCGCTTTCAGTTGTGTGCGCGCACATACGTGCGTTCCACTCCTTTAAGGTGGCAGACTTTATTGATCACTGGCAACCAACTGATGATTCTCATTGGCTCAGTGGGTTTCGTTTGATTTCCACCCCACTCCCTCACTAAGTTCTCCCCATTTTACTCCCAACACTCTTTCCCTGACGTGTCATCTTCCAACGACACCATAATAGCTTGCGCTTCGGAATGGCTTTTGACTGGTCCATCTGCTTTGTAGATCAGCTTTCTCAAATGGTTTCCTCTCACGGAATCAGAGGGATCGCTGTCCTCCGCAACTCGACATTTGTGTTCTTTCTCATAAGCTCTTTCATAGTAGCACATCTATAATAGGAGAAAGGCTAGCACTGCCAAACTCCCAAGCACAGCGGGCAAAACTCTGGGCTCTTTGGGTCCTCCCTCTCTCTGCACGCCATCAGCTTCCCTCCATACACGTCCTTCCTTACAGACTGGTCATTCGACCCTTCTCTCATCTGAGAAGCTCTTGGAAGCGATCTGTATCTTTCCACACCTGTCTTAGATGGCCCCCTTTTGGACAGACTTCCTTTATTTTCCCCAACTGCAGACAGAATGGATGGTTTCCTCCTGTGCACCTTGTACACAGGCGCTGTGGTTCCGTTCAGCATCTTCCTTCCTACTTGACTGTGGGTTTGAGGCCAGGAATGGGGCCTCTTGCCCCCAGAATGCCAGACCCACAGGTCTGGCCCTTAGTCAATTTTCAAATGCGTGTCGAATGAAACAAACGATGAGTGATCAGGAGGACCCTGGGAGAGAGTTTTGTGTGAACCAAAAGGAAGAATGCTACACTGGGGACATTTCAGGGATGACAGCATGCTGATTGGGGATGTGGTTGGGGGTGGGGTGGGGTGTAAATTTAAGACAGGTCCTGTTCTGTACATCCACAGGAGCTGAGGGGAGGGAATGCTTGTCCATCACGTGCTGTCTGAGGTTTGGCAGGGTGGAGACACAAGCACTGATGGTACCCAGATCCTAGCACTTAGCAGCAGACCCCGTAGGTTATTAAAGCTGAGAGCCTATCTAGGAAGATTAGCTCCAGGAAGTGCTTTAACCAGGGAGCAAACAGGCAGTCTATTGATTAGTGCCTCAGACACGGTATGGCCCTGTGGTGTTGGGTTTCCATCTGAACCATTACTGGGATATTTGAGATCTGCCGCTTCAGTTCTAGCCTGACCTTGCATTTGATTTCTGAATCCACAACATGTCAGACATTGGCCTGGTTCACTGTTCTGGGAACACATTACCCACTCACTGAGTTTTGTGTCCTCTGCTTTGGACCCTTTGAAAGGGATGCTGAGCATTAACCCATATGGTGCTTGTTTAGACAGGGCATCCTAAATAGCTTCTTGTAGTGGAAGAACACAGTAGCAAATATATCTTTACGGTAATGTGTTTTAAATCACCGGGGCTCCATCTTTTCCCCTGTGTTTGAATGTGACAGTCTTGATCATTCCAGACCCACCTGTCTGAGAACACGAGAATCAAAAACAGGAGTCACTCTCAAATTTCACCTCTATTTAATCCATCACAGAAACAGACTGGTTTGTCATTGTATATGTATATATATTAAAAAAACCACCCCACATCAGGACATTTAAACAAAGTGACACAGATCGTCAGCAGATCAACTGGGAATGACGGCTCAATCAAACAAATGTATGTTGAGAATGTCCACAGGGCAGCCCTCGCAGCAGCCAAGCCAAATTTGTTTAGTATACATGAGTTAGCTGCTTAGGAACATTCGCCATGCTGCAGGCCAGATGATGACTTGCCTAGGTAAACATCCATTTAGCGGCATATATCCATCCATGAAAGTGTTGGCGTGATTTTGATCTATTCTCTTGGACTCCTGAAATTATGACTTCATTCTACTGGCAGCCAAGTACCAAACTCACATATGCACCATTTAGACTAAAAAAAAAGGGGGTGGGGTGGATAGGGGAGAGCTATACACTTATTTCAAAATATAATATAACCATCCAAAAGGGAGGAGAAACTCCCATAAAATCGACAGGCCATTTTACTTTTCTGACAAGTCATAAACCAAGCATCATTAAAATGGATGTCAAATTACAGGGCAGGGAAGCAGCCGGGAAAATGCCTACCTTGTTCTTATTATGTGAAGTAGAATACAGAGTCTTTATCCTACTGCCTGAACTCGAGGGGTATTCTTTTTGGGGGGTGGGCAGGTGGCAGGGGACTCATTTATTAAACTGGGATTTCAGAATCAGATCCCAACTAATTCATGTTTTTCTCAAAAGAGTTTTTGGTTTTTTGAAAATGTATCTTATTAATTCTTCTATTTGAACAGTTTTTGGCCCTTTTAAGATGTCCCTTTAAAGAATGGGAGAGTCTATTGAGCACTCTCTTTAAGGCCAGAACAAACTAAGGGTCTTGATTAAAAAATAAACCCCAAAATTCAAAAACAAAAATTTTCAAACTTCGGTGCTCTCAGTCTTGCTCATGAGCTCCAGCATGCGTACACAGGTAGAGCTCAGAGTGCTGCTTCACCAGCTGAGCACCTTTGATTCCTTGTATCATTTATGTGATTGTTGCTTGGACATGCTATCAGACAGAAAGTTTAAGAATTCTATTTTGGGGGCACCATTCTAGTGGACATTTGGGGAGAAGAGAGTGTTGTTTCCAAACTTCCACATCTTTTCAAAGAGCACTTGGCTCCCGGCACTGGCTTGAATAAGTATTGTGAATTGGTCAGTGGGTTAGAAAGCCCCTGGACTGGTCCTCTGCCTGTGCTGGGAGGCATTTTTGTTGATCCACAGTTGCCTTTGAAAATCTGCTTAAGCTTCAGAGCTGGGTCAGGGATGAAATACAGCTGTCAGAAAAGGAACCCCGTTTTGAAGAGGATTCCATCCACTGTATTCACAGACCTGGAAGAAGGTCATAGAAGCAACATGACGCATGCCCTCAAGCAGGTGAAGATTGAAACAGGGAAATAGACATGAAAACAGTCAGTAATAGCACCGGGGTGAACCACAGATAGGGATGTTGTGAAGTACAGTCAAGTGCTGTGGGATCCACAGCGGCAGCTCACTGGTTGGGGAAGTGGTGGATATGGAGAAGGGTCTTCCCTATACAGTGACCCACCCCCTGTTTAATTTTCTTCAGCATACCCAAGACCATCTCAGAGTCCCCCTCAATGTGGAGGCTTAGTTTCTCCCGGTACTGAACAGGCCGGGAGGTCCTGGAGAGTTCGGCACCTTGTCAGTCCTGCCCACTGCGCTAGCCCAGTCCTTGGAAGTAGTGGGCCCTCACTAGACAGCAGTGCAATGTAGGGTAGGTAAGGAAAGGGCATTCGTGACCAGGAGACTGGCAAGAAAAACAACACAGGAAAACTAAATTCCACGGGTGATGCAGTGGACACTGAATAGATGACTGTGGCTAGGACGCATTAAAAGCAAATTGATGATAAGCAATCAAGAAGGAACATTTTGAGGTCACCAGAAAGCTGTGGCCAGTTTATGAGAAGGTTGATGCGTTCTGACAGTCCACAGTCTTTCTAAACTAAGTGCCCATGCAGAGAAAGTCTTCTTGGGAGGATGCCCCATCTTTGGAAACATACACCTAAGCATATAGGTGTAGCTTTATATACTTTCCCTGGATTCTTAAAAAGAAGTATGAGGGATATTTGTTACTGTTCTGATTATTAATGAGGAATATTTCTTTATTCTTCCTCTTAATTAATTTTCCCCCAATTGTGGGTAAGTGGCTGGCAACATTAAGACCATAGGAAAAGCATTGATGTTAATATACATAGAGTTTTACTGACTTGAGTTTGGGACATAATACTCTTGGGACCCATGAGGGTTTGCCAGGAATAAAGGATTCGGTTTCAATAGAAATGAAGAAGAGGAACAATAAACTGCTATGTTTCCACATGTATTTAACGCAAACAATGGTAAATTTCACATAGTCCCAAGAAGACTATTTATCAAAGCTGCCCCCAGGAATTGGGACGAACCAGAAGCGGTCAGAGTGTTGATTGATCACTCTTTGCTAGCAGTTTACTAGGACTACACAGACTCTCCAAAATCAACAGCCTGGAAGAAAGTGATATGCAGCTCAGAACAAAGACTGGAATGTTAGGTTAGCAGCTGCCTTACATTTCACAAATACATCAATTGACATTCATAAAACATCTAGGGGCCTGACCTGGTAAGGGTACAGCAGAAACCAGCTCAGTGTCCTACCTCTGACAATATTCTGGTTCTGTTTCATTTTTTCCTAATACAATTTTGAGAGACCATTGGGTAGGGTTTGACTGTTTTTCTGTTTACTGAACTTCTCAAAGCTCTTGGGGAGAACAACAGGGTAGTCTAACGCATGTAAAACTTAGGAATATCTTTCTCCGTGTCATCCATCAACGCAGACCTACCAGATGTTTTCAGGGTTTCCCAGTAGATCGTGGTTAATGGAGGAGCTACAAGAAAATCCTTTGTGTTCTTTTATCTTCCAGGTGTTTCAAGGCTCATGTTATTTCGCAAGCAGTGGAATTGACAGTGTTTGTTGGGGAGAGTGTAGGGCATTTGAAACGCCGTGACTTTCATCCCTTTTGAATCTTTGACGGAAACCATGAGATACCGTTTATTGTTTCCCATCATCAAATTTGATCCTTTAAAAATGTCCATGAATGCCTGTTTCAAATAGAAATCTTCTTCCAACCAAATTCTAGCCAGGCCATTTTCTACATTGGAGGCGTGTGGAATGAGCTCATCTTTTCATGCCATGTCACTAGTCACATAGGTCTTCCTTTACATGTGGTTTCAACAAGTCTTTATTGAGAGATTTATTGATAGGGGAGTGATGGCGAATGAATTGTTCAGCAACCATTTCAGCACCTTTTATTATCCGAATGCTGATAGGCCTGAAAGACACGGACCTTCAAGGGCTTTAACTTAAGACCTGGAGAAATAAGACTCTTCAACAATGCATCTGTATGTTTCTTTACAGTTTATAAAAGATGATCAGATGCATTATTTATTCTGATTCTTACTGCTATTTGGTGTCTTAGAACTCTTATAGACACAAATATTGCCTAGTAGAAATACAAATATGAGCCACATAGTAATTTAAAATTTTATAGTAGCCACAACAAAATAGGTAAAACCATTTACAGTAGTATAATGCTTCATTTAATCCGGTATATGCAAAATGATATCATTTCTGGTGCCTGGCTATCAAAAGATATAGCATCTGCGATCTTAAAGGCTTGACATTAAACAATCTAGCAGAGAAACAAAAAGCCCACATGGAAGAAGCACACCAGTCTGTGTAATCATGAATGTCCATGGAATCAGGTAACAGGCACCAGAAGACCCAAAACAACAACAAAAACATATTGTTGAGAACGAGGGGGGTCCAAGCAGAGCTCCTGTAGACAATAGGACATCCCCTCACAGAAGGGTCACAAGTAAGTGATGAGTCAACCAGGATGCAACATAGTACCAGGAAATACACAATATTCCTCTGCTTCTTTAAGGCTTCCTCCCCCTCCACTATCATGACCCCAGTCCTGCCTTTCAGTTCTTGTTAGACTGGAGCATGTACACTGGTTCAGAAAGAGATCAGGACACACGGAATCCATGTCAGATAAAGCCCCCTGGAGCAGAATTGGGAGCAGCGATACCAAGAGGATATAGAGAGAAGGTGGGGCAAGGATGGGAGGAAGGTTGAACCAATTTCAATGATTGATGCATAATGCCCCACCCCAGGGGGAGGAATACCAGAAACGTGGGTGAAAGGAGACAGCAGTCGGTGTAAGATATGAAAATTATAATAATTTATAATTTATCAAGGGGTCACAAGGATGGAAGGGGGAAAAGAGGAGCTGATACCAAGGACTCAAATAGAAAGTAAATGTTTAGAAAATGATGATGGCAACATATTTACAAATGTGCTTGATACCTTTGATGTATGGAATGTTATAAGAGCTGTAAGAGACTCCAATAAAATGATTTTTTTTTAAAGATTAAAACTACATATTCTGAAAGCACAAAATGAAAACATTTTTATGGAAATAAAAATATCATTTGGTAGGAGAGTAATAAAAAACTATTGATACAAAGCCATAGGAATCTTTATTAAATAAAAATATCAAAATATGAAAAAAGCTATCATTTCTGTTTATAATCAAGATAACAAAAAACATGAACCAGATTTTTTTTCCTGTCTCAATTTTTTGGTACCAGGGTTTTGAAATCTTGCGTTTAGTTTTGATCACGTAGCACTTCTCAGTTTGCCGTGGCCACGTTCCACGTCCTCAGCTAGCTGTCACGTACAGCTAGCAGCTGCCATATTGGGCAGCACTGGCTATCAAACCAATTCAAATTCAGGAAGGGACTTTGCTGGGACCATGCAGCTAGTTGAAACCCTGGGTAGCCTTCTGATTTAAAAAAAAAGAATTGGCTTGAGTCAGTAGTTAATAGATGATCTGAATTTGTTTGTGATATTGTAGGTTGGGGTTATAATATAGGAAATGAGAGATGTTTGAAAGAGATGGTATATTATGTAAAGTAAGGATCACTGCTTTATCACTGGTTCTCAAAATGCCATGGTGTAGTTGTGAACCGCCCTGGAGTCGGCCCCCAGCACAGGATGACTCGGGTATAATGGAATGATAGGCTGCCTGGTCCTGGGCCATCCCAATGGGTGGTGTCGTATCAGACTGTTTTGATTCATCCGGTTTTCATTGGCTGATTTTTCGAAGTCGCTATCCAGGCCTTTCTTAATCTGACTTAGTCGGGAGACTCTGATGAAAGCTATTCATCATGCAACATGCAAGCCTCCCCTGACAAATGGGGACTGGCTGCACAGTAGGCTCATTGGCTGGGAATAAAACCCAGTACTACCATAGGGCAGGTAGACAAGCCACCGCAGAGTCACCAGTGATCCTGGAAATACTCTAGAATTTGTATTTTAAAAATACCCTGGGCACACGATTCTGATGCATGTCTGATTTGGGGATTGCTGTCCTAATGTCTGAGCTCCTTGAAGGTTCATGTCTATATTCTTCCACACTGGATTTACTTATTGATTACTATTATGTACCACATACTCATTTATTTAACAGCTAGTCAGTGAACAATGGCTAGGTGCCAGACACTGCATTTGGTGCGGGGCAGTGGTGAACAAAGCATTCCACGTCCATACCTCTCATGAAGCTTCCATTCTAGTACCTGCAAGGTCTGACTGGCTCCTGGCTGCTTCCCCAGCAATGCTGGCAGAACTCAGTGCAGTTGGCAAGACTTGATTTGGGTTCACTGCTCTTCTTTCCTGTAGGACTCATGATCCTGAGGGATGGACGGACATTAGGGTTTGTTTTGTTTGCTGCTGTCCAGCCGATTCTAACTCATTGGAGACGCCATCCATATAAGTTACAGATGCAGGCCCTTTTTGTTTATTTCTACTCGTTTTGTCACATGTCTGAAGAAGTTCCGATGTGAAGAGGAGTTGTACAAGCTCTGCGCTGAGTGCCTTGGGTTATGATCATCCATTAAGCCTCTGGAACATTGTGCGTGTGTGTGTGTGTGTGTGTGTGTGTGAACGTATGTGTGCGTGCAAGTGTGTACAGATTCCCCATGAACTTTCCACCTTTACACAGAGCACTTTCACTGTCTCCTTTAACAGACTGGGGACACAACTTATGTGATGACCAATGCACATGGATGCTAGGACATCCCAATTTAGAGAAGAAAACGGAGGTACGACTCTATCTCCCCAGCTCTCAGAGAAAGATTTCAAGGAAACAAACACCAGTGTTCCCCAACTTACCTAGGGGGCTTCCCTCCGATGACTCCATGATACGTGGTTCTGACTTACACACAGTCCCTCTTTTCTTTTCAACCGTATTGCCTTTTATCATCAATATCTTTGTAAATCATCCCAGTGAGCAACTGAGCGAGGCAATCTGAGCAAGTTAACATCGATAACTTAGGGCCTGCAACGTTAGCTATGCAATGCAGATAGTACACATGGTGGATGATCAGCTGTTCAAAAAGCCAGAGACAACAGACTGTCAGGAAGTGCATTTCCTCTTAACTCGAACATGTGCGAAGTCAGGGGCTATTTGTATGGCATGGAATTGTTTTCATGAGCTAGACACGTCGCTGGGTTTCCCTGGTTCTGCAGTGAGCCAGGCAGCTATGGGCTCCCTGCGCTCCCCGTCTTGCCTTTCCTTACTGTAGCGGTGCTCTCTGGAAGAGCTGTGTTTTCACGGCCCTCCCATTTGGGCTCACTTGCATGTGAGGTGTGCCAGAAGCACGCTCTTTTCCTGATTCACATTGTATGTTTGTCCACCCCTCTCCGACACACACACACACACACACACACACACTGCTTGATTTGTAGAATCTTATTCCTTGGAAGAATGTGTAATCTACTTCTTTTCCACATAGAAGAAAGTCTGCGCCGTTCGTTTTTCTTCAGCCAAATATATTTATTTGATCCCTTAAGCTATCTAAACTTTGAAGAAAAATGCAGTTAGGCCTTACTGTTTGAACGGGGGGAGAACTCCAAGAGGGTTAATTTAAAAATTAGTAAATCCTTTTGTACTATGCAAATTACTGACCTGTAACTTTTATTTCCAGGTGACTTATTTGGGCTCCAGTATGCCCAAAGAAATGTGTTTTTTAGGAGACTTCACTCGGCGACCCAAAACTGACATGCTAAGCATCTCCTAGGGCTCGTAATATGTACCAGGGATGTGGACCACCCTCTGTTTTCTCATTATGCCAAATAATAGAAAGTGGAAATCACTTTAATCCTTCCTTCTATGTCTGCTGTACCTCTGCCAACATGATAAACTCAATCCAATTAAAAGTCTTTACTTCTTCAAGGCTCTGCTGCCATCTCTCACCTTTGTTTTTGCAATCTTCTCGATGATCTGTTTTCACCATCAGCTGAATTTTTAACCATCTTCCACTTCCGTGTTCTCTTAAAGGGAGGTCCCATCGCTGTCAGCGTTGGGCATTTCAGCCTTTGCTTTTTGGACCATTCACTTGATTGACTCGCTTCAGTGTGGGGTTTTGTTTGTTTGCTGGTTGTTAAAATAAGGGAAATCTTCCTGGGCAGTTGCCTTAGCTCCCTGACTAGACAGCCGTCTTTGGAAAGCAGCGATTTCATTTCATTCTTCTTTTTGACCCCTGTGGGGCCTTGCGTTAAGAAACCTGGTTGAGGAGACGGGCATGTTCCGTGGCGTGTGCTGGCTCCTAGTTCCTGAGATGTGATGGTGATGAGCATTAGAAGGTTGAATGAATGAAATGCACATAGCAATATGGCAACAGAGCAACAGCACAAAACCCCGTTGGTTATTCTGTAGACTTCAGGAGTCTTACACCCGCAGTGGACTTTTTTTAAACATGACATGCTTTTGATATAATATTTGTAATGCCCCCCTCCTCCTTGGGCTGTTGTGGTTTGATAAAAAAAAAAAAGTCTATATGGATTGATCCCCAAATCACTTGAATCAACAAGCATTTTTGATGTTTGGATGTATAGATAATTTCCTACCTTCTTTAGCTCTGAAATTCTACAATGCCACAAAAATAAATGAACATTTTAATCACTTACACTGAGGTTCCAACAACATAATGCCAAAAGATTTTTTAAAAACTCTCAAGTAGAAAGCAAATGTTTTGAGAATGATGAGGTAAACAAATGTACAAAAGTGCTTGACACAATGGATGGATGGATGGATTGTGATAAGAATTATATGAGCCCCCAATAAAATGATTTAAAAAAACAGCAACTCATGAGCTCAACTATAACCTGTTATAGTAAGCAGGCAGTTTGGGTCAAGAAAATCTATTTGGAAAAGTGAATCAATCCAAGAAATGGTCCACAGAAGCACAATACCGAGCCTTCAAGATTTTGTCTAGTGAATACCACCTGGTTCCAAGTAAGGATTATTTTATATACTGTTTATGTAAAGAGGTAGCAAACTAGTTCATGCAAATGTCACTAAATATGAAGTTACAAATATCTTGTTTCTGGCTATAAATATGTTATCTACATATATATATGTTTATACATAAATCAACACCTTCATGAATAAATAGCTTCTTTCTTAGAGAATTTTTTTCACCCAATTATTAAAAACTTTTGTGCTACTCCAGCCTTTGGCTAAGTTACTTTGAGTTTTGTAGGTAGGAATGGATATTATTTCGGAAAGGAACCATCGTCTGTGGGTGATGTGGGACACCCGAGAGCTTTAGCATTGCCATTTTCTCTGATGACTTTTGCCCTTGGTTGGGGCCAATGGATCTTGGTGAGCTGGCCAATTTTCCCTCTGAGCCCAGCAGTGTTCTGAGGTCAACCAGAACCCTCTGGATTGTTGGGAGCAACTTTCAACTCAAACTGGATGATGAATGTTGTGGCTAAGAGACATTTTATAGGCTCGTCAGAGTTTTGTTGGCATTCGCAGAGTCCCACCTGATTCACAGTAAAGCGTTCAGGTCTTCTTTCAGTGAAGCAGACCTACCAGAAACACCTTTTCACCAGTTCCACGACAGGGAAACCATCCACGTCTCTGTGTGGGTTTTGTCTTGGAAATGTAGGGAGTGCTGTTTTAGAACCTGTTGGCTTCATCATTTTATGGAAGCAGGTCGGATAAATAATCCCTGTCTGGTTTCTCACGTTGCTATGAGGAATTTGGTGACACGCGGATATCATTGTGGAAAAACAGCGATATTTCTTCCAATAATGGAAGCAAGCATTTTAGCCATTAAAAAAATAACCTGTACTTTTCTTTTCATCATGTGAAAGGTAGGTTTCAGTGAGATTAGCATGCTTTCGTGCAGTTCTTTATACTCAACTCTTTAATAAGCATCACTTCCCCTAATTCCATTTCAGACCTTATTCTACTGCATTGTCATAGACGTGCGGCCAGCTCTTTACTTCGTAACTTTAAGCTCCTTGAAAGCAGGCATTTGATTCAATTCTTCCTTTGTCCCTACAATGTGCACGGCGCCCTAGCCACAATTGCACCGAAAGTGTTTCAGGAATGGCTGAAGGAGTCTGAGAGGGCGCACCTTGGGGAAAGGCTGTCACCCCAGTGCTTCCAGTACAAGCTCCTTTTAATGTTTGAAAGGGATTTAAATCTGGGTACTTTTGTAGTCTATCAACAAGATTTAATTTTGAATTTTCCGTCTTTATACATTGAAGCGTTCACACAAAACTTGTCAAGCCAGGGGCATCTGTTTAATCCTTCACTTTTCATAGTATAGCGTCCACCAAAGATTTTGAAAGTCAAATGTACATTTATTCCACGGAGGAAACTTTATCAACCAGTGCAAAAGTTTACTGGCACTCGCTGGTGATATAATGGGTAGTTTAAATCCTACTAACTGCAAATAATTTTTCAGCAGTGTTTACGATTGTGGTAGGGTTTAGTGAGGCAGGAGTACAGATAACATAAATATTTCTACAAAAGCTGATTGTACTGGAACCATAAATAAATTAGACCCAGTTTGTAAATAAATTTCGTTTTTGCCAGCAAACATTTATAACTCTCTCTCTCTTGCTGCAAACGATAGTAATTTATATAGAAGAGGTCCTGAATGCCTCTTTTTAAAAGTCAGTTCTCATTAGGAGCCTGTGCCTGGTGCCCATCAAGTGTCTAGGACCGTGTGACTCAATTAGACATGAAGGATACTGTACAGACCACCTAATGCTACTAGTTATTGTACATGTTGATAATGACAATTCCCAGAGCCCGTGCATAGTTTGGTAGTCTATGAAGTTGTCATATTATATCATTCTTTTAAATACCTAGCTTGTGTTTCCACTTAGCAATGTTGAAATTACCCCTTCTCAAATCATAAGTGTTATTTGGTGTATGTATACACACATAAATAGCACATCTGTTCATATTTTTCTGAAAACATTTTTATCTAAGTGTTTTCTCAAAATTGAGAAAGCAAACAAACAAAACCTTCCTTTATGTTTTCTCAGTGACATTCTATCCACGGAATCATTGGAACGATTTTACATTTAATAAAATGTAGTGTCAGGAAATTCAACATAGAGGTCTGTGGAGTTTATAACGAGGGCAGAAAATTACACTCCTTACAAGCCTCTAAATGGATTCTACCCTCAAGATATTGTGTCTTGCAATCTGAGCCAAAGCTGCAATTAGGCAAATTGAGGAACGTTCCCCAGTTTAAGATCTGAAGTCATCATTGTCTTTTAGTTAGCAAGTCTGTCGAGGAAACGGGGGCATTGTTCAATTTCAAATAAGAACCTGATTTGGAGAGGCTAACAATTTTATTCTCGGCCTCTTATCAAGCCAAGAGTGTGGTTAGGCTGGTTGGCATGGCTGGTTCACATTCCTTTTTCTCGGCAAGCTCTTGCTAGAACTCCCTCTTCTGCCAGACAGGCATCATTATTTTCTCGCCTCCATCCAGGGCTCCCGGCTATAAGAAAGCGCTTCTGTTTGGTAGCAGGGGGAAGCAAATGCATTAAGTCAGCGGACTCCATCTTCCGTGTGCTCCGTTCTGCACACCTATCTTTGTTTACCCTGCGGCAGAAAGAAGAGCACCACCTCCTTTGCTTTCGGGGTGTCTGTCTTTTAGGGGGTTGTTCTGAGTTCAGAGTTTTCAGTCTGCCTGGCTACAGAAGGCATTCCTGTCCCGGCTCCTCCCTTGAGTCGGTAGCTCCTGGGTTTTGGTCTCTCCGTTGGAAGCAAGGTGGATCTCTGCCAAGAGCCACCAAGCCACACGTAGGTAATTATAATAAACAAGTCAGGCTCTCATTTCACATGCAGAGCTGGATGGCACTGAGCTGTGGTCAACAGGGTCCCGGTGGCTTGTCCATTAGCAGTGGCACATTAATGCTCCCTCATGTCCCATTTAAACACTTTTCTTTCTTTCTTTCTTTCTTTTTTCAAGGAAGCAAATCAGGTCCTTTTTTCGAACGGGAAGGGCTGCAGCTTTCTTCTGAAACCACCATCCACAACATAAACCACACATGCTGCCCACACGTAAACCACAGCCCACACCAGAGGGCAGTCTACTTAACGTGAGAATAACAGGCCAGTTTTATAAGCCTCTACTGGGAATAAGTTCCAGTTTCACTGTCGGCGCGAGGTTGGGCAGCCTCTCCTAAGGCCCACGTTGGGAACCAACCAATTTTCAAGGTGTCTTTCCAGGAAATGCATTTTGTAAAGCTTCTGGTTCGCCAAGCTTTGACGGGCCTCTGGCCTTCCTTGTGTGGAACGGGAGATTGCTTGGGTGGAAGGGACCTGAGGATAAACCGGATGGATGGCGCTGTTTTCTGGATGGAAAATCCAGCAACCAGTCACCAGGCGCCAGTTGCCCCCCAGGACTGCCCTTGTAAACCAGAAGTACCATGCCACTCCACAGGGTGGTCAAGAGCTGGTGTTTTAGGAGATGGTCGGACCTTTATTCCAAGGCACCACTGGGTGGCTTTCAACTTCTGAATTTGTGGCTAACAGCCTAATGTATTCACCACCGCGTGCAGATACCAGGGACCTCACAAAAGTTATGACTTTTAAGTTGCCCCAGGAATTCGTGCCACGTTGCCACTCATAGACCTCCGTGTCAGGACTGGTGCCACGCCTACTGTCCCCAAACGTAAACGGGGCCTTTCTAGTGCTCCATCTTGACCCAGAGGGGAGTTGTAAAAATATTCCCTATACCTTCCTGAGGCTGATATGCTTCCTTTCCGGACAATGGTTAGTCCTCAGCTAATGTGTCCAGCCCTAAACTAATGTGTTCCGTCATCAGTAAATTCCTGCCTCTGATAGTCTTTTCTTAAATACCTGTTTAAACAGTAATTTAGATAAGAGTGTCCCATTTGTGTGCGGCAGGAAATGCCTGCCTTCTTTTAGATATGCTGGCAAATAATTACTGTAGATATGGTTTAAATATTGAGAAGCTGTGCCCTGGTGGTTTCAGACAGACTGAGGAGTAAACACCCGTCTGCTGCGACACAAATGCAGGGCATTTCTACTTTACACTAAATGAACTTGAAGGAAAATTACTCTGGGGATATAGAAGGCTTGAGAGAAAAGCCATCAGGCCAAAGGTTGCCAAAAATCTCCTAAATACTCGAGGTATATCATCTGAATATTAAAACACACGCACGCACGCACGCACGCACACACACACTAGCTGGTATGTGATAAGCCTCCTTCCATTCCACTTGGTATTGGTGTGCGGAGCTTCCTAACAACTGAATAAGCCAAACATTCACCAGGTCCCGTTTTCCCTTGGAGCAGTACCCAGCGAGCTTCAACCCCTTTCTTGTAGCTGTTTCAGATTCTGTCACTAGACACCAAAGGGCTTTTCTGACATAGCTATGAATTTTCTAGCAATTTCTTTCCATAGCCATTAAAAAGACAAAACAAAACTTAGTTCCATCTCTGAAAAGGAACTTTTTTGAAAGTGGCCAGGCCGATGTCCTAATAGCTTTTAGGAGCTAGCAGGTTAACACCATTGTTGAAGGACACATGCTTAGGAAAATGCTTAGGGAACTCCTGGGCGAGTTGAGAGATTTAAAAGGCCAGTAAGATTTAAAAGACTTAAAAGCTTGCCTTAATACTACGAGAAAATAAATGTCTGACTACTGAATTATTCCCCGACTTTCAGTTCATGTGGTATTCTTTGCCATCCCCCTTACGATCCTGCGTCCCATATATATATGGTGTCTTTTTGACAACTGTGATTAAAATACCTTTGGAAAATACTGGAGTGGGTGGGAGTTCCTTAAGGAAGAGCTGGAATAGCAGGGTACAAGGAAGTGGCAAATACTAGCGGTGCAAGGAAGCTTAAAAGGTTGTAAAAAATTTTTTCCATGGGTCAAGCAATGCTGAGAGATGATTTTGCAAAACAAAGGCTCCGAAGACATAGATTGTACAAGTACAGTGCATTGTGAAAACACTCTGCTTGTCTGCTTTCTTTCCCTCCTCTAGAGGCAACGCACCCCCAAAATGTCCATTCGGTGCTTCCTCTGTTGTCTAGACCTGTAGTCTCCGGACCCTTCCTTAGGATCCTTTACAGCTTGTTTAAGTCTGTTTTCTGGAAATTCATTTTCCTTACTTTTACTAGTTTCCTTTCTTCCTTTCACTGGGATCTTAACGTTCATTGCCAGGGGTGGGCGGGGTGGGGTCGGGGGCGGCATTCACACAGAAGATACCACTGGCCGGGTCACAGCCGCCTTCTTTGCTCGGCTGCTGCCTGAGGCAGGACTCGGGCTCCACCCTTTCCCCCCAAGTCCAGCACACGTGTATTGGCTGTGGTGCTGGTGCAGAAGGGCTGGCTCCCCAGTCCTCTGCTTTCTCACAAAAACGCTGCTTTAACGACTGTGGAATTGCCCTAACAAGGGAAGACGAGCGTGTCCGGCTTTAAGTTTGGAAGGAAATTGTCGTCTTCCCCCTGCCTCCCCTGCCCCACCGTTGGGTGCACCAGCTCAGGGACTCAAGCTCACGTGCTTCCGTCCTGCCAGGAGGGTTGGCAGTGCCTCCTTCCCTCCTAGAGCAGGCACACATCCCTGCTCCCAGCCACGTGGAATCCTTCCTGTCTGTCTGCTGGAGAGCTGGGCACAAAGTTCTGGCCCTCGGGCCCACCCTCTTCTTTAGTAGCAATTAACCTTTACTACAGAGCTTCCTTTGAAGTTTGCTCATGTTTTTATTGCAAAACTGCAACGAGGAGCATAATGGGGGGAAATGTCTCGATTTCTGAGTTACCTAATCTGTTCAATTCCCTCGTTGTCTCCTCCTGGCAGTGGTTTCATGTCGTTAGGATCGCAACCAGTCTGCCTGAGATCTCAAATCATGTTTCTGTCTCAGCTATTACACACAGTACAAGTGCACATGGATGGGTGTGTTGTATGCTCACATGTATACACCTGATTTCTACTTTGGTGCCTATAGAAGTCAGCCTTATTTCATAGTCCAATTATGCATCTTAAGAGTAAACCATTTAGTTGCGGAATATTTCCTAGCAGTGTACACAATGTGATGAGTGGAGATGAAAATTATTTACGTTACTACCAGTGATAATGCCAAGCGATAAGTATAACGACGTGCCCTGATTGCTATTAATGGTGAAACTCGGGGGTTTTGAATGGCATCCGCCCCAGAAGATTTGCCGTTAGGCTAGACACAGAGGCCAAAAGAAACAAATGGTGAGTTATATAAAACCCACAAAAAGAAAAGGCATTTTAGGCCAGCCTTGCAAATCAGAACCAAAGAATTATGAGTGAAATGGCATTTTTTCCGAGCCAGCCGTTCACAAGAGCTCAAATAAATGAAATCATTTTTCTCTGCTTTCCACACGGTAGTAAATCATCGGGAATCCAAGACATGCAGAAAAGCAACTATGAGATTCCAAGAAAACACAACATTATCTCTTTTGCTTCTTCTTCCTCAGAATGGGTAAAGACTTTCTAAGAAAAAAGAGGTAAAAAATCACAAAGGAAAAAAAAATAGTTCCATGCATATCAATTTTTTTTATGTAGTCAGCATCCCATTAAAAAGCTAAATGATAAACGATCTACAGGGGCAGATTAGCAAAAGTGATATCAAAGGGCTAATTTCTTGGTCATTAATAAGACAGGCAATGAAAATTCCATTAGAAATGGACAAAGACAAATAACAATTTGGGAAAGAAGAAATATGAATGACAGGTTAAAAAAAACAAACCTTAATTCAGTCATCACTGAGAGGTAGATTGAAGCAATGATAGATCTATGACCTTCCCCACTATCTCAAGATAAAAAAAAAGACATAATAATAAATGCCAGCCCAGTTGGCAGGAGTATAAATTGGTTTAAACTTTCTGGAACACAGCCTGTCAATACCCATTGAGCTTACTTAGTCTATGGAGATTGAGATGGATGAATAAAAATACCCTATGTAAGAAAAGAGTTTCAGTGATATTTATGGTATCAGAAAATTAGAAGCAACATAAATAAACACTATGGAAATAGTTTTATTGTGTCTTTATGCAGTAGCATAGTGCTCAACAATATAATGGAGTCTTGAAATTTATTGTCAAAATGTAAGGAAGCATTCGTAATGAAATATAGGTGAAAAAACCCCAGACCAAACTATTCACGTAGTGTGGTCACAATTTTGAAACAAACCCCAATTAAAAAACATACCTTGATAAAGACAACAACATTGCCTAAGTTAGGCTTGATCATCTGGAGCCAACTCTCATCAAACTTTGGAAATGCTATTTAGTGTTTTAGGATATATGTACGTGTGTGTGTGTGTGTGTGTGTGTGTGTGTGTGTGTGTGTTTAAAGGGATGATCATTATCCTCACCATATTTTTCTCTCTGGATTGCTGTGAGAGTCAAAGTGAGAAATATAGATTTATTATGATGGGTATCATGTCTACGATTTTTAAAAAAAATCATTTTACTGGGGGTTCATACAACTGTTATCACAATCCATCCATCCATCCATTGTGTCAAGCACATTTGGTTACTTTGTGGACTAAAGTGGGCCTGACCCAAGCCATGGTATTTTCAGTTGCCTTATATGCATGTGAAAGTTGGGTATTGGATAAGACAGACCGAAGAAGACTTGATACATTTGAATCGCGGTGCTGGAGCATAATAGTACAAGTGCCTTGGACTGCCAAAAGAACAAACGGATCTGTCTGGGAAGATCCACCTTCAGAATACTTCTTTTTTAAAAAAAAAATCATTTTATTGAGGGCTCATACAACTCTTATCACAATCCACACATACATCCATTCTGTCAAGCACATTTGTACATTTGTTGCCATCATCATTCTCAAAACATTTGCTTTCTACTTGAGCCCTTGATATCAGCTCCTCATTTTTCCCCTCCCTCC
>NW_022111320.1:16007360-16032189 GCF_000313985.2 Echinops telfairi | reverse complement strand
CCTGTTTCAATTTCTTCTTTATAGATTCTACTGTTACTTTTCACATGGATCACCGGTCAGGTGGAAATCTTTCTTAGTTATTCCAAAAGTCATAGAAATAAATGCGATATAATCAAGCGGCAGGCTTTGGCCTAGTCTCTGAGGGATACTGGAATGCTTATCATTCTCTCCTTTTCCAACAGCATCACCCAAGTCATTTGCCTTAAATCCAACAATAAGACTGCCTTCTGTCCTCCCTGAGTTAGCCATACGTCTGAAGGATGCACAAAGTAAATTATATATGTTAGTGGGCAGCTCCACTCCAAGAAGCTATGAGGATTATTTATCTTCAAGGGAACACTGATGTATCAAGCACTTCTTACCTGGTACTTACCTATTGTAAATGTATCCAATCTCTCAGTGTGGTTTCTGAGTCACCTTTAATTAACTGTAGTTTTCAGCTGAGGGAAAGGATCTACCAATCCACCCACCCCCCATAACAGAGATTGAATAGAGATATGATAATTGAGGTACTCTGTCATTTAGATGAACCGTTCTAGCAGTTTGGGGGATAGCTCTTGAGTAATAAACATGGAGGCATTAGTTTACTTTGGTTTATGCAAATTATTCAGTGCAGTGTGATAAACTGCATTTGCTGTTGAAAATTTCATAGAGCTAGTTTACATTGAAATATTGCCACATGTTTTGATATGTAAAACTCAGCAGTTTTATATTTCCATTTTTTTTGTCAGCACAGCTATTTTTATATTTAATTCAGATGACACTAGATTAACAGTGGCTTTGAAAACAAACGGGCTGGGTTTGCATATGCATTACAAGTCTGAATGTGGAAGACTGGGACCAGGAGTATTTTTGCCTGGATTTACTGGGCTGGTGATATACATTGTTCTTTAGGATTCATTAGGAGTTTTTTGGTCAGGAGAATTGCGCTCAGGCTTAAAATGAAAAGTCTTCCATGCAGCAACCTGGAGACACATTTTATATCTCCCAAGGGATTGAAATCTAGATGTACTCATTGAACTTCTACGTTGGGAGAGTTTCTGAGTCACAGAGTTCCCAGGGTCAGCTTTCCCTGTGGGAGGGGTCTCTCCTTGTGTATTTTGTGTTTTTAAGATTTGGGAGCACTCTGATGGAAGTGACAGGATGACCAATTTAACCCCTTGAGGAAACAGGGAACATCTTACTGGCCTCCGGCAGATAATTACTAGAGGAGAGCAGTCTTCGTTGGGGTGCCTGTTTTGTTTTCGACAGCTGCGATGGGCAAGTCTATAGGTGATCCAGTGTCCTCTAACTTACAGCACTTCTAGGGGAAAAATATCATCTTCGCCCTGGGTGATAAATCCCTTTAAGAATCTGTAGAGTAACTTTGTGTTTGTAGTAGTTGGAAGCTACAATTCAAGAGGGGGTATTCATATGGTTTTAGCTGTACCTAGAGCCTCAGTGAACTTTTGACTCTTAGGCAGAAGTGCATAATTGCCCTGATGGATAAAATTGGATGGACATGGCCAAGGACATTTGGACCCTGAAGCATATTTCTTTAGGGCATTACAGAAATGATTTCTCTTTGAGGCGGAATGGAGAGGACGGTCCATCATGTCTTGTGCTCCATGTCATTGGTCTAAAGATCTTCCAGGGGATCGATAGCATTTTCTCTATGTAATATAGGAATACTGATTTGATTTACTAAGTTAATAAAAGTATATAGTAGGATTTTTGTCTATTTAGCAAATTTTTTTTTTTTAACATTTATGTGCTGACCACCTGAAGAATCCCCAAGAATTGTGAATTCCAATATTTTCCCTTTCAAGTGTCTACAAATTCGTTTGGAATAAAAGAGCCATACACTTCAAATCTGAGGCAGCAATGTGGCAGTGATTAACCACCAAATTGAGGGGCGGTGGAGGAGGATGTAAGCGTGCTAGGGAGAGGGACACTTGCATCAAATGGGATGACCACTGTGGATCTCAGGGACAAGTTGGGATTTGACCTGGGAGAATGCCTGGGTTGGATGTGCAGAGGAGCTAGCATGTGCAAGGTGTCTAGGCAGGAGGAATCCCAGAGGCAATGATCACTAAACTCCGAAGACGGGAGCTAGCTTATTATAGTGCAAGAGTGATGAGAATGAGAGGGAGAAAGCTATTCCAGGAAGATCCATCCAGCATCATTGTGTAGGCTCAGGGTTGAGGGTTAACTGGAAGAGGCTAGGGGTTGGAAGTTCCACAGAAATTTCAGGAATGAAAGGACAGTTGGGATTAAAGAGGAGGGTGAGGATAAAAATCCTTCAAGGAGAATAAACAACATGTAGTGAAGGTATATATTGAACAGCGAAGGACAGAGTATATCCATATTAAAGTGTTGATAATATACAATTTGGGGAAAGGCAGAGTTTTTTTATTTTTACGGGGAGAAGGTAAATGGGCAGGAGAGTTTGTTTGAAGGCAGATGAGCATATATAAGGGTTTGAATGTCCTGAACTTGAAGTGATAATGAATTTATATGCTGAGTGCATGCAAGTGGTGATATTTCATGGATATTTCGAGATTGGGCTATGGAGTTTGATCCAGGGTTGAGTACTATGGCTTTAATTCATTACTAGAATCAAGAACCAAGTGTCTTATCAGAAAGATACTTCTTCACAAAATAGCCATTTGCATGTCACAATTTTAGAAGACATAGAGTCAGTGCTTCATGGTCCACTGTTAATGAGTGCTCTTGTCAATTCAATTCTGTAATGAACCAGGGAAGGAATGGAGGTGTTCTAATCTCTGATCCAGTAACTTATTTCAGGACATCTCAGTCACTCATAGAGCGATAGGACTGGCAGGACTTGAAAGATAATAGAATCATCGATCTGAAGCTAACATTTCTGTCATCCTTGACTCCTTGTTGTTGAAGTTAGATGCACTGTCACCCCGAGAGGGTTACTATAGAGAACTCATCTTACTTTTGAACAGCTTTGATTGTCTGCAAGCGTTTCCCTAGTTGGTGATGAAATTTGTCTCCCATTGTATTTAGTTCTCCTCTTGAAGGTCTATCAATCAAGTATAGCTCTCAGTTTATTGATCCCAGTGGAAAGGAGTGGCTCTCTGGTTTTGTACAGAACTGCAATGCTGGCAGCCCCGTACAGGGTTTCTGTGCGTCAGACTCGACTCGGCATCAGGGCGTTTGGTTTGGTTTGGGTTAATCCTAGTGAGTGGACATTGGTGCTTCAGGGGTAGAATTCTCACTTTCCAGGGGAGAAACCTGCCTTTGACTCCTGGCCAATACGCCTCAAGTACAGTAACCACACCCTTCTGTGAAGTCATGGGAGGCTTCTGTGATACTGAACCATGATGCTGAACAGGTTTTACCAGAGCTTCCAGACTCAGATGGACTATAAAATTAGCTCTGGCCATCCCATTATGAAAAAACAGAATCAACAAAACCAAAACCAGCCAGTGAAGCCCTGTGGTCCCGACAGTTTCCACCTTTAGGTCATGGGGCCCTGCGTGTGGGGCCGACTCAATGACAGCTCACGATGACGACAGCCAGTCTACTGCACAGGAGACACCCTAGGAATCCTACTCAAGCTCGCTGCAATCCCTTTGAGCTGGTGGAAAACTCCAACTCCGCCACCGTGGGGATCCCACTCTGTGCCCCCACCCCAAGCCCTATCAAGTGCCACAAGAATGAAAAAGGTTTGAAAAGGCACCCTTATTGGCTTCAGTTGTGTTGGCTGTACCATGCTGGGACTCCTTACAGCCCCTGGACTGCGTGTCCTTAGAGCCCCTGGATTGAGTGTCCTTACAGCCCCTGGACTGAGTGTCCTTAGAGCCCCAGGACTGAGTATCCAGCCTCCCAGTCCCTCAAAGGTCTTTCCACCTCTCTAGGGCTTTGCTTCGTGCAGAAGCCTGCTGAGGCCCATAGTTTCTCACGCTGAAGGAAATTGCCTGGCCGCTTCCCTACCTGTTGGATCACCCACCTACTATTATCAATGATGTTAGGTTTAGTCCGTTTCCAGAGAAATCACTCACTTCCAGCAACTTTAACTTTCTACGCTGCCTAAGTTGCTGGGGCAAGGAAATACCAAAGGTTGGGTTATGTGATCAACATTGGAAAGGAAACAGGGAAAGAGGAAGCGTAGGTTAATATTTCCAGGAACAATCCTACCACACAACTGTAAGTCTTGCTGCACACAGCAATCTTTGGATTCTTGGATGACTCTCCTATGAGTGGGATCCTTTTATGACTTTATCCCAGGATCCTGTTCTGTGATCCAACTGCCCAATAAGTTGTGTAATTCTATCCTTCTCAACTTGAGATGATTTGGGACCTTTTAGGTTCACACATGTTTAAACTCTGTCTCTACCTTATTCCATGAGCAAATTAATTAAGATACAACCAAAGATTAAAGTGTTGATGGTGTTCCAGCTGGATCATGAATTGAGCTGGGGAGAAGCCCTGGGCGGGGCGGGGGTGGGGGTAGTGGTTACCAGTTGGGCTACATTCCACATGGTCAAGAGTTTGAAACCACCAGCAATTTCTCCAGAGAAAGACTGGGTTTCAACTCCCGTAAACAGTGCAGTCAAGGAAACCCACAGGGGTGCTGGCTGTGAGTCAGCACTGACTCCATGTGGCTGAGTCATGAGGGTTTGGGCTGCTGAGGATGAGCTCATTTGTGTTATGGTTTCCACAGAGATGGTCATCTCTCCTGCCCTCGTGTCCCCCGCCCCTGTTGTGCTGGTGGTTAGGTGTCACTGAGCTGGCTCTTCCTCTGGCGACATTGTGTACAACAGAACAGAACACCCCTCAGTCCTGCGCCATCCTCACAAGGACTCTGAACCTGAGCCCTTTGTTGCAACCACTGCTATCATTCTCTCAGGTGGAGGGCATTCCTTCTTTTCACTGCGCCTCTACTTTACGACGCATGATGCCCTTTTTCCGGCTGGTCTCTCCTGACAGCAGATTCAAAGTACGTGAAATGACATCTCGCAATCCTTGCCTCGAAGAACTATTCTGAAGGTGGATCTTCCCAGACAGGTCCGTTTGTTCTTTTGGCAGTCCACGGCACTTTCACTATTCTTCTCCAGCACCGCAATTCAAATGTTTCAAGTCTTCTTCAGTCTGTCTTATCCAAAACCCAACTTTCACATGCATATAAGGCGATTGAAAATACCATGGCTTGGGTCAGGCCCACTTTAGTCCACATAGTAACCTCCTTGCTTTTCAACACTTTAAAGAAGTCTTGTGCAGCAGATTTGCCCAGCGCAATGCTTCATTTGCTCTCTTGACTGCTGTTTCCATGAGCATTGATTGTGGATCCAAGCAAGTCTACATTTTTGCAAACTTTAATGGTTTCTCCATCTATCATGATGCTACCCATTAGCTCGATTGTGGGAATTTTGTCTTCTTTGCATTGAGTTGTTATCCATCCCGAAGGCGGAAATCTTCAAACTTCATTAGCAAGTGCTTCAGGTCCTCCTCACTTTAAGCAAGCAAGTTTGCGTCATCTGCGTACTGCAGGCTGTTAACAATCCTTTCTCCAATCCTGACGCTGCTTTCTTTTTTACATAATCCAGCCTCTCTCAGCATAAATATTAAATAAGTATAGTGAGAGCATACATCCCTATCGCACACCTTTCCTGATTTTAAACCATGCAGTATTCCTTTTTTTATTCACACAACTGCTTCTTGATCCATGTACAGGTTCCACGTGAGCACAATTAAGTGTTCTGGAATCTCATTCTTCTCAAGGCTATCCATAGTTTATTATGATCCACACAGTTTATTATGGTCCACACAGTTGAAGAGTCAATGAAACACAAGTAAACCTCTTTCGGGTATTCCTGGTTTGAGCCAAGATCCATCTGACATCAGTGCTGATAGCCTTTGTTGCACATCTTTTTCTGAATCTGGTTGAAGCTCTGTCAATGTACTGTTGCAACCATTGTTGGATGGTCTTCAGCAAAATTTCACTTGCAAGTGATATTTATGATATTGTTCTATAAATTGAGCATTCTGTTAGGTTACCTTTCTGTAATAGTTATAAATATGGATCTTTTGTAATCAGTCGGCCAAGCATTTATCTTCCAAATTTGTTGGCATAGATGAATGAGTGCTTCCAGTGCTTCCTCAGCTTGTTGAAACTTTTCCATTGGTATTCCATTAACTCCTGGAGCCTTGTTTTTGGTCAATACTGTTAGTGCAGCTTGAACTTCTTCTTTCAGGACCAGTGGTTCTTGCTCATATGCTACCCCCTGAAATGGTGTAGTGTCAATTTTTGGTACAGTGACTGTATTCTTTCCATCTTCTTTTGATACTTCCTGCATCACTCAATATTTTGCCCAAGGAATCTTTCAATATCACAAATCGCGGCTTGAACTCTTCTTGAGACAAAATGTTCTGGCACTGTCCCTGACCGTGTTCTGCTTGTGTCCCTTCGGCCTTCATTATCCGACAGTGTTTTGATGCTCTTCATAAGGCTTTCAGGGGCTCATTCTTCTGAAGTGGGAGCCGATTTCTTCTTTGGAGTCTGGAAGCTCCACTGAAACCTGTTCCCTTTGGGGGACTCTGCTGGCTTTTGAAACACCAGTGACATGACTTCCAGCACCACAGCAACACACAAGCCACCACAGTGTGACAAAGACAGACAAGTGGTGGACCCTGTCCCCAGCCTGCGAGTGTTCACAGTGAGGAGCCCTGGTGGTGTAGTAGGTCATGAGGGTGCTGCTACCACAAGGTCAGCAGTTGCAAAACCACCAGCCTCTCCAGAGACGAACGAGGCTGTCTTCGCCTGTAATGAATTATAGTCTTGGAAACCGGGGACGATGGGAACAATTCTACCCATTCTTACGGGGACACAGAGAGTAGTCTCCCCTAGTTAGCCTTCAAAGACCATTTGCATTATAGGGTAACCATCAAGCTGTGTACTTTGTCTCTTTCTAGCAGTAGGAAGAGGCAGTGATGGTTCAGGGGTAGACTCTGACCTTTCATCTGGGAGACTTTCCTGTCACTGCACCTTGTGGACAGCCCCCACTCTGCTGTCACTGGAGGTGTTCCTGTTGCTGTCACACTAAAGGGGCAGCAGGGGAGCTTCCAGTGTACGGTGTTCTAGGAAGCAAGACTTGGCATTGTCCTCCCTAAGTCAGCTGATCAAAGACTCTGTGGATTACCACACAGTCCTTATCCACAGCGGGTGATGGGTAGGCTGTCAATTGAAGAAGAGTCTCCCCTGCTTATGCATTGGGCTGACTCGATCCTGGCTGACAAAAGCAAAACACATCATAAGGGTCTCTTTTATTCACAGGCAATGAGTGTGTTTTCAGCAGCTACCCTGGAGTTCCTTTGGAAGAAATGCCAGATGCTGATGGAGTAGCCGGTGCTCCTGCCCTCGGTATCCAAGAGCCATGCTCTCCAGCCACGTCCAGTGAAGCATTTACTCCAAAGGAGGGCTCCCCTTACAAAGCCCCCATCTACATCCCCGATGATATCCCCATTCCGGCTGAGTTCGAGCTCCGAGAGTCAAATATGCCTGGAGCGGGACTAGGAATATGGACCAAAAGGAGGATTGAAGCAGGTGAAAAGTTTGGGCCTTACGTGGGAGAGCAGAGATCGAACCTGAAAGACCCCAGTTATGGATGGGAGGTAAGAACATATTTTGAGACAATACGTTGTGTGTTGATTGGACTGTATAATGGAGAGATCACGTAAACAGCCATAGAGTAAGCAAATGATCTTTGTTGAGCTGGGCTTTCTATTATCTTTGGAATGAATAACTCTTGAAATGTCACTGTTTTAAAAATAGAAACGAAGCATTGCTTGAAGGTATAACATACTAGAGGGGACGGACCTGGTAAATGGTTGGAGAAGAGTCTCAGCTTGAAAAATGCAAATGGAAGGAAATCCTGTTTTTATAGGCACCTTTTGGAAGCATGTAGGCGCCGTGGTGGTACAGTGGCTACGTGTTGGGCTGCTGACTACAAGGTCGGCAATTCGAACCCAGCGGTCGCTCCGAGGGAGAAAAACTTGACTTTATACATCTCTAAGGAGTCAGAGCCTCAGGAACCCACCCGGGCAGGCCCACTGTGTTCTGTAGGGCTGCTGTGAGCCAGAATGGACTCGGTGCCCGTGAGTTTGATGGTTGGTGCCTGGGACACATTGGGCATGGCTAGCTTATTTTATTTATTTATGCATTTATTTTGCTATCTTATTTATATATGACATGTACCATCAACAAACATGATAAGGCATGCATTGTATTTTCTCTTCTTGGGGGGGAAAGGAATTGAAAACCAAAAGAAACAATTTGTTTTCTTTATGTGACTGTGGTTAAATTTCTTTTCTTTTTAATCTAGCGTGTTTATTTTGCTCTGTGCTAATCTAATAGAATGGACCTCTCTTGGGATGATAACTCTCTTTGATTCTACCAGTTCCTAGAATGTGGCACCGTACAGAAGTTTGAGACAATACTTCATATTTAAATTCATTGAATGAGATATTTGTGCATAAAAAGACAGTAAAAAAAACTCTGTTGAAAACCCGTCACTGATTTTCGGTATGCTTTTCACAGAACTCCTCTGGCGTTATCGAAAAATAAGACGTTGCAGTCTGAGTATTAAATTTAAATCACTTTTATTTACACGGGAACAGGTCATCATGTTATTCTTCCGAGTTCATCATTTCAGTCCAGATTTCCAATGGGAAATATATCTACATATTTTTCATTTACATTTGTAACTTCAAAACTTATGTGGCTAAATCATAAGATCATAATTTCTGAAAAATCTGGACTATACATGAATGATACTGGTAGGCAATTTCTACAAGTGTCAGAAAGTGGGGTTTTTTTGAGATGTGACTGACCTTTTATTTCATAGTGTGTCAGTCAGACAGAAATCGGATAAGCTAGATTTATTTGGGTATGTTCCCTTAATATTTATGATTATTAATGGAATATCTGATTGGCTTTTTATATCGAAATACATATGCTGTGCCTTCAGGACTTAATTTCAACTTTTTGTCCCCTTTCTTTACACATGTCCCCTTGTGAAAGCTGTTAAAAATGCTGTAATAAAAACAATTCTCCTTTGAATCCTGAAGAGACAAAAGGTCTGGATTTGTCCCATTTAGTGAGAACACTGTCTTTAGTTTTGACGTTAGTAGCAGCTTCAATAAGGTTGTGGTTCCACTACATTGCCTTAGACATGCGTATTGATAAAGCGTTTTCTTTTAAAATGACTGTTTCACTAACTGATATGTGAGCTGAATACGCTTAAACCAAATGCGTGCACACTTTACGTCACTATTGTTCACCTTTACATAATGGGTATAAACAGTATCATAATGAGTTACTCATTAAACTTTTATTACAAAAATCTCTGGAGTTAAGCAACAAGTGTAGTACTACACACGCAGACCTGATAATGAAGTCATTTTGTAATGGCAGTGCTGGTCAAGTGCAGCACTGTGCCTTTTAAACCATATACCTGTGGGTTGTAAATGAACCGGAGGAAACTGGGAAAATTGTAGGGTTAGAGAAAATTTTTACTTTGAGAAATGTAAAACAATCCTTTTCATTATATCAGAATGGAGTAATTTCATTACCTCAAGATACAGCCATTGCTGGGACTATAAGTAGTTCACCAGTCTTTCGATGATAAAAGGCAGCCCTGGTTCCTCTCTTCTCCAGAGGTCAGTTGATGGTCACTCAGTAGCTTCCTTCACCGGTTTAAGGTGACCCTGCTTTTGAAAGGGGAGTCAGGGTATGTTATGAGCAAAGCTAGAGCAAGGGCTATGCAGTGATTTGGGTGAACTGCTATCTTCAAAAGAGCACTTTTCCTTCCCTTTAAAACAAAAATCTTAGCCCAGTTATTAATAAACCCACTCAAGCTCAACGAAGCCACGTTTCACAGAATGTCTCAGCCCTCTTCTTCGGGCTAGTTTTCAATCATCCTCGTGTCCTATTTGTCTTCAACGTCAGCTAATTTCCCTTTTCTGTTGGCTAGACAGATAGTTATGATTAATTAGTATGACTTCCATGTGGAGAGAAAGAGAAAAAACCCAACTGGATTAATAAGCAACATCCGAATAAACAAAGAAAATATTGAATTGGGCAAGGGTTTCATTCTACTTGGATCCACAATCGGTGCCTCTGGGAGCAGCAGTCAGGAAATCAAACCATGAATCGCATTGAAGGCATTGGTTACAAAGGAGCTCTTCCAAGTGTTGATAACCGAAGGAGTCACCTTGCAGACTGAAGGGCTCCTCACTCGCCCCAGTACGGTATTTTCCATCACGTCATGTGCATGTGAAAGCTGGACAATGAATAGAAGACTAGAGAAAGTTGATGCGTTTGAATGATGGTGCTGGTGAAGAATATTGAGAATACCATGGACTGCCAGAAGAAGAAACAACCCTGTATCGGAAAGGTACCCCCAGAGCGCTCCTTAAAATCATGGGTGACAAGACTTTCTCAAGTACTGGGTACATGATATCACGAGAGATCAGCTTCTGGGAAAGAACATGGCACTTGGTAAAATAGATGGTCATAGAAAAAGAGGATCGCCCTCAACAAGATGGACTGACGCCATGGCTTCAACAGTGGGTTCAAATGGGGCAATGATTGTGAGCAGGACTGAGCGGTGTCTCATTCTGTTATATATGTGAGCTGATTTGGTAATAAATCAGAGCTGACTGAACACAACCACAACCTCTCCTTGATAAGTATTTATCTTTTAAAATTATGAATGAAGAAGAAAAAAAAGATTCTCAAACCAAGAAAGAGAAACATTGAGCAGAGGAAATCCAGACTGAGTAAATAATTCCTGGCCGCCTACTATGTATCAGCCTTTGTGCTCAACGTTTCCCTATAAAACTCCTCCTATATAGCAACTGAACAAATTATTGTGGTCTACAGGACTACCCCTATTCTTTTCTCCTTATAAAGTGCCCCTTCTTAAGCATTTCCTCTTTAACAAACTGTATTGCCATCTACTCAATAGCCCAAGCCAAAAAAATATGAACATCATCTCACTGTACATCTCTGAACATCATCTCACTCTCCCATACCAGTGATGCCCAATTTATAGTCCCATCTTCTACCAAGTCCACATTTCTTTGCACATACAATTCTCAGAATGATACCATTCCTGATCTTTGTAGTCACAATTTAGTCCTGCCTTCTCTTCGACCCAGCAGAGTAGCCAGTAAACTCATTTACTAGAAAACAAACAAAGAAACAAATACCTTAAACATTGTACAACATCCAGTTTCTTTGAAAACACTGTTTAATTGGAAATCTTTGTCTAATTTCCCAAATAGAACAACACCCTCCTTGGAGCTTGCATAGTTGTATCTCCCTGGTGCAGTATCCTAATTATGTTTCACACATTTATTGATGCCTGTGGTACTATCCAGTGCCCGGCACATTATCCGAAAGAAGAAGACTTTCTATAAATAATTTCTCAATGAAAGAGTGAGTAAATGAATGGATGAATAAATAAGTGAATGAATTAATGAAGGATCGTGTCACTCCGAAAGAAGATGCTCAGCACGGTGGCTTAACTCAAAAAACTCTAAAGTAAACTCACGGCCATTGAGTCGATCCCCACTCATAGAGGCCCTGCAGGAGAAGGTAGGCCTGCCCAAGGGAACGTACAAGACTGTAAATCTTTACAGGAGTAGAAAGCTTCATCTTCCTCCTGAGGAGTGGCTAGTGGTCTCAAACTGTGGACCTTGTGGTTAGCAGGCCCACACGTGCCCAGCGGTACCGCTCGAGCTTAACAACCCCCTGGAGCAGGAACAAAGCCAACAACCCGAGGATCTGGACTTTAGACAGATGGACCTGTCTTATTGCTGCCACTAACTATGTCATTCTAGGGAAACTACGTAAAATCAATTGGTCCCTGCATTTTTATTTGACCAATGGGACTAATAATAACCACTATATATCATGAGTTGCAATAAAATTTAAAGGAACTAAAGAAATATAGTAGTCTCTCAAAGGAACGTTTGCAAAAGTCCACTGTCATTGAGTTGGTTCTGAAAGATAACAGATAGCATTATAATTGGGGTCACCTTTCTAAACTCCATTTAAGTAATTTATGAAAAGTTGAGTATATTTCCCAAATAAGGCACCTCTGAAAAATCATTTAAATTTACAGTCTAAAGAAATTGGATATTTTTGAAAGTATGGTTAACAGACCAAATATATATGGTTGAGTAAAATAAGTCATTGGTAATATATAAATATGTAATTTGTATGAATTTCTCTCAAACTATGGTTGATTTAATAAAGATAGACTTGAAAAATATTATTAGAATTTGGCAGTGATAGCTACCGCACAGTATCCATGACTTGACTTTAACCAAAAAGGCGGACTTGGGTCCTGCAAGTCATTAGCGGAGGACCTCTTTTCCTCTTGGATTTTGAACTTTGGGATTACTGACTGAGGGAAGCATGAAACATTCTATTTTTTCAACGTAAGTGTTTTCTCTGAGTTTCCTTCTGAAGACTCAGCCACTCTTCGGTATGGTGACGACTTTGTGGTAGAGGAGGGCAGAGCTGAACTGGGATGCGAACTGTGAATTTCCAGACTCAAATTCTTGGAGGTTCCACATGCTAGCAGAGTGATTTGGCAGCAGCTACTTGACTCTCTGCCCCTGAGTTTATTTATATGTCCAATGGGGTAATATTTGTGCCTTTGCCATCACAGTTATTTTGAGAGTAAAAGGTAACATGGTAGGTTGAGCTGAACACAGAACAGAACCTGCCACTTGGTAAAACAAGAAAAGCCAAGCCAGTTGCAAGAGAGTGTATTCCAACTCATGGTGACTCCACGCATTTCAGTGTGGTATTGCACCCCGTAAGTGTGGACTTCCATGAGTCCCTCTGGTTGGATTAGAACCACCAGCCTTCCAATTAGTAGCTAAATCCCTAAGCATATGAGACTCCCGAAGAGTTTTCCACCTGCGAGAAGAGCTGAATAAGTAGAACAAAACCAAAAACATCTTGGGGGAAAATACAGCTCTACCATTCATTATATTGTAGTTAGGATTTTTGTTATTGCTTTTTCTTCACTTCTAGTTCCTAGAAGTTCAAGTATATCTGATATGGTCTAATTAGTGGGCTCTGGGTTTATTTGTAAAGGAAGTACTGACTGCTTCCTAATTAAGAAGTAAAACAAGGGTTCACAAGAGATTCATACATTTCTTTTTAAGCCAAAGAGCAATTGAGGTGGCATATTTTTAATAGTCAGAGGGAGGCTGTTGGAAAAATCATATGAAGCTTTATTTCCATAAAATATCCTGTAGTACATCCATACTCTATTAACATCAGTAATCATCAATTTCAACGAGGAGATGTAAGTCACTTGATGATTGTACTTTTTCTATCCACTTCACTCAGAATTGGCTCCAAATTCATTTGATCAAGTAAAATACAAGACATGCACTTAGCTCTTCTTTCCCCTCAAACACACACCTATTCAGACAGAAATACAGTGACAGGAGTGGACAGGAAACTCCAGTTGTGTTCTGTTACATAGATGGCCAGGAAACGTGGAACAGTGCAAAGAGATTTTACTGGAGTCAGAAATTTTTAAAATAATTTTGATGCACTTCTTTGGCCACCCATTACCTAGCCATGTAATGCCGACATGTGGTATAACAATGAATGGGCCCCTCCCTGTCTTATTTTGAAAGAAATAGGCCCACGTTTATAAATTTGATTTTGGGTTTGGCAGTGGAGTTTTACTTCTTGAGGCATGTCATCTGAAATCTAAATAACCATGAAAAGCAAAACCAACAGTATTTATTACCCCTTCAAGAGCTCTAAGATCCGGTCAGAGACAGAAGGTTGACAATTCAACAGTAAATGTTTGGTTATCACGAACCATGGCATAATTTGAGAGATTGGGGGGATGAACCCGAAATCTCTGAATATGTGTCCCATGTTTCAATCGAGAGGGCTAAAGACGAGTCTTTCTGCTCGCCCCCACATTGACATTCTCAGACACCCACAGATCCAGTTCTACTCTGCCTTACCGGGTCGCTGTGAGTCACAGTGGGCTCAATGCAGTGGATTTGCTTTGGTTTTCTCTCCCCATCTAGCAGG
The DNA here is from genome assembly GCF_000313985.2 of Echinops telfairi. NCBI lineage: Eukaryota > Metazoa > Chordata > Mammalia > Afrosoricida > Tenrecidae > Echinops > Echinops telfairi. The sequence goes on along the minus strand of NW_022111320.1, from coordinate 16,018,097 downwards.
AGCACTGGTGGCATCGAGGGTTATAGATGGGCTGCCAAGTGCAAGCTCTGCAGTTGGAACCTGCCATTCCAGGAGGGAGGAAGATGGGCCTTTCTCTTCCTTGAAAGGTATAGGGCCTTAGAGACCCTGCATAGCAGCCCTATACGGCTCTGAGCAGCAATCAACTCTATGGCGCCGGGTTGGATGATTTCCATTCAGTTATGCTTGAGTCAAAAATAAGTTTTACCTGGTTTGGTTTTAATTTCAGAGAAAATGGTTTAGTTGAGTCACGACAACAAGTCCGCTTGGTAAATGATAATGTTCTTACAGTTGTTATTGGCCAGTCAAGTCATTACCAACTCAAGGACCCTGTGTACGACAGAACACAACATTGCTCAGTCTTGACCATCCTCAAGATCTAGCCATTGTTTGGTCAACTGGTTGCAGCCCCGGTGTCCATCAATCTATCTTACTGAGGGCTTTCCTGGTGTTTGTGTTTTTTATTTTTTGCTGACCCTCTCTACCAAGCAAAATGCCTTTCTCCAGGGACTAGGTTTTCCTGACGACAAAGTCTTACAATCCTCCCTTCTAAGGAGCATACTGGCTGTACTTCTTCCAAAACAGATTTGTTGGTTCTCCTGACAACCCATGGTATATTCAGTATTCTCTGTCAGCGCCATCATTCAAAGGCATCAATTCTTCAGTCCTCCTTATCCGTTGTCCATTTTCCTATGCACATGTGGTGACTGTAAAGTGCCCTGGCTTGGGTTAAGTGCCCTTTAGTCTTCAAAGTGACTTCTGTGCTTTTTTAATCCCCTTCAGGAGTGTTCTGCAGCATACTTGCCCAGTGCGGTACATTGTTTGATTTGCAGGCTGCTACTTCGTTCAGTGTTGATTATGGGGCAAGTGAAAGAAATCCTTGACAATATGTCAACCTTTCCCCCATTTAGTTGGTCGTTCAGTGGTCTAGTTGTGAGGATTTGGGTGTTCTTAATGCTGAGTTGTAAAGCATCCTGAAGGCTGTGGTCTTTGCTTTCACTTAGTAAGTGCTTCACTTCCCTTTGGCTTCCAGTCAACAAGCATAAGCGATCTGCATATTGTAGGTTGTTACTGAGCCCTCCTTCAGTACGGATGCTACATTCTTCTTAATCTAGTTCCAGCTTCTCTGACTATTTGCTCAGCCTAGAGATTGAATAAGTATTTTGAAAGGGCACAACTTTGGCACACACCTCTCCTGAGGTTTAAAGCACAGTAGTACCCCCTTCTTCTCTTTTGCCTGTTGGTCTGTGTACAGGGTCTCCATAAGCGCAATGAAGTATTCTGGAATTCCCCTTCTTTGCAATGGTATCCATTATCTCTTATGATCCATACAGTCAAATGCATTTGGATAGTCAAGGAAACACAGACAAGCATTTTTCTGGTATTCTCTGCTTTTATTCGAGATCCAGTTGATATCAGCAATGATATCCCTTGTTTCAAGTTTTTCTCCTGAATTTCTAACAGATCTCTGATGATGTTTGGGATGATGTTCTGGAAGTTCCGCGCACCTGTTTTGATCATCTTCAGCAAAGCTTTACTTGTGTGTTGATAGTGATTTTTTTTTATGTGTGATAATTTCTACAGTCTAAGGAGCCCTGGTGGCACAGTGGATTACACAATGGGCTTCTAATGACAAAGTCAACAGTTTGAAACCACTAGCTCCTCCTCTGGAGAAAGATGAGGCTTTCTACTCCTGTAAAGATTTCCAGTCTTGGAAACCCACAGGGGCAGTTCTAGTCTACCCTATCCTATAGGGTCACTATGAGTTGAAATACACTTGATGGTAGTGAGTTTGGAGTTGGGTGACCTTTCTGTGTAACGGGCATAGCTGTGGTTTCATCGATGAGTGAGCATGTCCATCTGTTTGTCAGAACATTCCATTGGTACCCATCAATTCCTTGAGCCTTGTTTGTCACCAGTGCCTGTAGTGCAACTTGGTCTTCCTGCCATACCGTTGGTTCTGGATCACATGCTACCTCCTGAAAGGGTTGCATTTCTATCTTTGCTACAACGATGCTGTGAATGCCTTCCATCTCCTTGTGGTGCTTCCTGGTTCATTCAATCTTTTGTCTATAGAAACCTTCAATATTCTAACTTGAGCCTTGAATTTTCTCCTCACTTTCAGCTTTACACAATGCTATGCTTTTTCCTTTCATGTGTCTAACTCCCATTGTTTGCACACTACGTTCAGATCGTTTATCATTTCTGCCCTTTATTTTAGCTATTGCATATTCATGAGCAAGTTTTAAAACCTCTTCTGACATCCATGTTGGTCTTGTCTTTCTCTCCTTCTTTCAAATAACTCATCTGGACTCTTGTTACTAGTGTCCAATGTGTCACATCTGTTCCTGAGATGGTCTCTCCATTCAGGTAGGTCACACTCAGCTGATCATTTGGCTCTCACGGACTTGTATTAATTTTCTTCAGTTTTGACTTAAACTTGCATATGAGCAATTGATGGGCTTTTCTACAGTGGGGCTTATTTGACTAAGACATTGAGCTTCTCTATTGGCTCTTTACACTGACATAGTTGAGTTGATTTCTATGCATTTCATCCAAGAAGGTCCGGGTATATAGTTACCACATACGTTGTGGGTAAAAAGGGATTTGCATTAAATATGTTGTTGGTCTTAATACAAAGTTCTATCATGTGATCTCCAGAGTTGTTTCTATCACCAAGGCTATCTTCTCCAACTGTTGACGCTTCTTTGTTCCCAACTTCCACGCTCCAATCACTAATAACGACCAATTCAGGTGGATGGCATGTTTAAACAATTTCAGACATCAGAAGTTGGTAAAAATCTTCTATTTTCTCATCTTTGGCATCAGTGGTTGAGGATTAAGTTTGGATAATTGTTGTATTACCCAGCTTTCTTTGAAGGCATAAGAATACTTGCCTATCGCTGAGAGTGTTGTACTTCAGGATAGGTCATGATAGGTTTTGTTTAGTAACGTGACAGCATTCCTCTTCAATTGGCCGTTCTCCACCTCATAGACCCCACGATGACCACATTCAAAACGGCCAACACTAATCCAGTTCAGGCTGTGAGTGCCTAGGATGTTGATCTTCATGAATTCCATTTCATTTTTCACAAATTCCTATTTCTGGGATTCATATTTGGTACATCCCACATTCCAATGATTTAATGGATGTTCACAGATTATTTTTCTCATTTTTCAGTGATGCTACATCAGCAAGTGATGGTCCCAGAAGCTTTATTTCATCCATACCATTAAGATACACTCTACTTTGAGGAAGAATCTCTTCCTTCCCCAGTCATCATTTGAGTACCTTCCAGCCTCAGGGTTCTCTTCCGAGCACTGTGTCAGGCAATATCCCAGAGTTAAGCATGATATTTTCAGTGGCTGCTTTTTCAGAAGTGGACCCCTCTTCCTTCTTCTTACCCTGTTTTGGGCACTTTGCCGTAGTTTGGACACTCCCTTGAAACCTGTCTACTATAAGGGGTCGTGGTAGCATTTGAAATACCTTTGGCACAGCTTCTAGTATCACAGCAATACACAAGCCACCAGAGTGTGACAAACTGGCAGATGGGTGGTGGTAAGTTTCAATACGTACATTCAATTTAGCTAAAGCCCTTTAAATAAGAGAGAATCTTCTTAACTATTTGAAACTTCAGATTTCAAAAAAGGACAATGACGACCAATTATCCAAAAGGATATTTCTGATGGGTAGTTAAGAAAGACAAATGTATTCTAATAATAAATCTATATTCTCACAAATCCTTAAATTACAAAGTGTTTATTAAGGTTTAACAGAAGATAAACATCGTTTCCCACTACCGGCTGGTGCCAATAGAATCACTCTTGGCTGCTTACTGAGAGGATGATGGGCCAAGACTACGTAGAGCTGTGGTTCTCAATGTTCCTAATGCTGTGACCCTTTAATACAGTTCCTCATGTGGTGGTGACCCCCCCCAGCCATAAAAGTTTCTACTTCATAACTGTCATTTTGCTACTGTTATGAATCAGACAACCCCTGTGAAAGGGTCATTTGACCCCCAAAGGGGTCACGACCCACAGGTTGAGAACCACTGATCTAGAGGTACCTTTGAAGAAAGGACTGGTGATCTACTCCTTAAAGATTAGCCATTGAGCATCCTGTGGAGCAGAGTTCTCTGTGATACCCATGGAACACCGTGAATTTGAATAGTCTCAGCAACTGATTTATTTGTTTCAAAAAAATATGGTTTGAATATTTCATTTTACTTTTGAATAAACTGATAAAATGCCAAGAGAAGGGTTGAGGCTTAATTAATTGATCCCTGGATTTGTTATTGGGGTTTAATAAGATGGTTCAACTAGTTTGGGATCTTGTGAAATCAAGATAGGTAGCTTAGTGGGTTACAGATGAGGCTAACTTCAAGGCCAGCAGTTCAAAAACACTAGATGCTTCCTGGGAGAACAATGAGGCTGTCTAGAAATTCCCATAAAGAGTTAGCGTGTCAGAAACTCACAGGGGCAGTTCACCTCTGTCCTCTACTGTCACTGTGAGTGGGAATAGACGCAATGGCAGCGACTTTTTTTTAAAGTTTAATTGTGTTCCTGTGGAATCTTTACACAGATCAGGAGACAGTTATTCAAGAAGAAGAAGGAGATAACCATGTGATTTAAAATCAAGGAAGATGTGTGTCAGGGTTCTATACTTGTGGCCACTGTATCTATTCAATCTGTATGCTGAGCAGACAACCCAAAAAGTGGTCCATAAGAAGAAGACTGTGACATCTGGATTGGTGAAAGACTCATAAGCAGCCTGCAGTAGGCAGATATCACAACTTTCCTTCCTGGATATGAAAATGACTTGCGACACCAGCTGATGATGATCAAAGACTACAGCCTTCAGTATGGATCACCCCTAAATGTAAAAAATAAACCCCAAACTTCCCAACTGGACCAATAAGTAGCATCATGTTAAATGAAGAAAAGATTGAAGTTGGCAAAGATTTTGTTTCAGTGGGATACTTAATTAATGCCCAAGGAAGCAACAGTCAAAATAAATAAATAAAAAGATGTATTGTGTTGGGCAAATCTGCTGCTAAAGACCCCTTAAGCATGTTAGAAAGCCAAGATCCCGCTTTGTGGCCTAGCGTATGCCTAACCCAAGCCATGTTGTTTTCTACCGCCTCATATTCATATGGAAGCTGCACAACAAACGAGGAAGCTGACTGCATCAGGATTATGGTGTTGGCAATGAATATTGACTATGGTATGGGCTCTCGGAAGAATGAGCACATCTGTCTTGGAAGAAGTATAGCCAGAGCTCCCTAGAAGCGGGGATGGAGAGACTTTGTCTCGTGTCCGTTAGCCGTTTTATGAGGAGGGACCAGTTCTAGGATAAGGACATCGCACTAGGTAACGTAGAGGGTCAGCGCAGGAGAGGGAGGTCTTCCACATGATGGCTTGCCAGAGTAGCTGCAACCATGGACTGAGTCATAACAACAAGGGTGAGCAGGGCCCTAGTCCTTCTGTTGTCCAGAGGCTCCACCTGACTCGAAGCTGACTGGATGGCACCCAACAGCAGCAACCACAACAACACTCTTCCAAGAAGGAGATTCCCGTATCTTTCTGCCCCAGAGAGGCTGGTAGGATTGCACCACTGTCTTTTAGTGAGCAGCCGAATGATTTCATCACTATGCCACCAGGGCTTCTTGTATTATTTACACATATCTCGTATCTGAAATCTTCTCTTTCCTCTCTGCCACACCTACACTTAGCCCTCTCTGTGTATGTGAGTGATGTGCGGGTAATGCGTATACGTAAATATATTTCCTATGGCTATTGGCCAGTCAACTCCTGTCACACACCATGGGAAGTTCACACCTTTGTGCCTTCAACTAAGCACCTGATAATGGTATTTTGCTCCCACACTGTAGCTGACCTCCCAGGTTCTCTGGTGTGCATGGTATGGCACTGAAACATCTCTCGGTTGGCAGCCACAGGTGTGGATGATTTGTTTGGGGTTTTTTTTCTTTTCTTTTCATTGTTTGGATTTTTGTGGTAGGAATTTACCAGGTGTGTGATGCCAGCATAATCTCTCCACCCTGGCACAGAGGCCAGCTGCCCTCACAAAAAAGCTGTTCTTGTTGGTCTCGCAACACTGCCGGTCTGAATCTGTGTTTTCCTGGAAACCTCACCCAAGGGCAAGACTCTGCTGAACTGAGAAGTTAGGATAAGGTCATCGGACTACGGGAGCAGGAAGAATCGCTTTATGTCAACCCGGTCTACAGGTAGTAGCAGGTTACCTGCCTGTGCCCTAACTTGAACTGGTACCATTCCAAATACGGAGATAGAGGGAATCCTAGACTTGGTTTTCAAAAATCCATAAACCGTCCTAGGATGCTGCTGTTGGGGGTGGGGGTGGGGTGGGGGTGGGGATAGGTTACTGCACATTTGACTGAGATTAAACATTAGGGGCACAATCTCTACAGGAAGTCACACATCCAGGTTGGTATAGGGCAAGGCATCATCACAGACCTTGCCAACTTCCACGAGAGAAGGTTGGTAGCATTTACGCTGAGCAAACCTGGCAGCGAGAGAAGGTTGTAACTGTTGGTGTAAGCCAGCCAGGTGAAGGCTGCCTCGCTCAGCTCATCCTCCTCCTTTGCTCCCTAGACCTCATTCCATGCTCTTCCGAGAGCTTCTCTCCACTGTCATGACAGTCAAGGAGGCCTGACAGGGTACTGGGTTACCAGTTGGATTGCTAATTGCAAAGTCAGCAGTTCAAATCCTCCAGGCAGCCACTCTTTGGGGAGAAAGATGAGGCTTTCTGTAAAGACATATAGAGTCTCAGAAACCCACAGGGGCATTTCTACTCTGTCCTATAAGGTTAATGATGAGTTAGAATTGACTCGATGGCAGTGAGGTTTTTTGGTTTTGCTTTTAAAGTCATGCTGTCTAATGAAATAGATACTCACACTTTATATTATTAAGCTTCTGTGTCACACTGCCTTCCCCCATTTTTCACTTCAGGGTTATTTACAAATAATCTAATTGGAGGGTTGATAGACGTGGGGGCACACAGTGATGTGCTCTCTAAGACCCCAAAGGGACTTTGCCCTTGAACAGCCCCATCTGTATGGATATTGAGCAGATACCCCAAAAGGTTACTATCATTTGCCTCCACCAACAAAGGTAAATCTAGTTGCTGTGCACTTTGTGGCTGTTAGGTGTCATCAAGGCTGCTCTGACTCCTAGCTTCCCTATTTGCAGTAGGGCAGTTGCCCAGTCCTGCCCCATCCTCACTCTGCTGAGTTTCAGCCCATTGTTGCGGCCACTCCTTAGGGGTGTGGCCACTCCTTTGGGGAGTGTTAATCCATCTGCCTGGGAGTTTTCCTCTTTTTCACTGATCCTCTACTTTGCCAGGTTGGATGTTCCTCTCCAGATCAAAAAGTAGCACCTCATGATCAAAGCGTGCGAGAGGAAGCCTTGCCAAGTGCTTCTCTAAGGAGCACTTCGCCCAAGACAGGTTGGCTTGTTCTGGCAGTCCATGGTACTGTTAATATTCTTTGCCAACACCATAACTAAAATACATCGATTCTTCTTCAGGTTTCCTCATGCATTCTCCAGAGTTAATGTGCACATGAGGTGATGGAAAGTACCATGGTTTTAGTTAGGCACACCTTCATTCTCAAGGAGACAACTGCCTTGTAGGACTTTAAAGAGATCTCGTGTAGTTGACTTGCCCAATGCTACATACATTATAGTTGTGTTTGTTCATTTTGGCACGGGTTATTTGAAGGAACCCTTGTGCACGGTGGTTTCTGAGTTGGGCTGCTAACCTCAAGGTTGGGGCTTCTAACCCATCAGTTGTTACAAGGGAGAAAGATGAGACGTTCTGCTCCCATAAAGATTTCCAGCCTGCACTGGTACAGGTAGGAACTGGAAACAGGGCATCCAGGGCGGATGATCCCTTCAGGACCAGTGATGTGAGTGGCGATACTGGGAGTGTAGAGGGAGGGTGGGTTGGAAAGGGGGAACTGATTACAAGGATCCACATTTAACCTCCTCCCTGGGGGACAGACAACAGAAAAGTGGGTGAAGGGAGATGTCGGACAGTACAAGATATGACAAAATGACAATTTGTAAATTATCAAGGGTTCATGGGGGAGGGAGGGGTGAAGAGGGAGGGGGAAAATGAGGAGCTGATGCCAGGGACTTAAGTGGAGAGCAAATGTTTTGAGAATGATGAAGGCAATGAATGTACAAATGTGCTTTACACAATTGATGTATGTATGGATTGTGATAAGAGTTGTATGAGCCCCTACTTAAATGATTTAAAAAAAATTTCCAGCCTGGGAAAGCCACGGGGTTCTACCTTGGTGTGTAGGGTCACTGTGATTCAGTTGGATGGCACTGAGGTTTGTTTTGTTTAGGTGGTGTGTTTTTTGAAGGCATTCTGCTGGCACTGTCAAGTAAGGGTGGGTCATTACAAGGTTGGCATTTCAAACCCACCAGCTGCTTCATGGGAGAAAGATGAAGTGACCTGCTCCTGTAAAGATTTACTCTCGGGAAGCCCTGCACTGAGTTGGAATCAACTCCGTGGCACTGGGTGCGTTGGGCTTTGGTACACGCCACTTGCTTGTTGGAGGGCTGCTTCTAGGGGAGTTTCATTGTAGGTCCAAGTAAAATGAAATCCTTGATAACATCAGGCTTTTCTCCATTTATCATGACGTGCTTATTGGTCTGTCTAGCTGTGTGGGGTTTTGTTTTCTTCATGTTGGGGTTATAATCCATACTGAAGGCTCCGGTTTTTATCCTCGTAAGTAGGTGCTTGCAATCTTTGCTTTTAGCAAGCATTTTAGAGGTTGCTCATGGGTCTTCCTCCACTCCAGTGCCACATTCTTCTTCATCTAGAGTCCATCTTTTCGGATTGTTTGCTCAGCAAGTTCAATAGATAGGTTGGAGGAATACAACTTTAACACACGTTCCCTGGTTGCAAACCACATGCCATCCCTTAGTACTGTTTTGCCGCCTACCTCTTTGTCTGTGTACAGGTTCTGCATGAGCACAATCAAGTAGTCTGGAATTCCTATTTTTTGCAGTGTTATCCACAACGTTTTATGATTTGCCCAATTGAATGCCTTTGCATTGTCTATGAAATACAGTAAACATCTTTCAGGAATCCTCTGAATTTTTTTTTCTCTCCATATCATCAATGATCTTCCATTCTGTGACCTCCTCTGACTATTGTTTGAAATACGGGCAGCTCCCTGCCTGCCATATTACTGCAACTGTGTGTAGTTACTATTTGCAGAAAAATTGTACCTGCATATTATAGTAATGATATATTTTTATACTTCCCACATTCTGCTGACCCTTCTTTATAGTGGGCACAGATGTCTGTCTCTTCCAGTAGGTTGTCCAGGTAGCTATCTTCTAAATTTCTTGCTGAAGAAATTATCCCCTCCTTGGTATTCCATCAGTTCGTGGAGCCTTCTTTTTCTGCCATTGCCTTTTGTGCAGCATGGACTTCTCCCTCAAAACCACTGGTTCTTGATCGTATGCGACCACCTGAACTGAATAAACATCAACCAGTTCCTTCTTTGTTCAGGGACACAGTTTATTCCTTTTCTATTGATGTGTTTTACATCATACACAATTCACTTATCAAAACCTTCAATATTGCAACTTGAGGTGTGAATTCTCTCTTCAGTTCTTTCAGCTTGAGATAAACGGAGAATATTCTTCCCTTTGGGCTTTCTAACTCCAGGTCCTTACACATTGCATTTTTATGGTTTACTTGGTCTTCCCGAGTTGCCCTATGAAATATTCCATTCAGCTATTTCACTTCATCAATTCTCCTGTTCACTTTAGTTACTCTGCATTCAAGAGAATGTTGCAGAGTTTCTCCGGATACCTAATTTCATCTTTTCTGTCATTTTAATGACTTTTTGGTTTCTACACATATTATGTCTCTGATGTACATCTAGTCTCTCACCTCATCTGGTCTCCATTTATTATTGTTCTTAGCATCAAATCTGTTCTTGAGATAGTCTCTACATTCAGGTGGGATCTACTCAAGCTTCTACTTTGGTTCTCAAGGCTGTGTTCAATGTTCCTCAGCTTGAACTTGAGCCTGCATGTAAGCTAATTCAGTCTGTTCAGCTGTTGGCCAATGATACTGAGTTTTTCCACCATCCCTTTCCATTGCAACTAGATCAAATCCACTGCCATTAAGTTAATTCCAACTCATAGCAATACTCTATAGTATTTCCAAGACTAAATCTTTATGGGAGCAGGCAGCCTATTTTGTTTTCCCCCTGTGGAGAGGCTGGTGGGCTTGAAATGACATATCTTGCAGTTAACAACCTGGTGCCTAGCTCACAGCATCACCAGGGCTCCTTTTATTTCCACAGATATAGTCTATTAGATTCCTGTGTGTTCTGCCCATCAAGCACCCTGTGTACAGTTGCAGTTTATATTGCTCGTAGATGATATTTGCAATAAGTATGATGTTAGCTTTTCAAAATTCTATCACACAATCTCTGATATATTTTCCAACTAGAGATCCTTCTTCTTTGCTTCCAACTTTTCCATTCTAATCACCTATAATGGTTTATTAACACATCTTGATTGGATGATTGCCAAGTTAATTCTTTTTTTTTTTTAAACATTTTATTACGGGCTCATACAACTGTTATCGCAATCCATACACACATCAATTGTGTAAAGCGCATTTGTACATCATTCTCAAAACATTTT
>NW_022111320.1:15945115-16005947 GCF_000313985.2 Echinops telfairi | reverse complement strand
CCTATCCAGACAGACCTGCGGAGACAACATGCATAAAAACAAGACAGAGCAAAACCAAGCAACACTGTACAACAAAACAGCAACAACATTCTTGACATTAGTGCTTGTTGTCTAAATTTGAAAAGTGGCCATATTAATGTGTCTTCCTTGTAGGCATGTAGATAGGATCCTATCTCTGACAGGATTGTTCTCTGGACGGCTCTTGAAATGTCCTTTGTGATAATGGATGTGACGCTATCACTCTGCAATTTGTCAGTCCTAGCATAGTAGCCCTTGTGATTGTCTGACTCAAAATGACCAGTATCAGTCCATCTTAGCTCAGTAATGCCTGGGATATTGATCCATTTCATTTTGACAACTTCCAATTTTCTTAGATTCATACTATGCACATTCCATATTTGAATTATTAAGGGATATTTGAAGCTGTTTCTTCCAACTTAAAGTCATGTCACATTAGCAAATGAAGGTCTCAAAAGCTTTATGCCATCTTTAAGACTTTATCTAAGTCATCAAGGTCAACTCGACTTTGAGGGGGCAGTTCTTCCTTAGTTCTAATTAAGGGCCTTCCAACTAGAGTGGTTTAACTTCTGGCACTAGATTCGACAGTGCTCTGCTACCATTATAGGTGATTAGAAGGTTTTCACGGGCCTCGTGTTTTAAAAGTCGATCAAAGGTCCCCTTTCCTAGTCTGTCTTACTCTGGGAGCTCCACTGAAACCCGTTCACCATGAGCGACCTCACTGGTGTTTGAAATACCAGTGGCAATTTTCCAGCATCACAGCAGAACCCAAGCCACCACAGGACAACAAACTGACATGTGAGTGTTTGCTGTGCAAGTTAAGTTATACACATGTACCCCACATGTATCTCAGGTCACAGAGCGTAATGTTACACAAGTATTTGAAGAGCAGCAGATGGAATCTGTAATCGTACCTGAGGACAGGGTGTATTGCTTTTGAGTATGAGGTGGTGTAGTGGCTTTACAATTCACCACTGTACTGATAACGGAAAAGCCAGTAAGTTGAACTCAAAGAACTGCTCTATGGGGGACCGCCCTGGTGACCTGCTTCTGTAAAGACTTTATTGTAGAAAACCCTATGGGGCAGTTCTGTTCTGTCACATAGGGTCCCTGTGAGTCATAATTGACCCAACGGTACCTAATAGCAAATTCAGATAGTAGTCACTGGGCCATTGTTTCTACCTGCGTCTTAACATTTTCTATTGCAGACATTGATGTTAACCTGTCTTTGCTGGATCAGCACTGGATGAAGAGAATGGACTGCAATAACCCCTTCCTTGCCCGTAATAAGAGAACCCGTTATGGCAACCATTACAAGCAGGCTTACAGCTGTGATTGTTGGTAGCAATGTTTCATATCTTCATCTTTAATGCAGCAGTTTAATTATCACATCTCTTGAGAATCTCGTTCTTGCTTGAAAACCAATCGATGCAATAAGGGCCTTGCCCTGCGCTCCAGAACCGAGAGTGTGAGTTATGCCTTCAGCTTTGGATGAGAACTTTCTCTCCCTCCAAAGTCACGGCCACTTTGAGGAGGCATAAAAATAGCTCCGCTGCCCAATGGATGATCCTCAGAAGCCCAAAGAGTTATCATTGTGTTTAATAAGAGAACTGACAAGCGATCATAATTCTTTCCATTAAGTAAATATGTTAGAAAAATTTATTATGAAGTGACACATTATGCGAGCCAGGAATCACAGATGACATCCTTGCATTAAATACGGTAGATGCCATTAAGGAAAACAGTCAATATGTCACCAAGCCACGACCTGTAAAAATTAAATTGATTTGGTAAATGTAAGTAAGATAGATCTGTTTGCTTTCATCATCAATTTTGAGCGGGTGAACAGGTGATGTCACCAACCTGGGAGCGATAAAGATGCAGGGCCATCTGCAAAGGCAGGTGATGAATGGGCAACTGCTTTTGGATAGTGACAGTGCTGCAGCACTTTGTCACTTGGGATGCAGTACTTAATAACTTTTCAATACCATCATAATAAATTTCACTGCCTTATTAATCTAGAAATGGTGAGTTATTACCCTGATGGCGAGTGTAAATAACTGGAGATGCAGCCGTCAGGAGCTGATTGTTTGGGCATGTTTCTTTAAGCAACGCAGTTGACTTGTGATAATCAACCGATGTCTATACTCGTAGAGTTTATGGCACGTGTCGAAGGAAAAAGGAGTATTATTCAAAATTATATGAAGTCGTAATAAACAAGTTTCATATATTATCAGACTTTTCCTGTAAGTTTCCAAACGCGGGGCCGTAAATCATTGTTAATAATGTCTTTTCATGTAAAGTAATGTCCTTATGCAGTCATCATGCCCTTTCCTAACTATTAACAAAACAGTCGACGTCTTTGTGTGCGTTTTAAAGGGTATTTTTATTTGTTGTTTTTCAATCGCTGGAATGCTGCGGGATGAAATTCTTTTGCAAATCAAGAGGGAAGGCAGGGGCCTTAGAGCATTTCATTAACAGGCCTGAGAGTTGCTGAGTACCGGCCATGTCACACGCTTCCATGTTAATTGAACAGATGTAGTTAAGAGTAAACCCCGGCAAACGAAATACAGACAAAATTATAAACACGTGTCACTAAGAAGCAGGCAGGAAAGAGCCTCTGACGAGCATGTGTGTGCGTTTTATGAAGCCCAAGGCTCCCACTTCATAAGTTTGTCACTGACGTCGCCGGTTTAATGAGAAGAAACAAAATATGGAGATAGGTGCAAGTTGAAGATGAATTACTAGATCAATCACTTATCACCATTCAGGGCGCCTGCCATTGTTGGCGGTGGGAAAATAATTAGAGCCGGGATGCAGGGCTTATTTCTGTGCTGGTGTTCCATCTGCGGCGGAATATGGAAAACTTCCTCTTTCATTTCGCCGCGGTCTCTATTCTTTCTCGGCTGGCTTTTTAATTCTGACATTGTCTTTCAGCCTTCAGTCTGTCAGGCTCTTAAATGAAATGTCTCTCCGCCATTTCTATTACTGCTGAAAAGAGAGCCAGCAAGTCTATTAACAGGCAATAAAGTTCAGGAAGCCCAGGACTCATTTCTTGGGTCAGAGGTGAAAATTGCATACTAAATGAAACAAAGGTGTGCCTTGATCGCTCACGAAGTAGCCCCGCTAGAGCACACGTGTTGTGAGCCAGAAGTCTCCCACTTAAAGGGGAAGGAATAATCGTAATAATATTAGCTGATGGAGTTAAGTACTCAGTGGAGAGAAATTATATCAATCTGACAAATATTGCCTTCACAGGAGATAAAGTCTCTAATGACCTTAAATGCATATATTTATCATTTAATTCAACAAGCCAATTCTCGGGGGCTTTTGACCAACGGCACTTCCCCTAAAGTTTAGGGGGGAATTTTTTTTTTCCTTTTAACTAGCTCTGAGAATAATGGCCGTTTGTCAGAGGCTTCCAAAGCTAGACGCAGTGGGAAGCAAAGACCAGGAGAGGGGGTGAAAACGGCTAATCGAGTCTTTTCACCTCGGAGAATATTAATAGGAAGTTTCATTGATGCAGGAGCTGCGATATTTCGTGGACGAACAGTAGGTGGCACACATTGGAGTGAAGGAGCAGGGAGATTTTAATAACTTGGCTATTTTCATCCGCCTTCCTGACCCTCCAACGATGTCATCGGCATACACAGCACATTGGTTTGCAGATAGAAAACAAGCAAACCAAACCCAAACAAATGAAAACAAAAACAAAAAACCCAGCAGCACGGAGCTGTTATGGGTGTGCCGGCTGGGTGTGCAAAACCTCAGAAGGATCCCACCGAAATTGGAGCAGAAGGTCTAGCATTTCATCAGGTGAACTAAGTGTGTGTGAAACAGGAAAGCCCCAGGCATAAAGGGGCCCTTGTCTACGGTGGGCTTGGCCTCACTGTGATTCTTGGTCTCAACTTGATGAAGTGTATTGGTGATCTACGCGAAGCACTGTGACTCCCGTGCCGCTCTTTGTGAGACGGTCCCTGCCTTTGTCCTTGCTGTCACTCAGTTGTTCTTTCTCTCGGGCAGCCACATGGGTAACCCCAGTATCTACTTGCAAATAGAGTTCTGTAAAAACCATATTATCCTTCAGGCCTCTGCTCCCTGTCCTCCCCACCCTCACCCCCCCACCCTCCCCACCCCCGCCCTCAACAATCTGGCTATTCATGTGGCTTAGACCCTGGCTTTCTTCTTTGTCATCCATCTAGCGGTTTGTGGTTCGGGGTGGGGGGCAGGCTGTGTGATATAGTGGAACGAACACTGGGCCCAGTGCCAGGAACCTTGAGTTCTATCCCCAACTCGGACACTTGGGACCTTGGAAAAGTCCCTGGACTTTCTATCTGAAGTCTTGTTAGGATCTGTTCTAGCGCTCTCACGTTGAGTCTCTGAATTCCGTCTCCTACAGCCATTCGTTACTTCTTTTTTTCCTTGTGGACATGCTTTGTGTTGTCATGGTTTGGGAGGTTTAATTTATGTTTGGGCCACGGTTTAGTCTTTGAACTTTGGGGAAGATATAAATTAACTTTCAATTAAGTAGAAACTAGATGCTCGTTGTACAATTTCTCTCGCGTTCCGTCAGTGTTGGGTGAACTTGAAATCAAAGCATCTTTGATGTGTGTGTCTCTTTGGGGATTGTCTTTTTTAGCAGGGAAGGCAGTTTAAGGTCCAGACCGGTTTTAAGGGGAAATAGAGGACTCCATTCCTAGTCACCTTTGAAAAGACACAGTATTCATTGCATTTTTTCCCGTGGGCATGGCTTAGTTTGGCCTTCCCTAGATACAGGTCCCCCCACCTTTCAAAAGTTGTACCTTCTATCGTTTTGTTTTAGGAAGGACCTACATTACTCCCAATTTTCGCTGACTGAAAGAAATCCAAAGAGGGTTGCCACGTCTATGAAGAAGGGTGAAGAAGAGACCAGGCTCAGCAGCATTGGTGGCAGGAAGCCGTTAGAGAGGCAGTGTGCACCCTGGGCGGAGTGGCATTGCCAGGCTCCTGCCGTGGCAGCTCCACTCAGCGTCTTGGCATCGAGCCACTGTCGCTGTGAGCGGTGTGTGTTCATGTCATTTTAGGTGTGATGTCTTGTTTGGTAGGTTATTTTTAAGGTCTGGGAGTGCTCAAAAATGCTTCCCATACAAATCGATGGTAATTGCTTCTTCGTTTTACACAAATTCAGTTTCAAAATGTTTCATAAGAACACTCTACATGGATTGCCAAACAAACAAACAAACAAACATACTCATCCAGCTTGGAAAAATGTACATGCAGAGTGGTCCTTAGAGGCAAAGAAGGTGAGACTTGGCCTCACGTGTCTTGGGCCTGTTGTTAGATCGGCCCTGGGAAGACATCATGCTTGGGAAAGTGGAGGGGCAGCAAAACGAGGAGGACCCTCGACAAGATGGCTTGGCACAGTGTCCACAACAATGGGCTCAAGCGTAAGAACAGCTGTGAGGCTGGCGCGGGATCGGGCAGTGGTTTATTCGGTGGTACGGAGTATCACTCTGAGTCGGAACCGACTCGATGGCACTTAACAAAGCCTCTCCTTTCAGACAGTGGGGAAGCCCGTGCGAAGGAAACATCCAGAGAGAGCAGTCGGGGTCTCCCGTGTAGTACTGGTGTGCTGGTATCATCTCTTTACAAAGAAAAATAAGAGAGAGAGAAGAGGAAGAGGAGCAGGAGGAGGTAGAGGAGGGGGGGAGAGGTTCTAGAGATCAATGGTGTTGGTTAAAATCCTTTACCCTTTACTTGCTTCGTGACACTAACTACCCTCATAACTACTTTTTGCCTTAGTTTCCTGTAAATGTAAATGATACTAGCCAGTATCTGCTTGGTAAGAGTTTTCTGACGATTAATTGGGAATCATATATTGTGAAGTATAAGGGTTAAAACAGGGCTTGGAAAACTGTGGCGGGCACTTTAGTGCAGACTGTTGTTGTTTCTAATCATTATCTTTTTTCTCCCCCTCCTCATCCAGAGTCACATCCTTTTTGTGAGCAAAGGATTCAGAAATTCAGCTTTGGGGGTTGTAGCTCTTTGGGTTGGGGATCAGCCATCGCAGCCCCAGAATACAATCTTCTCCCCATCTTTGAGCGCCCCTGAGAGCCCTGGTGGCGTGAGTGGACTGATTTCGTTGAGATGCTAAGCACCGGGTATGCAGTTAGAAACCACCAGTGACTCCCTGAGAGAGAGATGGGGCTTTCTGCTCTGGTAAAGATTTATAGTCTGGGAAACCCAAAGGGTGCAGTTCTACACTGTCCTACAGGGTCACTAGGAGACGCAACTGGGTGGCACTGAGTGAGACGTGGGCCCTCCCTAGACCAAACACATTCAGCATTCTGAGTGACGCCTAGATGCAATGATTTCCCTGATGACGCCTCTAGTCAGTGGCCGTATACCATGCCGACGAGGAGGACTGGGGTTTTGATTTTGTGTCTAATGAATGAACTTACTCTCGTGAAGCATGCGAGGGTGGCATAACTAAAGATAAAAGCTCGCCAAGGAGGCCTCCAGAGAGTATCTTGCATTGACTCCTCCTCCCTAATTCTCTGCATGAACCTTCTAAGAGCTTGCTCCAAAATGCTCTTTCTCTACATGTTCACTTCTCCATCTTCATTCTCTTGAACCTCAACAGCCTTGTGTCTTGTAAGCCCTTACCTCGCAGATGATAGGTAAAAACAGGTTGTCTCTCCCCACCCTTAACCTGGCCCTCAAGCAGGGACGAAGGGGACCTGCTCTGTGTAGTTGGGGGCGTGGGGAGAGAAACATGAGCTTTAATTTATTGATTGATTGATTGTTTTTAAGTGACCTAAGTGCAAACACACCACATGGCAGGAAGTGTCTTTCTAAGGTAGAAAAGTCTATGCATAAATGAAGAAAGCATGCTGTGCCCATTAGCAAGACCTTGTTGACCTTGTTCCACATCCAGTCCGCACGCTGGCCATCCTGTAGTTTGCTGCTTTCCTGGATCTGCTCCATGGGTCCCGTCCCGAAGATTTGAATGGCCCTGAACCCCTGAAAACAACATCATAGCAAAACAGATTTCAGTTGAAAATATGAGAGTATGTTGGGTCAGTGCAAATGTATCTTCCGGAAATTTGCATGTTATCATTGACTTGGAAAAATTCATAAAGCATGACACCCGGAGTGTCAGTGCACCCTGAGATTTTTCTAGGCAAGGATTTGGGGATTCGTAGCTTGAGACTCAGAAGAAGATCCATATGGTGTCTGAGATGTGTACCATGAGCTCCGAGTGTTTTGAACATAAGAAAAAAACAAAAGTTGTATTTTTTCCCCCCTCACAAGGACATTCTAAAATCAATGCTATTGGAAACTGAGGGCCTTGTACCCTGCTCACAGGAAGGGGTATGTGTGAATGGTTTAGTTGAGGGTTCATGGTGGAAAGTAATATGTCCAAGTTGAGTGTAGCTGAGTGTGCACAGAAACTTCCTAAAGGCAGGGTTTGTAGGGGGTAGCCGCAGGCAGGGACCAGTGAGCATGAGGAGGTCCCTGCTTCCTTGGTATACAACTATGTTCTCCCTACAGGGAGATCAGGGAAACGTAAGCTTACTGCTTTTCTAACATCTACAGAATAAGCTAAATTGTCACAGAACTGCCACACACCAGTTCTTCACACACACACACACACACACACACACACACACACACTGCTGTATCCATAGACCTCTTTTCCTGTAGGGCTTCTGTTGAGAACAATGTGGATTTATAATACACTTAATTGGAAGATTTAATAAGAAGTTAGGACTTTGTTTTCCCTTTTAAATTGGAAAAAGCATAGATCTTGAGAAATCCAGATGTGGCTGGAACTGTAGCTAGAGACTTTTCACTCTTTTTGTACTTTCTAAAGCACGAAATTCTCCTTTGAAGATGTCAGTTCTCTAGGACTATTGTCAGCAATATCAACATGGAAGAATAGTTGTGCTTGGCAGTAGACGAGCCAGATGAAGAGAGCGGAAAAGTGCTTGATGAAATAATGAGTGATTAGGGTTCAAGTTAAGTTGCTCCAGTGGGGAACTTTCTGAGAGTTATCATGAGCAGGGGTCCGGAGTACAGCATGTATCACTGGGTGAGCTTGACCCAAAATGGTCTTCCTTTGATGTTGGATTTCTTACGCAGCTGCCACAACTGACTGGTAGGGACTTGGGTCCCTATCCTGTTGACGTTAGTGTCCACTTTCCTACATCTTCAAGCAACCTCAGGCAGAGTCTGAAGAGGCCGTTTTAAAAAATATAGTTGAAGAAGGTGAGTGTTCGTGCACGGTCCAGCTAAGATCCCCACTAGTCATCCTCCACGCAGTGTTGAAAGGAACAAAAGGAACCGCCTCACCTTCATTTTTCTAGGGATAGGATGAGCAAGGTTTGAATTAGGCCCAGTGACACTTAGAATACCCAGATTTTTAAGTCAAGCAAAGCCGACATGGGATGCAGGTCCCAGTGACGCCGGCCGTTGTGACTGAAGTCTAGTGGGCAGAGTCCCTGGGGAGGAGATGTGGCTGGAGGGTCTGTTAGTTTCGGTGAAGAAGAAAAGATGAAGTACTGATGGTCACAGGAGGATCTTCACCCAAATCAAACCAAACTCACTGCCATCAAGTCAACTCGGACCCATCGTGACCTAAGGACAGGGTAGAACTGCCCCTGGGGCTTTCTAAAGACTACATCTTTAGGGGAGTAGAAAGCCTCTTCTTTCTTCCACAGAGAAACTAGTGATTTTGAACTGCTAACCTTGTGGTTAGTAGCGTAACATGTAACCCCGCTAGAAGAGAGTCCACAGTAGGATGTTAGAGTTAGGTATTCAGGGCGATGCAGGTTAAAATGAGAGCCTAATAGCCGCTTTTACCAGGAATCAGCTGTGCACATGTCTGCCATTTCTTTGAAAGCCACTTATGTTCTCAGTTTGTTACAACTTGTATATGTTTCATAGGAAACTTTACATTCACTGTCTCAAAATAAGCACTGCTTATTCCTTTAGTCTGTCCCCCTGGATGCTCTCTCTTCCTGAGGTAGGGAGTTCTGGGAAGGAAAGAAAGACTGCCTTTAGTCCTAGGCTTGTCCTAGGCCACCACAGCCATCTATCCTCTTGATATAAAAAGAAAAAATCATTTTCTGGGACTATCGACACAGTCATAAACTCATTGCCTTCGCGTCGGTACCGACCCATGGTGACCCGAAAGGACTGGGTAGAGCTGCCCTTGTGCGTTTCTGAGGCTCTACCTGTTAACAGGAGTGAAGGGCTGGTTGTTAATCCAGCACCTGGAGCCCGGGTCGGTACTGGTCAGAAGTTTGAAGCCACCAGCAGGGCTTGAGAGAAAGCGGCAGCTTGTATCTCCTGTAAAAAACGTACCGTCTTGGAACCCCACAGGGGCAGTTCTACCTGGTCCTATGATGTTGCTGTGAGTAGGCATTGACTTGGTAGCAGTGACTTTGGTTTTGTTAATTTTAGGTAATACAGTCTAGCAACAGGACCACTGGTAGGCAGGTCACACAAGTGCCGGGAGAGAATTATTGTAGTGATGAGAACGGGCCTATCTTAAGTTTTCAAAAGTGAGCGATTCCGTGTTTCAGGAGGAACGGAAACCTTTCTTGAATGTCAGTCCTTCGGTCATTCGGGGATGCCAGAAGCCCAGCCCTTTTCTCTGAAGCGCCATTGTGTTGGCACCGAAATGTAAAAATAATAAACAGCTGACATTTTCGGCACAGACTAAACATCAAGCAAATGGCCTTACATTGGAAGCCCTTGAGAGAGTTATAAGACTGTGAGCTGCCAGCAGAAGAAAAGTGAGAGCCCCCCAGCCCCCAAAGCGGTCACACATTGTTTGCTCCAGCGGCATTGTCCTTTCCGTGCCGTTTACCCAGCCTCACATGAGACAGGTTCTACTGGATCGGGACCCCCAGCCCCCGCCCCTCGGTTTGAGTTAAAGTAGAGCCCTACAGAGGGGCAGACGGTGCCGTTTGACTCCAATACTCATTCTTACTGTCGTTCCTTATTAACACTGTTAGTCCACAAAGGTCTGTTGCTTGTGGAACAGCCGTTTCCTGTGCCCCCAGGAAACACAGCCACGCGGCACATCCGCTTTCGCTTCTGCCCAGTGCCCTCCTTTTCTCATTCCCTCTTTATTTTCTCTAGCTTTCTTGTTGCTCCTGTTTTCTGGGCTCTAGGCTAACCGGTAATACAGCATCCCTTTCTTAATTGTTTTGGTTAAATCAATGAGTTCACCATCAGAGAAACTATTGACACGATTTGACCATCTGGGAGACAGTGAGTCATTGAGGATGCAAGTGGGAGACACCTGTAGTCAGTCACTTACAAGCGCCTTTGCGCATACCTGGGATTATTTCCATGAGATAAGCATGTGCTTATGAAACAGAGAAGTCAGTCTTTGAGGTCCAATGAAAATGTGCCTCTTATTTCATTTTTTCTCTTGCCTATGTCATGCTTATTTGGTGAACGAATGTGAACATGGTTCCCCGAGTGGCTGCAAACAGGAGCTGGAAAGGAAGCTTCTGCTCTTTTCTGTCGTTCGTATTAGCACTGTCTCTGGTTCTAAGGGTCAGCTGATACGAGAGGGCTTCGAAACATTTGTATAAAACTGGAATGGAAAGATAATGGGGTTTTTCCAAGAACTTTTTGAAACTCCCGCATATTTGGGCTTTAGGAAAACCATACGGTCATTTGCTACTTTTGAGGACAGACGTAGGTATTCAGCTTTGAGATGCCTCACCTGTGAATATACTTAGCCACATTCTTCAGGCTAGTGCTCTGGAGCTATGATTTTTTTCCCCCTCAGTTTTCCTAATAAAGAACAAAATTATCCCAACTATTTAATGATTACTGGCCAACTTTCTAACGAACGCTCAAGAAAAACACGTTAACCATAGGTCATGTAGCATGGCATCAAAAAGAAAAGCCAAAAATAGTGGGAAATTCCACATCCTGGATCCCAATGCTCTGTTGACATCAAATTGGGCAGACGTTTGAAAGTTCTGTGATCATTTTTCTCCTGATGTGACACTACTCTTGTTCATTCTTCAAACACATTTGCTTTCGCATGGGGAATTATAGATAATTTGATGCAACAGGTTTAAGTTACCATTTTTATAGTGAAAAGAATAGCTTAGCATGATCCCGATTTTCCTTGGTTTCCTCCCATTCTCGAAAGAAGCAGAGGTATTCACGTTTCTTTGTCTAACAGTTTTATAATGTCTTAAGAGATTAACAGTGAGCATGAATGAGGGCCTACGGATTAGACAACAAAAAGCCTGGAGGTCCACTACCTTGTTTGCAGATTTCACATTCTCCAGCATTGCTGAGCGAGTATAGAAACCAAGAAAAGATAATAAGTACCAGAGTCTCAAAAGTGTTTAGTGATTCAAAAAATTCAGATGACATGTCAGAACTGACAGACTGATGGACCCGTCTGTGGCAGGGCCTACTTTTTTGTCTTCTGTTAAGCTCTCGTACTGAGTGAATGCAGATGTTATCGCCGTCCCCCAGACAGACAGTCAGTGAAATGTGACAAGCTGTCAGCAAAGTTACACTACGTTGATTTTGTTAAAATATCCACAAGCTTTATAGTTTCTCTTGATATCAGAAACTCTTACCTCGTGGAGTCAAAGAATGGAAGCTGTGGGGGAGATCACTAGGCGTTTCATCACCCTCAGACTACCTTGGGTCTTTTCTCTGGGGGAAATTTCATTTAGCAAATTAAGTAGTCACACACCCTGAGTATCTAAGAAGACCTTTTCTCTTTTGATGTGTCCCATAGTTTGAGCTCAGTATATATTGTACCTCAGACATGTTGGCAAAGCATGTTTTCTAAACCGAAAGAAAGCGTTTTCTTTAAATTAGGAGCCGAGGTGACAGGTTAAACTTCTCAAGGGCCATTTTAAACAAAAGACCTTAAAAAAAATTCAGACCTGGAAAATGAAAGGGGGAGTTTCAACCAGTCGGATCCATGATCTTCGTTTCAGCAATTTGGAGACACTGAAAATTAACATTGGCAAGAGAAAAATCTCTATGGAATACCAACATTCCATGGGGCCATGGAAATCAATTCTATTTCCAATCTATGGTTTGGATAGTCAAATTTTTCATATATAATTGACAACTACAAAGAATAGGAGGGAGGCATTCTAGCAAACTGCCAAGGCCATCGTGTATTTATATCGAAATATGGGGCTTGTTTCTTCAGGAGTCAGTTTTTCTGAACATTAATTCCAGATTCAATTTAACACAGGAAATGAGAAGTCAGAATGAGCAAACCAATCAAGAGCTGAGCAAACTGCAAGGACATACCTTTGGAAACTGTGCTCTTAATTACGTTGCTCTCAGTGATACTAATGCTGTCTAGTCCATGGAGAAAGCCACCTGGACGGCATTTTGTGGCAAAGTTTTCTTGTAGCTGCTGGGGCCAACTGGTTGCCTCCCCACACACCCCTACGAAAATGCCCCGTTGTACGTAAACTATTTAATTTTTACTTGCAGATTAATTTGCCCTCTTAGTTTCCACAAATTAACCTCTGTTTATCCATTCACTTAGGGAAAGTGAGGGGAAGGGAAACGCTTGTTTCCCTCAGTTTGTATTGTCACCGGGGATATTACCATACAATGAGAAACTGGTCCGCGATTTTGAAAAAAACGGATGGAGAGCCAAGACATTTGGAAGATAGAATCTCGCCCAGTGTTGGGTTGGGTTTTGTTTCGGGTGAAACGCAGAGCAAAACAATCAAACGACAATTCTGCATATGGAGGAGATGATTGAGAATATGTTGCGCTGCTAATCGCACTCATGCTGAAGTTTTAAATTTCATCTGTCTGCTCAGATCTATTGTGAGCCATTAAGTGGCTTCCTTTTTCCCTCCGACAAATTGAATGCTGCAACTGCAAGGAGCTCTTTTGTTCTTTTAATTCAGTCAGCATGGAAATGATTTTCTCATTTCAGGCCCCTTTCTGTCCTCTCTTCATTGTGTCAATAAAATAGAGCTGTGCCGAGCCGCTCTAATCAGCTTAGAGTGCTAATTCATTGCACCGGGATGCTATCTGTGTTTGGCTACAGGTGGGCACTCTAAGGGGTCAGTCTCCAGGGGAGTGTAATTGTGTGTCTCCTGGGGCTTGTTTGCAGAATGACCTAAAGCTGAAGCCCCAGCTTGGGAAGGGGGGAAAAACTGAACAAACATATGCCCAGGCAAACATATACGACTGGATTTCCGTGGCTTTCCATTCCCTGGGACTGACAGTCTGAGGGTCTAGCCACATTCCTTACATTCATGCTACCTACTCCTGATCTTCTCTCAGTTAGCCCGAAAACAGGAATTCTTTTACATTTTGAACGCGTTTCCTAAGGGTACAAGCTAGATAATGTTTGCACCATCGAGTTAAAGGTTAGGCTACGCTTGGACGTCTGAGTATGAAAACGCAAACATAAAAGGGGGAAACAGAAACCAGCAGTTTTGCTTTTGCGTCCTGTGAAACTAGCTTAATACATAAATACGGGAATATTCTGAACTAGTAAATTAGGCTTTATGGGAAGTGCGGAATGTCTGGCAACCTTGGAGGAGAAATAATGATCGGTTGTTTGGAATAAGAGGAAAACTGCAAGGCTGGAGGTTTTCGAGAATTAATATGTTTTGTGACAGTCTAGAGGTGGGTGGCAAATCTTTCTGGGGTTATGGTCAATGTGAATGGCCATAACTTGTTGTGAACATGAACTTATACTTGGTTTGACATTTTTGGTGTTAGGATGTTAAAATGCCATAGCATACAATCTTTTCGATTTTCCTAGCAACGTTTTGTTTTTCAATGTTCACTCTCAGTACTTAAGGAGTAGTTCAATTCTCCATGGAAAATCATCAGACTTTCTAACTAATATCATTTGATAGGGGAAAAGGTGATAAAAAGGAGAGGAGAAGTCACTGAATCTACCAGTTAGCTCTAGAATGACTGAGCAAATAGTCCCTCATTTGCTTAAGAAACTTAGCATTTGTCCAGTACATTAGGGGTGGAGGAACTATCCTGTTTATTAGCAAAAGAATTAAGGGGGGATAGGTTGTATCACTTGGGTATTTTGAGAAGCTATTTTGTAGACGCGTTGTGATAAGTCTTAACTAGTTTAGCAATATGTTAGTTCCCAGAATTTGTATTGCATCTGTGAAGTTTCCTGTAAGGACGGTGATTGTTTTGTAAAAACAGAAGCTCTGAAATATACCTAAGAAAGACAAATTATCTTTCCCCATTTTTAGAGGCCGCCTTTTGGATTTTTATTCCTAAAGTCTTCTTTTCCTCTGTCACTCGTGTTTCAGCTCTGTACCTTAAATGCCCTGGTTGGTCTTGCAATGATCTCTCCTCCCCACTGCACCCCACCCTCATCTAGACAGGTTCTTATGCGCAGCTCCAAATAGTCAGGATTCAGGTCAGATCCCTTCATCTTAACCACATTGAATGCTCCATTCTAATTGTTGCAAATGATTCAACTTTCTTTCTTTCTTTCTTGGCCTGGGCTAAGTAATTACACATACAGGCAGAACTAATTTCAATATTATTTTCTGAAACCCAGGAAAGTCATTTTCCACTTCGATTTGTGCTTCAGAAGAACTTTTCTTTCTGCCTGCCCTCTCGCTGGTCTACCCCTGTTGCTTCCTTTCCCAGGGAATTGCGTTGGGGGCTGCTGTAGCAGGAGCCATCGTGTATGAACAGCTTGTTCTTTGAGACATGCTTTTTTGTCTTGTGTATTGTGATGCAGCTGACGGGAACAGAACACCGTTTCAGCCGTTTGGATCCTTTTTGTTTTTATAAAAATAAATTCTGCCATTTGTGGGATACATGAAAATCAGCAGAGCAGTGTTCCCTTTGTGGAGAGAGTCTGTTTCGTCCAAGTAGGAAAGTTTGAACACTCATTCAGCACAAATGGCCCAGTGCAGAAAGCAGAGAGCAAGGGGACCATGCACTTGGGTGGGGCATTGCTTTGAAAGGCTACATTCCCTGCAGCTCATACATTTCACTAGGTCTCTTCCGCATCGAATAGATTTTTGTCTTATGATGACAGAATACATTGGGCAAGACCTCAAGTACCTGGTAGGCAAAATTAAGAAGTGGGCTTGTCTTTTTTATTGATGACTCTTGGTGATCATTTCAATCTTCAAACGAATAGGAGTACGTCCTGAAATTCGACACTGAAATGAACAGTGGAGTAACATTGTGGGTTAGGTCTTAACTATGTACTTTTAAGGCTATAGACTATTCTAAGGGAGAAAAAGATGGCAAGGTATCTCTTTTGTGAGTGTCCTGTGAGTGATCCAATAGCAGATTCAAGTAGGAAGATGTTATAGGATCCCCATGATAGTCAAGGAGATCGTTTGGTTGTCAGGTTGGTAAATACTCAGATAATTTCTTTAATTGATAACTCTTGATTGGATCCATAGCTCTAACCCATATATGGAATAGATCTTTTTGAATGTCTGTGTAGCAATTCAAGGGTCTTCATAATTTTGTTAAAAATGAGAACACTCCAGGGATTGGTAGTTTAATCTCTCAAGATAGATCACTTTAAACCCAGCCTGGCAATTTTGTAATTGTTTCACTTTACTGGAAAATCTACCTATTTTTAAGTAATCATGTTTAAGTAATAAGGAATATGCAAAAGTTTAATATCACTTCAGTCATCTGTGTTGTAGTGTGTTCTTTTTTAAGAATCCCTTCCCCCCCAAAAGAAGAAAAACCCACAACACTTATTTTTTGTTAGTTTTACAGTTGGAAAAACATACTTTTTTTTTAAGCTTGCTCTCTACAAAACAGCTTTTAGAATAAATGACTATCGTTCCTAAGTAGGAAGTCATCAGCAAAATTTTCCAGGGATTCTGAGATGAATGGGATACATCTATTATCAATTCTTCAATCAGGGGCAAAAGGAAATTAAGTTCCTAATTAGGTGAATTGGGACTAAAGAGGTGGGGCATTGAAGGGATGGGGAAAATTGGGAGGTAGTTGATGTCATTTCAGACTAATGCTAGGAGAGGAAATGAAGAGGGGGTGGGTAGGGATTGAGCCTGAAAGGGCAGTGACCTTATTAGGAGCAGGGTAGTAGTAGGTCTTCAAATGCTTTGTCCCTGCCTCTGGAGGACAGCGTGTCAGGCTGTGGGGATGGTCACAGACTCAAACAGCTTGAGGAAAAGGGACGCTAAAAGTAAGATTGCATGCTTTTAGAAGAAAACATTTAAATAATGATGAGGGAAAAGCAGACATGCAGCTCTGTAACTTTTTTTGTTGTTGACTGAGTCAGTTTTCTCTTTGTACCATGGAACGTTTCTGCCAGATAATAACTAGATTTACTTTAGAGTACGGTAGGTACATGCTTCTTTTAAGGGTTACATTTCCCCGTTAACCTAAGGAACGCTTCTCTGCATCTAGCCCATCTACCCTCCGCTGCAGTTGAGTTGATTCAGAATCACAGTGCTCCCACAGGACAGAGGAGAACTGCTCCACGGTATTTCCAAGGTGGAAAGAAGCCCTGGTGGTGATGGGGGTCCGGGCTTGGCCTGCTAGCTGCAAGGTTGGCCGTTCAAACCCACCTACTGCTCTCTGAGAGAAAGGGGTGGCTGGCTGTTCCCATGAAGATCGATGATAGGGACGGAGTGGTTTTTTACAGACGCAAACTGTCCAAGCTTTCTTTCTCTTGTCAGTAGTAGGTTTGAATGACTAACTTCTGTATGAAACTGAGGACTTTAACCACTGAGCCACCAGGGCTGCCTCTAGACTAGGCCAACCAGAAAGAGCCATCATTTTAAAAATACACTGCAGTAAATACTGATCATCTTAGATACAAAGTCACAGCTATTGACTGAAATGTTTCACCAAAAAAGTGCACTTTTTATGTAGCTGAAACCGTATTTTCCCCCTTCATAATCTAAATTATCCAACTATCCCAAAGCGTCAAGACATGTAGAAATTTGATCTATGACCACAATGCTTCAGAAGTTCTCTAGTAAAGGAATCCTTTATTGTTTTTTAAAGGGATTCTTAAGATAAAGTGGCTACATCTAGATTCTGCAACATAGAATAGTTTATAATGGCAACATCTTTTCACTGATGTCTTTTAATTAAAGGAGATAATGAGCAAATGATTCTGGAACCAATGTTCTGTAATGCAAATTGAATTACTCAGATGAGAAAATTCAGTTAGGAGATTTGGGCAGTTTTAAAACTACTTAGGCTATCTGGTTGATTCTCGGTGTGGTAATCTTATGAAACACACCTTCTTTCATCCAGTTATTTTTATTCACGAGCAGGATGGCATCAGGTGTAGCTTTAATCTGTATGCTTTTTTACCCAGATAACAAGAAACTGCCCCTTTTTTATGATAGCTACACAGTAAATGAAATAGTCCAGATTAGTTTAGTTTTAGTCTTATCTCTAGGGTGAGCATATAGTCAGTAACCTCTGTTATGTCCATTTGAAAGACAGCATGAACCACAGACGTAGTTTTAGACTTTCGTACTGGCCACATTTAGAATAAAGATAAAATAGAACAGGTATGGCTACTTTGAATATAGTTTCTTTAGCCAATATTTCTAAAATATTGTCATTTTCATATGTAGGCAACGATACAGTTATTCGAATAGCTGACTTTTTTTTATAAAGCCTGTATAAGCTGGTGTGTATCTTACACTTAGCATATCTTAGTTTGGACTAATTTTCTTCCCAGGATTCTGTAGCCGAGTGTGACTAGAAGCTGCCCTGTTCGACACAGTCGCAGTAAATCTTGAGACTGAATCTTGGGCATGTGGGTCAGGTCAGTCTTCTTTATCACCGAGGGTGAGCTGGGGAAGCCACGCGACCGGCCCCTCATTTCATAGAGGAGGGCATTGCAGGCCAGGGAGGGCCATTGACTTGTCCCAGATGCCCAGCTCTTTGGAGGATGGAGCAACGATCAGATTTCCAAATATCCTCCTGAGTCTTAATTAACTTTGAATTCTATTAAAATATGCGGCTTCGGCCGAAGGGCTGTACAAATGTGTCAGAATTTGGTGAGGACAAGAAGGACCCCCAGTGGCATAGTGGCTATGTGTTCAGGGCTGCTAACTGCGAGGTCAGCGGTTTGAAACCACCAGCGGCTCCGTGGGAGAAAGACAAGGCATTCCATGCCCATAAAGAGTGACAGGCTCAGAAGCCCTCAGGGGTCCTTCTGCCTCGTCCTCTAGGGTCACCATGAATCCTAATTCTTCTCCATGGCAGGGAGTGTGGGTTTGGTTTGAGGAGAACAAACAAAAAATCCCAACCAAACTAACAAAACCCAGGAATTGTGGATAGTAGTTTTGGAAATGTGTGTTGAAGGAGTGCTACTTTGGATACTTGTTAGTTGTCGTGTGTGTGTGTGTGTGTGTGTGTGTGTGTGTGTGAATGAACTACAGGCCACTTTATTAGACCCATCATATTTTGTTTGGGTCCCCCCCCCATCTTATTTTGTAAAGTAAATATGAGTACATTAATTGCAGCCAGGCGAGGGGTGCTATCTTGACACTTCTCCCGTCCCATCAAGGACAGCAGAGGCAGGCCTTTTCCATGGTTGCTGCTTTTGTGGGACCAGACTGTTTCCTCCGAGGCCTGTGATTGAAGTCCTGACAGGGAAGTGACCGAGACTCGGCCCCAGCTCTCCTATCTGCGGGCCCACAGACACAAAGGAGAAAACGCGAGTGTTCATACTTCTGCATTTTTCTTGCTGTAGCCAATATCTGAAATTAAGCCCCACCTGACAGGGTCAATAAAATGCTGCTGATTACAATTTATCTGGAAAGAATAAACGAGAAAGATACAGGTCTTCTCTTTTACAGCGGCTGACGCTTATTGAGCCTGAGCTAACATTCCCAAATGCAATCAGGTGGGGCGGCCTGAGTCATATGATAACGATGTGGTCATCCCGGGGCCTGGCCTCGGTGTGAATCAGCACAGTTCTGTGAAAATTAAACACGTGAATATCACGCGGGTGTCACCGAGCCTTCCTCAGTTACAGGGGCGCATACCTGTGTCCACAGGAGGGCTCCCCACTAACGCGTGAAGAGGCCAGAGGTTCCCTAAAACGCAGAGGGGCTGCCGCTCGACTAGATGGGTCTGTAATCGTATCGCTCTGTTTTCACTCTCCACAGTAGAAAATGTCTACTGGGCTAACAAGGCTGAGGGTAATGAGAAACATGCCAAGTTTGAAGGGGGGAAAAAGCTGGGGGGTGGGGGTGGGGGGGAGAGCAAGAGAGGAGTCTAACCTCCCAACAGGAAACAAATGTGATCAATTACTCCAAGTGTGGAACTCACAGATACCTTATCTTCGAGCTCCTTAAAATAAAAGCCTGATTGTTACCAAATGCGTCTAAGAAGTGAGAGAGAAAAACACATTTGTAGGGGAGAGCTGGGAGGAGGGCCCGAGGGAGGGGTGATGGGGGGTGAACATGATGATCTATTGATAATTTTTTTTAAAAACCATTTTCCTCTGATGCTTCATCTCCTGAAGTTTTAGAGAAGTGGCTGCTGTCTAATCCACGTTTGGGAACTGAAGAGGCTGGGAAATGGCTCAGGGTCTGAAAAAGACCCTCACGTTGGCCTTGGCGTCTGGAGGGCAGGGGTGTTGCTCATGCTCCACACCTTCTGGAATATGTATGCTGCTCTGCATAATTATCTGGGTAAATATTTGTAAGAAGAAATCGTTGTGAAATGCACGCGAGGGAAATGTGTTCTGGCAAGATGAAGGGGGAGCTTCTAAAAGTTTGTGCACAAAAGGGAATTAGAGGACCCTGGGATTCTTCCCGCGAGGGTTTGGAAGCCCTCTCCCTCATGCCTGGTCAATGGCATATTCCTCTTGGATGCAGAACGTGTGGGCGTCTAAGGAATACAAAAACATTTGTAAGAAATTAAATCGTATTTAATTCTGTAAAGTAAATATGAGTTTGTGAAATAAGACCCGTCTCGAAAAGGACTGGTTTGATCTCCCAGGAGGTAAAAGGCAGGGCATCGTCAAAAGTGGGCGTGTCTTCTTTTCATCCTCAAAGAAGGAAGGAGATGCCCGGAGAAGGGCTGGCGTAAGCACCTGCCCGCGAAGGACCTGGGCTGTCTTTGTCCCACAAGTGCCATAGAATTCACACTATCGCTCTCTTGGTGATCCTGGGTCAGTAGGTGTTCCGGGATTATGATGCGTGAGACTGGTGTTCATACTCCATACCCCAAGTCTTATTTAACTTCAGTGCATAGAACATAATTCTCTTAAGAGTTTTTAAACTCGTGTGGTTCTTTAGCGTGTGTGTGTGTGTGTGTGTGTGTGTGTGTGTGTGTACAGAACCTACAATATCCCCCAGCATCTTTTCTCCACTGTCATACGCAGTTTTTGCTTTCTCGGAAAACACTGGCAAACACAATCAGAACTGAACCATTTTGGTAGTTAGAGGTGATTGTTGGGGAGATGCCCTGTCGAGAAGCAGAGAGAAATAATCGTTCGTTATTAGAGGACTTTCGTAGCATGGTCTTGCCAGCCTGTTCTTCCCAGGTTTTTCCAATTAAGTTGTAGCCTGTTGGAATCAAATATCTTCATGGGATGGCAGACGGCTCAGGTCAGTTATTTTGCACATATTCTGTAGCATGCTCAGCAATTGGCCCTGTCAGTCAGTCAACACGTATTTATTGGGCGTTTATGTGGCAAACCAGACAAATCCATTCCCTGCGCTCTGGCTCTCCTGTTCTCGGGGCCTGTTGTCCACACAGACTTTCTCATGGTAATGTTCTGTCTCAAAAGTGGGCTCATCCACACTTGAATTAAAAAGGGGGGAGATGGGATTGTAGGAGGCACGGAATCTCTTCTGTGGGCCATCACAGCTCATTAAAGGACAGGTTGCTTCCTGTCTGGATACCTGTTTGGCTAATTCCCCCACCTTTCCCGTCATTGTTTTGTGTTTAATGTGATTAGGAAAGAAACGTCCTAGACACATGCGCACAGTAAAACTCAAGCAATGCAGAAGTCGAACGGTTTTTCTCCTGGTAACCACTCCAGGAATTTCTTTCGTGTCAACATTTTTTTTAATCACTTTGTTGGGGGCTCGTACAACTCTTGTCACAATCCACACATCCATCCACTGTGTCAAGCACATTTGTACATCTGTTGCCATCATCATTCTCAAAACATTTGCTTTCTACTTGAGCCCTTGGTATCAGCTCCTCAACAATTTCTTAGATACCATCCCAGATGTTTTATATGGAAACGTGCACCCACACGCGGGTGCACACACACAATGCATGCATGTCAGATTGTGCGTATGTGGGCAGAAGTTTCCTCTTTCTTGGAAACGTGTCCCAAATACGAATCCATCCGCTGGTCTGCTCCATTTCTCCTGGCACTGCTCTTGCTATAACTGGCTGTATAATTCTTGTGCTCTCTGTAACTAAGTACACCTGTCCGCCGCGGAGCACGTGCCGCTCGCACAGACAGACAGCGACTTTATCTTTCTGGAGGTCTGGTGGGCAGGCAGAAAGAAGCCAATGCAGATTTGTGGTTTTCTTCTTGTCTACGGCGTGCAGCCAACAGCAAGCATATGCTCCTGCAGTTTGCGTTTTTCGTCATGGAGATATTTACCTTGCAAACCGTCCTCCATCAGTAGGGAACGAATCTTCTCTTTCTTTTATATCTGTGGTATGAGTGTCCATTAAATGAATGTATCGTGATATGTTTGAGCACGTCCCGCTTGCTAAACAAGGACCTCTAAACGCCAAGCGGCTGTCCCCACGGTCTGCAGCTGGCCCCGCCAGGGGAGAAGATGGGCAGTCTCATTCCGCAAGGCTGTCGGAGCCTTCAGAACGGACGTGGTGGCAACGGGTTGTGCTGCTGGACATGTGGGTTTTGTGTTCTGTTTGGTCTGTCTTGCAACTGCCCACACAATGCTAAATAACTCCGCACACGGATCATTTTGCAACTGCCTAAGAAGATCCGTCAATCGATCATTTCCTAGCGGGGCCCTGAAGGGTCAAAGGGCACGCACTTTTCTGATGTTTGTAAGGAGTTCCCAGTTCCCCTTCTTTGACCCACTGGGCCTTCTTGCGGCAGCACATGGAAGCCACTGTTCTCTCTCCTACCCTTGCACACCGACTCATCGTGTAACCAAGCCGTTTGACCTGGTGCATGTGCCCCTAGCCAGAGAAGGACGTTCCCGTGGGCTTGAAGGGTACATGTCTGTTACTATGAGACTGAGGCTGAGCTGCTTTTCCCAGTGTGTTCGAGGGCCACTTGTGTTGCTCTGTTTCCCGAATTGCCATCCCAGTGAGCACTTGTGGGTTTTGTTTGTCTCCTCCTGTGGCTGGTTTTTCAACCACAGGACTTATCAACGGTCACCTGTCTAGTTAGTGACAGAGGCAGGGCTCAGATTCAAATCCTCTGGTTAATCATTGACTTCTCACCAGAGTGCATGAAGGTAATATTTTGTACCCACCTGGGGGTTAGGTTAGATCAGATGAAATTATTTAGAAGGTGAAAGCACTGCCCAAACAATGCCAAACGGGAACTCCATGACATGCCAGCTCATGGTTAGCTTGAAGTTGAACTTTACCAAGAAATGCCCACACGTTATCAGTCCTGAGCAAAAGCTGTCCACAATGACAGTAGAGTGAGAGGGGTGACCTGGCAGCAGCCTGCACAAGGTAAGGCAGTCAGGTTGTTCGGGGCCATCTGGACGAGCACAGGCCTGATTTTACTAGCTCTGTGCTAACATGTAGGCTTGAGATTTTTTTTTCTCCCTCCCCTAAAGAACAGAAAACATTGTACCTTCCCAGAGTGACGGCAGTCTTGCTTCGCTTAAAAATTCATTGCCTTCCATATGCACAACTGGTCTTACATTTTAAAAAATGGAGGGGGAATGGGGGAGACAGACGGGGAATATAAGATGCCAACCCTATTTGAATTTTGATAGATATTTAGGATGATGAACTCAGATTTCTTTGTCTGCATGTTACTGTTTTTGGAGGAAAAGCCGGTGATTGGTTTTCATTTTTTTCGGCAGCTTTGGCTCCAAGGCCGGTCCAGGGTGACACATGTGTGTGCCTATGCTGTCTTGGCTACATTCTTGGGCACTGTCATTATATAGAACCATTTCAAAGCATTGACTTTTATTTATGTTTCTTCCTGGCTGGGCTCACTGTTGATTAATTTCACAAGCGTGCAGCCTAAAGACACTAGTCAGCACACAGCAATGATTGGACTAACATCCATGTACAAAAATGGAATTTAGGAGATTAACTTGTATTTGACCTACTTCAACTCTCCTGGTAATGTGGGGTGCAGGGACACAGAATTAATCTCTCTCCATTTGTGGCTCTCGGGTGCTGCGAAGTTTTAGCGTGCCCGGGGTTTTAA
Source organism: Echinops telfairi (assembly GCF_000313985.2). Taxonomy (NCBI): domain Eukaryota; kingdom Metazoa; phylum Chordata; class Mammalia; order Afrosoricida; family Tenrecidae; genus Echinops; species Echinops telfairi. Next base: position 15,982,555 of record NW_022111320.1, on the reverse strand, counting down.
AGTCTCCTGTTGTGCCGAGAAGTTTTTGTTACCCAGTAGAACTCTATTAAACCGTGCGATTCAAGTGCTGGCTTTATCTATTGCAGCCATATCGGTGGCAAATATTATAAAGCCATGCCAAGCACGTAAAGTCCAGAGTTTGGCTCAGAAAGCAAGCTCGGTGGAAATCGTGGGACCTGGTTACCCCTTTTCCCACCCTGTCTCTGCAACACCTAGGTCAGCCAGAAATGCATAAAGGCTTTTGAAGCTGCTTTACAAAGACGCCGGGACCTGTCTTTTATTGTTTATTTGTTTTGCGATGCTAAAGTACTGCTGCTATGATTGGGCTTGGTTAACGTTTAAATACTCCCTCAATGCCACCGCAATGATTGTGGCGGTGCGGGTCCCTGACAACTGTAGGAATGCATTGAGTGCACAGTTTAGTCCCCCCTGATGTACTTCTGGGGGACTGACCGTTAACTGTCCAGTGCCTTTCTTCCCGAACAGCAGTCCTGTTCTTGCCAGTTTGGTTCCAAATTCTCCCACACTTTGCTCCCACTGGTTTTTAGGGCACAGCAGACCTCAGGGTGGGGGAGAATCTGTGATTTGAGTTTTTCCTCTCGGGCTCCTCTTCCATCCATCCTCTGATACAGGTGAAGGGGCCAAAGGTCACAGGACAACCGGGGAGACCAGAAATCAAAGCAAGGAGTGGCCCGCAAATCTGCACCATGGCTCCTCAGATGTCAGAGTGGCACCGGCCCTCCGCGGACGCAGTGGGGTCTGTTTTGAGGAGACCTGGTCTGGCTCGATGTGTCTGTTATGCCAAGTTTTCAGTGAGCATGACTGTGTGGACTGTGGGGGTCCTTAGACCACTCCTCCTGCCTGCCCCTTCAGTTTCCTGAGCAGAAAAGTGGGACCCAAAGAAGTTCAAGGTCATTTGCTAGTTGAGGGCAAAAGAAACTCTGGGACTCAGGCTTTTTCACCTCAGAGTTTCTCCCGCTCCCTGCGGAATATTGAAGGCTGTGCTCACTGACGTCTCTAACCTGAGTACTTCATACTCTGTGTGTATGTGTGTGTGTGTGTGTGTGTGTAAATGTGGAGAGAGACTTAATTTGGATATAGCTTTCTTGATACATAAATCGAGCTCTAGCTATCGAGGAAGCGTTCAGAAAAGCTATCTGTCTAGACATAGCCCTGAGAGCTAAATGCCTATTTATATCCCAACTTCCAGGACACTGAGCCTAAAGTTCTCTTTTTAAGCTAACAAATGCACATGCGATTCCCGTATCACGGACGCCGGTGTGCGTGCACACATGCGCGCATGTCATGCGGTATTCCAAATTACGCACCTTTACAAATGAAGCAGTGGCAAGGTTACCAAAACATAGCGTTTTCCTTTTAGGCACCACAAAGATCTCCCTTTTGAGTCTTTTTTTTCCAGGTCAAGAGGGAAATACTAATATTTATGACATGTACCAAAATGTAATGAGATTTTATATTATTTTTTCAAAGTTTCAAAGTTTTGAAGAAGTAGCCAATTTTATGTCGCGGGTTAAAAAACATGAGGCTGTGCTACATTGGCAAAGCAAGACCCCCGAGTTTCCCACGTGGTCATTTTAAAGCAAGCCTTCTCCGCAGTAACTCTCCGTGTGAACAGGGTCCAGGTACGTCAAGGATGGCACTGCGAATGCCTGGCTCGTCTGTGTGCTCAGGCCAGGTGTATTTCATCTCGGTAACATATGTCAAGTTGGTCCCGTCAAGAAATTTATTGAACTTGATATGTTCTGGAGGGTGGTGTGCCAAGCTGCTTCCATTTTACATAGGGAAAAGAAAATTTGGAGTTATGCAGCACCTAAAAGTTTTGAAATGAATGGTGAGATTTATTTAGGCCCTGTTTTAGAGTTCAATGAGCAGCAATGAGAAGATTGCATTGCCTCACCGCCTCCTTATTAATGACGCTCGCTCACAAGATAGTTTTGCCTGACTCCAGGGTGTGGGTTTTGCGATTGTGATCATTCTTCTTTTACAAGGTTCCCTCGAACTCGTGGTGAGTGCGAGGAGACCCTGCAGCCTGCATGCGCGGGGACAGCCTGCCTTCCCGGAGCCTAGATGCCGGGTGGCTCGCTGCACTTTGCAAGCCGCTGCCAACATTGTCAGCACTGCTCTGTCGGGAAGGATTTCTCCTGGCCAAACTCTGAAGCCACTTTGTGACATCTCCCACACACTAATTGTTGTCTCCTGCCTCTGCGAGGCCTCCGAAGTCACAGCGAGTTCGTGTCTTCCCAGGAGATGCGGAAGGGGACTTGTAAAATCAGTTTCTCAGGCGATTACGCATTGTCATCAGCCAAAACAAAACCCGGCTCAAGACAGGAGAAAAAGGAGAAGAAACGGGTCCCTGAGAAAAGGTTACCGAACATCCATCTTCTCTCCTCTTCTGATTGTTTCTTTTCTTTGCCCATTTCCATACCCGTTTCCCGCCGCTAAAAGACACTTTATGACAAGCATTGTAATCTCTTTAGAACGGAGGGGAACTTCTTCTTTAGGACACAATCTTTGCAAGTTGTGAGTGACAGTGGGAAAGGGTCCAATTGCCACCGAGGACACCAGGCAATAAATCATCCAGCCCTGGCATCAGCTGGCTGGACGAATCCCCATTTCCTGGGTAAGTACCAGGCCCCGATGCGACAAAACAGCTATTGTCAGCTCCCAGTGGCCGCATTTCCACTCTCTCTACTGAGGGCCCAAGCCGACTTACGCCTCTTAGAAATGCGGGGCATGGTGGGAATATATTTAAAGGGAAACATTGCAGAGTGGAGTAATTTCATCGTCCTCACATTCGTTTAGGGGCAGTAATTATGGGAGAGGGAAGCGGAAGTTTCCCTTTATATCTCACCCTGCAGTCGCTTTATCACCCTACCAAAGGAAGGGCCTCCCCATTTTTCAGCTGCTTAAAAGCCAGTAGCATGGTCCCTAAAATGACTTTATAAGAGCAATGTGCTCTTGAACAGGTGAAAATTGTATAAATAATATGGCAAGACATTTCACCTTCATAATCATTTCACAATCTGGAAGAGTTAGGGCCTTTTCAAATAGGTGTTTGCTTGTCTTTGCAATGATTAAGTTTTAGCCTATTCTCACTGGTAATGTGTCTGTAAAATGCCAGGTGCCCACTGAGTTCCTGTTGCTTTATGGGACATTTAAAATGGCAAATATAGTCGTCATGTTATGGATACTGAAACGTCGGCCAGATAATCCGAAATCTAGAAGAAAAGTCAGCTTCGCCATAACACATGTGTTTCATTGGAAGCTCGGTGATGACTTTAGAAGATAAGTCAGAATTAACGCTCGCATCTGATTTCAAATGGCCTCATAACTTTTGAATTTCTATTTTAAGTCATCTTGGAAACTGTCTATAGAACCTAACTATAGGTCATTAGCCATGTACAATTTTCCACGATGTGAGTTCTTTCTCCTCCTCCATTTCTTTGATACCTTATCCCCTTAGCACACTTTTCCAATGAGCAAGAGTGACTGAGAGCAGGAGAGAACACTGGAGGAATGAGCACTCAACTCCGATGTAAATGGGAATTCAGAATAGAACTCCATTGTTTCCATCAAGCTAGACACTCTGCAAGAGTGTTCGATCTATGCTTTTGATAACCTACAATGTCTGTATAATGCTCAGACCGATTCACGGGTTGTCTGTACATTAACGAAGTATCTGAATAATTGACCAACATCTTTTTAATGTTTCGTTAGCTTGTTTCACGTAGAGACGGCTCACACCCTTCTCTCCCTCTCTCTGCAGAAATGCATTCTTACCCAAGTTAGCTGCCAGTCTCTTTTGTGATTATGAAGAATACCTGGCATGGAAGGTGATGGATTTTTTTTTTCAGCCCCTAAATCCTATCTAGCTGTCACAGTCAAGCAGAAGTACCTGCGTTATTATAAAATACTCACAATGCACATGATGCAACACTTCTTAATTAAGTCAGAAATGGCTACAGGTATTGTGGGGTGGGCTGGGGGGACCCATAGGTTCTCAATGTACAGAAAGCAGCATCCAGTGCATCGTGCTCTTTGGTTTTGTTTTTTACATGGTGTAGCAACCCGTGATTAACTGCCATCTTGCAAAAAAACATTGGGGGGTTGGGTGGGGGGGTTGCTGCTGCTGCTGCTGAAAGCATTTTGGCATCGTGAATTCACTGTCAAATGGTGACACCAGCTAGGCCAGAGAACGGTGATCCGGGCTCCATGACAGTCCTATCTCAGTCCATCATCTTAACGAAAAATCATCCTATCCGACTTGAAATCCACAGCAGGTCTAAGTAGAAAATAAATCCAAACCACAGCTCAGACTTGTAACCTAACAGCTATCATAAATAATCAGAGCCTATTTGAAGGTGGAAGATGGGACATTAGAAGCTATTTACCCTGCTAGAGCGATGCCATCGATCAGTAGCGGCAACCCGTAGATAAGGCTCCTGTGATGTCATGGTTATTTATGATGGGCATTGACAGTAAAGCTACTGTGGAATTTTCTCAGACAGCTTCATTCATTTCTGTGTGTGATGCATTTCGTTGTTAAAGAAGCAATCCACAGCAAAATCACGGTGATAAAAGTATTACTTGTTAAATACGTGAAAAATGCGCACATGTGTAGGAACACGGGACAAAGGATGAAGAATGTAAAAATTCACCTGTGATGTTGACTCATTCCAGTTACCGATACACAGTAGACGCATTTCACACATCCTGCCCTGTAAAAGAGCGCCTGCTTGTACATTCTCACTCTTGAATCATATTCTCAGGGTGGAAAGACAACTTAAAATATTATTACCACCCCCACCCCCACCCCCACACACTCCCCTTAGAAATCACATGTGATAAAGCAAAAGCTTCTTATGTTTTTATACAACCTCTAGTATGAGAGGTGTGGGGGGATTGCTTTTTTCTTCTGAATGTTAGTTTTTCCTTCCCTAGTCACACCCCCAGTTCAGCTCACCTTCTGCCACTCAGAGTGCTCCATAGAAAAAGGCTTCGCATCTCTCCGTGTACATCAGCGTCTGCATCAGCCGGGGCTGGTGAAAAAGCAGGCTCAGATTCAGTCCCTCTGGGGTGGGCCGGCGAGCTCTCAGGTGGCCGGTCCAGGGCTCACATATAAAGTGGTCAGGCCTCCCTCCAGACTAGCTGCCTCTGTTTCACGTGAATGATCCCCCCATTATGTAGAGCTGGGGTCTCCTTGTCTGGAGTCACCCGGGGTTTCTTGTTCAAACACAGGTGCTTGTGCTGCTGCCCTGGAGTTTCTGATCCTGAAGGTCAGGGCTGGGTCTAAGAATCTGCATTTCTGGAAAGTTCCTAAGTGCCTGGAGTCTGAAAACTACGATTAGAAACCTTAATTTAGCACCTATTACAGGACACATGTAGTCCAGCTGTGATGCCGGCAAAGTGGGGGACTGCAGGACAGGGAAGATGATTACCATTTGTTGGCAACTGCTCGGTATGCTTTAGACATTGTAGATTCATGACGTAGGTTATCGTATCTATCTCCTTGTATTCTTGAATTGCCTCCATGTTACAATATTGGCTCAGAATGCAGGAATTCCAGGGCTTGTCGGGGTGCGGCAGCTAAGTGGTCCATAGGTACTCTGCGGGAGAAAGACATGGCAGTCTGCTTGCACAGAGGCCGACTGTCTTGGGAGCCTATCCAAAAATCAGACCAAACTCGCTGCCACCGAGTCGATTCCGACTCTTAGCCACCCTGTGGGACGGGAGAACTGCCTCTGTGAGTTTCTGAGACTTGAGATCAGTGGTTCTCAACCTTCTCATACCACGATCCTTTCATACAGTTCCTCATGTGGTGGTGACCCCCCAACCATACCATTATTTTCGTTGCTACTTCATCACTGTCATTTTGCTACTGTTATGAGTCAGGCAGCCCCTGTGAACGGGTCATTCGACCCCCCAAAGGGGTTGCAATCCATAGGTTGAGAACCGCTGCTCGAGATCTTTCCAGAACTAGAAAGCCTCCCACTCTGGTGGTGTGGAACTGCTGACCATGGCTCCTTTGCGAGCCTGTTGAAGCAGGTCTACTTTGCCCTCTAGGGTTACTGTGAATCAGAATCAGTTCTATAGCAACGGGCTTTTTGGAGTGGAAGGCTCAATGATTAAGCTCTCTTCTGCTAACTGAAAGGTTGGAAATTCAAACCCACCCAGTGGTTCCCTGGCAGACAAAGCCTGATGATCTATTCCCATAAAGGTCACACCCTAAGGTAACCTATAGGGGTGCTCGTTCTACTGTGTCATGTAGGGTGGCTGTGAGCCGGAATCAACTAGACAAGAAACCACAATATTAGCGTAGCTGTTGTGCTGTTGTGTGCACTATCCACCATCTTCTGAAAACCATGTTGAATGACTGGCTTGGAGTGCTGCCGTGACTGCCATCCTGAGAGCCCGCATCCCACCGGATGCCAAACTGCCAGAGAGTGGGAAAATCGGGCTTTCCTTGCACTGTCACCACACCTGGCTGCAAGAACACAGTCAGTGAATGTAACATCTGACAGGCAAAGCCGTGCTTTCGGGAGGATTGCCTTCCTCCCCGGAGGGAAGTGAAATCTACGGAGTGACCAGTGGAATGGTATCCCAGTGGAATGAAATAATGTTTAAGGGGATGGATATCAGTAACCAGCAGAGTTTCTAATGGCTGATTTTCCCAAAGTGGACCGCCAGGCCTTTTCTCTGAGGCACCTCTGGGTGGATCTGAACCTTTGACCCTTTTGTTAGGAGTTGAGCCCATTAACCATTTGGACTACCCAGGGTCTTTTCAGGGAATACAAGTCAAGTTCAAGTTAACTGCCATCGGGTCAATTCTGACTCATAGTGATCCTACAGGATGTGGTAGAACTGCCCTAGTGGGTTTTAGAGACTAACTCTCTATGGGAGGAGAAGTCCTTCTCTTTCTCCCACAGAGCCACTGGTTTGGAACCGCTGCCTTCTTGGTTAGCAACCTGACCTGGACATGTATCCCAGGACACCGTCGCAGCTTCTTCAGGGATACAGACACCTGTAGAGAGGACCATCCTTTGACCCTCTCACTCCCTGAGGCTCCCCCTCCTGCCTCTTTCATGCCTACTGTCATGCACCCACATGCGCGCGCGCACACACACCCAGAGACTACATGCTCAGCCCGTGCATCCTGGTGACCCATGCATGCAGATGAGAACCCATGGCTGTGGGGCCTTTTGAGAGCAGGTTGATTGCCAGGCCTTTGTTCAGATGCGCCTCTGGGTGGGTTTGACTGTCAGAGTGACTGTCAACAACCCTAACCTAAATATCCTTCTTTGTGGGGTGGGGTACATATCCAAAGTTCTCTTTCGCCTAAATCACTCCAGCTTTCTCACTGGTGGTATCAGCCCAGCGGTATCGCTGAGGGTCTGCGGTCTTCATTCGGGACACTGACAGGGCCAGGACAGAGATGAACTCTCCAGGGTCAGCAGTCCCGGGAGAAGAGCCCCACAAGCTAACAGGCAGTTACAGAGGAGGTGCTAGGGGACCTACCCAGCTCTGTTTACTAGACAGCCGGGGAGGAAGTGAAATCTCAGCTGAGCCCTGGCGAGCAGGTAGACGTTGAAGGGTGGGGTGGTGCCAACAGTGGGAGGGTCAGGCTCCAGGCACTGGGAACGGCCTGTTTAACAGCCTGGATCCCGAGGGAACAGGGAGCCCATACTGAAGATGTTCAAGTCCTTCAGTATTTGGGCACAGACACCTCCAGCAGATCCCAGCTACGTTTCAGACACATGCCTTTTATGAGTTTGCAGCCTCAGTGAATTCCTGTGCACCCTTCATAAAGGAGATGTGGGTTTTTGTTTTTCTGCAGGTTTTTTTTTGTGAAACCTGTTTTCATTTGGTAAACAGCATTGAGAACGGTCACAAAGGACAGATAGGCCATCATGCAGGACTAGCTGCTGATAGCATCTTAACCTTCCTGTAACAACTGAGCATAGATTATATTAAGCATTAGTCATCGTGTGAAAAATGCACTTGGACACACAGACTCATCTTTTCACGTCTATTCGTGTAGAAAACAGGAGGTCAAGTGCAGGGCAGTGCCCTGTGGGAAAAAAAATGCTCTCTTATAAGGAGCCCATGCCAGGAGCACACTGTGGGCACCTCCTGAGAACAGAGTTTGGCAAGAGCCCTGGGGGGGTGGGAGACTTCCAGAAGATGGGGACCTGGTCCCTGAGAGTGTACACACCTTACTGTAAGGCTGCGGCTCTCAACCTGTGTGTCACGACCCCTTTGGGGGTCGAACGACCCTTTCCCAAGCCGCCCAGTTCATACCAGTAGCAAAAGTACAGTGTGTATCAGAGTCAGTAGGGTTTTTTGGGTTGTTGTTGTGTTTGTTCTTTTCAGATGATGAAGTCTGGGGCTAGAAATACGGAAGTCCAGGTCAGCAGTGGAACTTGTGTTCTTGAAACTGGCAAAAGGATGTGTGTGTCATCCATAAACAGAACAAACCAAGCTCACTGTCCTCGAGTCGAGGCGGCTCCTAGAGACCCTACAGCACAGAGTAGAATGGCCATTGTGGGTTCCTGAGACTAACGTTTTTGTTACGGGAGTAGAAAGACTCACCTGGTGGTTTAAACGGTTGACCTTGTGGTTAGCAACCTAACAGGTAACCACAAACATGTACCAGGGCCCTGTGTCACCTGTAGATACATTGAAATCGAAGTGTTTGCCTTTGACCCAGGGGTCTGAGACGTCTTGTCTGGCTGTGACTCATTGAGAGTCGTTCAGAGGCACAATGCAGAGATGTCCTCCAAGAACAAGGACATCTCTTATGGAAGTTCTCTTCCTGATTACACACACGTGTTTAGATATTATATACGAGGGTTAAACATTAACATTGGTCGTATTCTAAATTCCTCCCCCTCCCTCCACAAGCCAGGTTTAATTTGATTTCACTTATCAGCTGACTACAATGTTTTCTAAATCAAACAATACTTCTACGCAGATGGTTGTTTTCCAGTGATCTCTCTTGTCCATGGAAACAGTAATAGAGGGAGCCAGAGACCCTTCCTGCTCCGTGGATATTGACTTACAAGACCCAGCTCCTTGGATCTCTTTGGGATGTTCGCACTGGTCATCCTCGGGTACCTCTCTATGCGAACGCATGCTTTGTTCCTGAGATGGCTTTATCACATTTTACTCTCTTGTACTGTTCCTTAAACTTTGCGCAGGTCCCTGATTTCAAAATAATGGTGGCATCTCTTAGATAGCATGCTGTATTAGGCTTTTAAGTCTGCTTTATTCAACTCGTTTGTTCAAGAGGTAATGCTTAATCACTTCCAAGAGCATTGTCAAGCTTGTAACAATAAATATTGGAGTTAATTTAAATGAGTCGAAGTTCATTCTCATTGAGCTGCCATCTATTGAAGTAAATCACCTCTCCCGGCATGCGCTCCTGTGTCGCAATACACGGAAATGGCGAGCAACCCATCACAAAACTTTTAAGGAAGACATACAGTGTTTTAATGGAGACTCTTTTTAAAAGCATAAGATAAATGGTCAGCAATTGGTGTGTATCAAACATGCATTTTATTTTAAACACTGGTAAGTGAGTTATATTGAGTTTCTCCGGCCCTAATATCACTCTCAATGTAAGAGTGTTAACTTGTTATGTTTTCATGGAACTGCCCGAAGGTATTAAGAAGCACGGAGTGTGTTTTAATGAATCCTTTAAAAAATGTAAATACAGTGGGTCAGCAAATTGATGCATAGTGCACGTGCATTTTGTTTTAAATACTGACAAGTGACCCTCATAGTACCCTCAATATAGACGAGTGTAACTTTCTGTATTCTCCTTGAATTGCTTTACGAGGCTGCCTATTTTCTCTCGAGGTCATATGGGTAGCAAGTTTTTTGGTGCTAGAGAGATTTTGTGTTTATTAATATTTTTCACGTTTCATGGGAGGGTCTGCTTCCATGACTTCACATGGTCCCTCTGAAAGCTCCCTAGATTATAGTCAGGAAATGTTATTACAAGACTCTGTCATATTTGTTGAAAATATGACTTCCCATGACTTCCCTAGAACAGTCTGTGATTTCGCTGAAGCGTTAGCATCTCTGCGGGAAGCGTGAAGAGGTCAGATGAGTGCCAAGACTGGGTTAAAGAAAGACGTCGTTAGAATAGGTTAGCACCAAATATTAATTTGGGAAAGCTATTTGACATCTCTCAACCAAATGTTAAGAAAGAGTAAATTCTCGATGTCATCCCTTGCGGGAATCCTGCTGTTGGCCTTCTCTCTCTAAAACCACGAAGGAGAGTGTAAGAGAGAAAGGCGCCCAAACCAAATGTTCTTGCTCTGCATGGATTTGACGTCATAGGGAAATGACTTCATTTTCTTTTGACCGGATCATGATGTGCACATAGAGAATAGACAAGAGTATAGTAATAAATCAGATGCCAGCATAAACCAGGCATAAAAAGTGACTATTAACCTCCTCTCCTTCCAAATCATTTAGCTTTGCTTTAGAGTAAAGCCATGAAAAGAAGCATAAGTAATTTTTAGAAAATAGACATAATGAAAAAAATTCAGGCACCTCAAAATCTTTCTGTATCACCAGGGAGTTCGGGAGTCATCGTCTTTGACAGTACGATTGGTTATGTGTTTAAATACTTCCATCGAGGGTGGTGCTTAACAGATTACGCAAATGCGTCCTGTGCTTCCACCGAAGCCAACTTTCCCGTTTCATAGAGACGGTTCCTCAAGCTTCACGCTCATGCTGAGCTCGCCTCGGCCTTCGGCATGCCGAAGGAGCAGGGAGGCCAACTATGAGGGGACCGGGCTGTGTTTTGTTTCAGGACACGGATGGAGGAGGATTTGCATGAGTTGGAGAAAAGGTATATAAAAAAGAATATAGATAGAGCATGCCATCATCATGCCGAAGGGAAGTTCGGTACACAGTATCTCAAACACTCTGCCAAGAGTCCTGGAGTCCCCGAGGAGCACAGCTTCTCTGCGGCCTGCTTTCTCATGAACCGTTCTCCCTCAAGGTCAGCTCCAGCCTCCTTGTTCCCCCGGTAGTACAGTAGCAGGTAGTGCTCAGCGTTCATAGGTGAAGACTAGCATCATCACCAGTGAAACAAAGGGAGCGATGAACCACCACTCACACCACCCTCATGACCAGGGCAGAGTCCATTCTCACTGGGGCAGCCCTGAGAAGAGCTGCTCTGTAGGGTTTGCATGGCGACCATCTCTATGGAAACAGATCACCAGGACTTTGCTTTGGTGGAACCACTGGGTGGGTCCCAGCCTCTAGGATAATAGTTTATCACAACCCGTTGGCGCCACCCCTGGACCTTTTTGAATAAATGAGTGGGACCATCCATTACTTAGCTCTCATGGGCTGGCAGAACTAGGGTCCATTTGAAACTTGTAATGGTTAAGGTCATGTGTCAACTTGACTACACCATGATTCTCAGTGGGTCAGTCTGTCTCTATCTCTGTCTCTCTGTCTCTCTCTCTCTCTCTCTCTCTCTCTCTCTCTCTCACACACACACACACACACACACACAAATTTCATGATCTTTTTATTCCAATTTTCCGAGCCCCCTCGTCAGTGCTTCACAGGTTGGCTCCTCTAGAGAATCCAGCTGAAGACACACTCGGACTCCTGTTTTTCCTAAAGTGAACGCTCCATTCCCTCCTGTGAGGGAGTACAGCTAGGGGAAAGGAAATCCAGTGGACATGGCAGTTAGGTAATTAAATCCGAAAATAAACCACGAGGCTGGCTTCACCTGCCTCATCTGAAGAACTGCATGTTCCTCATCAGATGACTCATTTTCTTGGTAGACTCCACCTTCATGGGCGTATTTGCTCCAAGGGGACTCTTGTGATTATCTTCCTGTTCCTTTCCTTTTTTCCCCTCCTTCCTTATTGATTCTACAAGCAAATTTTAAAACCATAAGGGAGAAATGTCCCAATTCTTTCCTACTGTGCTGTACAGGAGCAGTGACCTCGACTCTTTCTCTCCCGGAGACCGGTGCTTAGGATCCGTGGTTCCTGGCTGAAAGCTGGGATCACCTGGGGAGTTAAAGACCCTCTGATCGCTAAACCTCACCCCAAGGAGCCCTGGTGGCATAGTGGGTTACATATTGTGCTGCTAACCACAAGATTTACAAACATGGGCGCCCAAAGGGGCAGTTCTGATCTGTCCTATAGGGTTACTAAGAGTCTGAATGGATTCAGTGGTAGTGGATTTGCTTTATCATTATTTGTTTAAGTCTCATATTGGACAATTCAATAAGAATTCTTAATTGTAGGGCCTGGTCAACCAGGCATTTAACATCTACCTGCATGAAATCAATGTTGAAAACCACTTTTGTAGATGGAAACAACCTAATGATGTAGAAAAAATCAAATTCACTGTCATTGAGTTGATGCTGATTTATAGCGACCCTATAGGACCGGGTAGAACTGCCCCTCTGAGTTTTTGAGACTGAACTCTTCACAGGAGTAGAAAGCCCCATCGTCTTCCAAGTAGCGGCTGGTAGTTTCGAACTGCTGACCTTGTCGGTTGCAGCCCAATGCCTAAGCATTATGCCACCATAGTGTAGAGCTCTGTTAAATTATTTATTTCATCTTGTTTTAGTTTTCTGTCCAGTTGATCTCAATTAGCTCAGCAGCAAAGGAAAAAAAAATCTTAATTGCATTGCCTCTTTATGCATAGTTTCCCTTTCAACAGAATTGATTACAGGGCAATAATACTATTCTTCTAAGGAGGGAAATCCAAGGGAGTGACTAAAAACGCTTATATAAATTGGTGCTGCTTAATCAACAATAAATAAGACCCCATTAACACACTCATTACAAATTTAACCCTGTGAAAGAGCAGAGAAGCCAACACAAATGTACTGAATGGCATATTCCTTGATAGAAAAGTGCGTTCTAAAAAATCATTTTATTAAATTGTCTAGACACACACACACACACACACACACACACACACACACACACACACGCAAACACAAACCAATCAGCAGTGAACGGCAAGCAAACAAAAGGGAAAGTACCCTTTTTATGTCGAAATCTCTTTCCCAAAGCAGTGCAAGTCAACATGGCTGATGTGATGGTTTATCGTAATTTTGGTTTTTCTTTATATGAAGTAATTGTTTCTACAATGCTTCTATTGTTACCAGATACCACATAAGTTGAGAAAAAGAAAACTCTATCTGTCTCTGTCGTGGGGGAAATAGATTTCCCTGAGCTTTTCTTGGTGTTGCTTAAGAATAGTGAGTGTACTATAGGGTACTAGAAGCATGAAGAAATCGATCTCGGAAGAAGTACAGCCAGGATGCTCCCTAGAAGATAAGACGGGGATACAGGGATGAATGGCGTGTCCCCTTTGGGCATATCATCCAAAGGGAACAGCTCGGGGAGAAGGCCAGCACCCTTGGTAGAGGCCCAACAACAAGGAAGACGTCCTTCAACAAGATGGATTGACACAATCACTGCAACAATGGGCACACTCTCAGGGACAGTAGTGAGGATGATGCAGGACCCGGACAGGGTTTCACTCTGTTGAGCACCAGGCTCACTCTGCATCAGAGCTGACTCGAGGCCACCTGCCAGCAGCTGCAAGCTGCGAGCCAATCGGTGAGCGGCTTTTCATTGCTCAGGGATGGTTATGATGCTGATGGATTTCTCCGAAGTGGGATCTATTTCTCCAAAAGGGAAGAGAGCACCTTGGCGGAGAAATTTCAGCCAAAGAGCTGACCAACTGAACACCCTCCTTCTATCGATGCCTGCCTTAAGGTCTACGGTGGGTATTTCCTCCGTTGTTGGCCTGGGAGTCACCATACACTTGGTTTAGTTCCTAAGGTAGCCTGGCACACTGGCTCAGCAGAGCACAGCTGTAGGCGGCATGGGCACAATGCAGTCGGTGGAGTTGACCATTGGGGATGGATAGCATTGTGTGTCGCTTGTCCCTCTGTGCCCCTCTCCCCATCCTGCATAACTTTCTCTGGGCTTTCTTACCTTCCGCCTGGACTGGACTGAACATTTGAAGGAGCTGGCATTATAATTGTGCTTCATAAACATGCATCATTTGCAAGCAGGCCCTTATGCTTTTCTGGTGTGTGTGTGTGTGTGTGTGTGTGTGTGTGGTGTGGTGGTCGGACATAAACGAAGAGAATGTTGTTCATTTAAATTTCATAAGCTAGAATGCTATGGTATGTTTTGGTTTAAACACCATGTTGTTCCAGAACACTTTTCCTTTTGTTAAGAAATAAAAAATAAAAGGTGCCCCCTCCCCGCCTTAATGACATGTTTTTTCCCCTTCCCTTGTTGTTTTGAATTTTAATGGCATTCCTTACTAAATTTATCCTCCTTGATTGCATGCATGGGTTACTGTAGATTTGGTTAATTTATGTTCACCGTGAAATAAACAACCACGAGGTCCTGAGTCTGACTTATTTAAGACTAAATATAAATACCACATAGGTAACCCATAAATGTATTAATGAACAAGCAAAGATTACTGTGTGTATAGCGCCATTTTACGAAAGTCCTAGTGTCTGTTTGAATTTTTTCTCAGCACTTGTGGAAATCTTGCAATACGACTGGAAATCCACATGAAAGGCCTCGCATGATGCAGCTACCTGTGTCTGAGAGGTGGCTCTGGGTCCCCAGGACTATGTAGGAAAGTCATCATCTCCTGCTTTGATCGTGTGTAAGGTCCTGCACATACCAAGACAATCTTATCCTTCTCAGATGCCTTCCTCCCGCGCACGCTCATCAGTCACAGCGCACCAATAACACATTTTTTGTCATGGTATAACAAAAATTCTGGCTCTGACTCTTGTTCTGGCTCATTTACATCAGCCTGCCTGTCAGTTCAAAGCTTCAGGGAATTAATATTGTGAGATTAAAAAGCAAAGTCTCTTCAACATCCCATTTTATAAGCTTGTGGTTAGTTTTTCAGGGAGGAAAGAAAAAAAAATTTAAATCTTCGAAGGGAAAGGGGCCTAAAATGTGTTTGACCCAGATCTCTCCTTTCCTGCTTCTTCTCCCTTCTCTGAATAGTAGACGCCCCAGACCCTCCACCCATATTGCTCTAGGTCATTGTAATGGTCCTTTTTAAGGAAGTCCCCCATGGGATATGTGGTTTAGCCTGCTTATTTGGGATGCCATTTCCCTTTCGTTCACCTTTGATTTGCACTCTTTACCCATTTGAGGATAAGAGGCTGTAGGAACACCTCAATAATCCATTGAGTTTTCACAAAAAAGGAAACATTTTCCATGACCATCTGGTTTCTATGTAAATGTATGCGGGGACTCTGGAGCCATCCAAATCCCAATACGCATCTCACTTGCTCTTGGTCTCTTTTCTGGTGAATCAGAAGAAGAATCAAAAGCCTCTTTGAGGATTACAGAAAAGGAATTCCACATGTGTGAGTGTGTGCGTGTATAGGCAATTTATTTTAGAGAAAAGCTTCACTAAAATCAAATGAATATAATCTAAACATGCTTTTAAAAGATTAAAATTTTTTTTAAAAAAATGAATCTGGCAAGCCCTTTGAATTTTTATAGTAGGGTCAATTTATGTGGTCCATCTTATGTATTTGGAGACCAAGCTTAAGTGAGACTGGAGATAAATGCTGTTTTAAGGTCCCTCGATAGTCTTCCAGTGTGTTATGACACTTGTAAAACTATAAGAAGCACTCTCAGTAAATGATTCCTGACTTCTATTATCATTTGCTTTAAGTTATTTTTGTAAGCATATTCTGTCTTCACATTTTTATGACCCCAATTCTTTTATCACATTTTCATGGAGATGATAACCAATACTTTTATGGCTGTGTCCAGTTTACAAGTACCTTTATATCCAATATTAGATTCCATATTCAAAAGCACCCTATGATGTAAGAATGATTGCTATTTCAGTGTTTTCGATGAGGGAACATTAAGATTCGGAGAAATCCAAACCAACTCCGCCAGTATATAGGAGTTAAAGGAGAGAACATAGCTCAAGGGTATACGTCTAGATTTGTCTTCTCCCGTGGTGAGCTGTATGGTCCTGGTTGACCACTTGCTGGACCTCGTAGGGTTTCCGTTTTCTAATTTGTAAAATGGGCTAACTATCTTGGGCAGTGTTGAGATGGATAAAAATGTGATGCCCATCTGGGATCTGAGTACAATGCCTAGAACGAAGTAAGCATGTGGGTTAAGTGCTGCTAGAGGTAGTAGTAATATTTTGTATTAGCAACAGCAGCGTTACCTACCATTTAGCTGTACATAGGATGGTTGATGAAGCACCGTAAAGCCATAGTACCACTACTTATCACAGTAACATCTGTGTGCATCTGTCCACGTGTATGTAAATTTAAGGCCTATGCAAAGAATGTGAAATAAATGCTTTATGATCAAAGTTCACTGAAGTGTTATTTATCATGGAACCACGCAGCCAAAGCAATAACACCACATTGCTGTTGGGTTGGTGTCGACTCTGGGGAACTGCAGACTAGAACTGCTCTGTAAGGTTGCCCTGGGCAAAGGTAATCTCTATAGAGACAGGTCAGCAGGCCTTCCTATGTGGCTCTTCTACTGAATGGGTATGGCCCTTTCCATCACAGCCCTAACCATGCTGGATGGTAATTTCTTAGTAGTCACTTACAGTCCGATTCTACCACCAATTATTTAACTGAAAGTGTGAGGCAATTTGTATATCAATAATATACAAGCTTTTCTTGGAAGTGAATTTTTTTCTTATCTAAAAAAAGAAAAAGATGTATTGACCAGATGCTTTACAGAAGAAAGGAAATTTTATGTTTGCTCAACTATTTCGAATATCATTGTATTTTTCCATGGGATCAGTCACTGGAGGAATTATGGGTATAAATTAATATCCGTTTAAGATCAGAATTTCTTCTTATCTATTCTTTTACATGCAGAATTATCTAATTTGGGAGTGGTCGCTCTTTACATTTTTTTTGTCTAAGACTTCTGTTGTGCAAGTGTCATTTGGCTCATCTGTTGTAGCTCAGTTTCAGGCAGGGGCCAAGTGTCAGTATATTGCTTTCAAATAGTAGTCACATGAGCTCCCATCAGATTCTCTTCCCTATTTTCAATATGTCACTCACGACTTGCCCAGTGAGCTCCCAGTCATCCTTATAAACCATACAGATGTCCCCTCAGGAAGGTGTGTTCCCAATGTGGATTTGGGTAATCATTTTTCTGTCTCAAACACGACTTTTCTATCACAGCACTAACCATGCTGGATGGTAATTTCTTGCTTACTCATCTGTCTCCCTAGCTAATTGTAAAGTTCTTATGGGCAGACACGTTTTCTTACTTAGCTTTAACTCCTCATTGTCTAGCACATAGCATACACTCAATAAATGTTCGTAGAATAAATAACAACACTTTAACAATGAATGCTGTCCCAGGATTCTAAGTCGAAGTACTTAAGTTTTCTCTTTAGAAATAGTGTAATGGGATTTTTTTTTATTCACTCATTTATTTACAAGGGAATATTGAGGTAGGAGAAGAGACAAAATCCAACTTTACTGTGGGTAAGAACTTGCTTGTATGACCATGTTTTATCTAGTGGACTCTCAGAACTAAGGTACCCTCATAGTGCCCTCGAGACTGGTGTACTCCCCACCGTAAGCACACAGACCCGTACCCCACTCTGTGCATGTGCTGAGGGCAACAGTGATTTTCAGCCATCTCTTTGGGGGCAATTTATACTATACATTTTTGCAGATGTATGGTTGTAACTATAGTTGGCACAAATTAGAAATTTATTTCCCTACATATAAAACGGAGTCTGCATTGTGGATATAAATATTGGATCATAAATGCAATAATATTTTAAATACTCTAACCTGCACGAGCTATCTTAAACGAAAGCGTGTTTTTGCCCTTGTGTAAAAATATGATTAGAGATATAGTTATCTGAGGCACATCCTCTATGTATATATGTATGCGTAACGGTAGATGAAAATGTTATGTTAAAACCTTATTCATGGCAGTCGTGCACAGCACACTAAGCCATACGTTGCTAATGATCAGATGATGATATTGAGCATATCCTGTACTGGAATGTAGCATAGCTAACCCATCGGCGAGGCATCTCTGCCGATGGTCTCAATCCTGATGGCCAGCCTGGGGAAGCAGGGCGACCAGGCCTAGGGCAGTGATTCCAGGACCAACTTTCTTTCTCTGCCTGTCTCACCATCTACTGATGGGATTTTCCATCTTCAAAGTTTTTAGCGTTAAGATTTAACCACTGGTGCTCCAGCTGTCGCAAACGGGTTTCAGATTGGGAAATGAAGTGGCAAACAACAAAGAGCTCCTACCAACTGTCCTGGAAGCCCCACCCAGCTGCTTCTGCCTACTTGCTCTTGACAACATTTTCATCTCACTTAGCCACAGTCATGTCTGCCGGAACCCCACTGAAGTTTTCTCCTAATAGCAGGGCAGAACACAGTGGCAGATATCACCCATTTCCCTCCCCTCTGGCAATGGAACAGTGGTGGGAATAAAGTCTAAGTACAAAGTAAGCAATGGGGGGATTTCTTTTTTATCTTGAAACTCTCTAAGACAGGAAATCACTTAGTGACACAAACTCACATCCATTAGATTAAAAAATGGCATTCAGCTTAGGAAGCACTCTTCCTTCCTTCTCACTTTGTCTCCCGATTGTGGCAAAGAATGTGACTTGTGGCCCACAAGTGGGGTGCTCTTTGGGAGTTTGGAATGGAGGAAGAGGTGGTAGCTTACACAGCGCTCCTCCAGACAGTTCCTTCTCGTGGTCATTGGATAAAGAGTCGCATCCTTCATTTGCAGTCAGGTGTGTATCTAAAATTCCACTCAGAAGACGTTGGCTAGGTGCAGGAGGATTATATGAGGATTATATGGGTGGGTCTTCCATATATGGTTATGGGAGCTGAAACTTCCATCGAAACCAGAGCTGTGATTGATCTGTTTTGTCTCGATAGTGTGTGTTTATGGTTACCATTTCACCAGTGAGATACCTCACCCCAGAAGTCTGGCCCTTGCTGTTCTTGAAGTCTCACCATGTCCTGCTGAACCCAGCGTCAGTCATTTTCCTAACCTACCTGGCCCCTCGAACATCTGCTTTTTGGCCCCCTGCTCCTGGCCCCAGATACCACCTATCTCTGCAGGCAGGTGCTTTGCTCACTGGTTAGGGTTTAACTTGTCCATGCTGTTTTACTCTGTCTGATTATCTTTCTTATCATGCCTGGGCCTGTTTGCTTCATGCCACAGACCAAAACGACTTCCAAAATAGAAGTATCTCAGGAAAATTCTAATCCTGTTCTTCTTCCAGGAACTCAGCAATGGACATGATACGTTCTAAGTTGCTTGACGACTTGATTTCAAGTATTTCTGGAATTATTATAAAGCAGAACTGTCGGTTTCCCCACCTCCCATAAAATCGATTCAATAAGATGAGCCTGCGATTTTAAAATAAATGTTAGGTTTCTAAAACCCTAAAGAAGTTGACTTTCTGTGTTATGTTTTAAAAGAGTATAGGAGGAGCTTCAAAAAGTTCATGGAAAAGAAGCCATTGTCTCTCCATTCTGTTTTTCCGTGAACCTTTTGAAGCCACCTCACGTCTGTCTACTCACCACTATGTTTCCGTGCTGATGGCAAACACATTTCCTCACCTGAGAACGAGCGTCCTCACCAAGAGGGAATTCGGGGTGGACTTTAGTGAAGGAAGGAAAAACATCCAATAGGTGCCGAAGTTCAATGTTTTAAACAGGATGAGACCTGATTCTAAAGCCAAACACTTAGATGGCCTTCGGTCCAGCGTTTTATATTCTCAGGTTGAAATATATATTCTGTGAAATCTTTCAACAATGCGGGGGATGTTGGCTGCAAGTATCAGGTCCCACAGTTATGTGTGCCTTGGGGAAGATTGACTCTTGCTTTCTGTTCTGATTGAACTTTGGCGTTAGGCTCTTCGTCCCAGGCATTTTCATTGAGCAGGTGGGCACCCCTTACAACTGGCCCATCTGCTTTCTCTGCCGCATTGACTTCATGTTGCATTCAGCACTCTAATCATTTTCATCCTAACACATTGCACTTTCCTAGACATTGGTTAAATGCCTATCAAATTTAAGTATATTTGGACAAACTAATAGCTTCCTTTCCCGTAATAGAATGTTTTAAAACACTTATACGGTGCTGAATAATTTAGTTCAGTTATATGATGACAAGACTAAACAAACTTTCTCTAAGGTCCTGGGTTTTTCATTTCGTGACTTTGCTCTGAGCAAGCAAATAGAGATGAGCTATGAAATTTTAGGACTTCGCCTTGCAACATGATCTAGTTGACTTATAAAATCTGAGATGTTGACAAAATGTGCAGTCCATATTCAAATACACGCAGTTACTTCAGTTTATGTCAACAGAGAAGGTGAAAAGTGCAACTTAGCTGGCTTGGTAAGACTGGAAGGAGGGGCTGGGAACGGACAAGAGACAACAAAGAGATAGTTGGTAAGATTTAGTGGCTTTCTTCAGCAGGGGTGTTGAGAAGGCAGTGTGACAAAGTTCAGTCAGGTCAAACAAAGTGCAGAAACTTCCTCATCGGCGCTGAGAGGAGGGCTGTGGCCTGGGCATGAAGGGCTCAGATGTTGTAACCCAGAGACAGCTCGCCGACTCCTCGTCGGTGTGCTGTTTCGGTGTAAGCCTGCTGCTCCTTCTGATCCAGGAAGTGGAGAAATCACCTTATCTCTCATGTACCAGGCTGGTATAATTAAAATAGGACGTGTTTTTGAAGTGAGGCGTTTAAGGGCTTCAAAGAAGGTGCAGTGTGGAGGATCAGCATGTGTCTGCTTCTCAAAGGCGGTTATGAGGACACATTTCTTTAACAAAGACATCCTTTAGAAGGGATGGCTCAAGAACGATAAAGTACATCTATAATGTTTATGGCAGTAGATACAGTGCCTAAGAGATAGACAGTTTACTCCCTGACCTTGACCTTGGCAAGAACTACAGGTCACTGTTCTGCCTCTTCCCCCCCCCACCCCATTTAAATGCTACCATTTAATTGGCAAAAAGATGCAGCATTTTTCTTACGTTCCCCAACCAACCTGTTTTCTGCATATTTATCCTAAATGCAAACAACAAAATCATTTTTCTGTCACAGGGAGAGCATTTGTTTCAGAGGATCTCATGTCTGTGATTGGGCTTGTGTGGCTGTTTGGCAGGACTTTTGTTTCTGACCCTATTGTTGACCTTGGAAGTGGCTTTAACCATGATGGATTTATCAAATAATTTATTTTTGTCATCCAAGAGTTGAGGCTTAGGCTATTGGGAGAATAAAGACTGCTTATTAAAAGTAGCCTGGGCAAACCTTTGCCTTCACATAATCTTCCAGAAGCTCATCTAATTTTCCTAATTAGCAGGAGATAAAATATACCCATGTTGTCCTTTGCAATGACTTGACCCCATGCCCTTTCTGGATGATAATAGTATTAAATACATGTGAACTTATGGCACTGAATATTAATGAGCATGAATTGAAATAAGATAATTTTCTCATACGCCTATCACGTAGTCATGAAATTAATGTTTATATAAGCAGATGGATACTGTTTCAGAATGGGCAGAAGTCACAATGGGAACAGGATTTGAATTTACTGATCTACATAAAAGAGTTTCAATAAACTTCATTATTGAAGCCTGATTTTCCTAAATAATTCAAGGAAAAAAGAGCATCCTTTGTTTTCTTTTCTTTTCTTTTCTTTTTTTAGGGTCATCATTTCTGTGGGAAGCATAAAAGAGACACTCGACGAGGAGTGACCTTGTCACTGAAAATTAAGCTCTTTTTCAAAATCTGAAACTCAGAGCTTAAAAGGCCACTCTCTCCATAAGATTTCATTAACTTTTAGAAATGAAATACCTATTGATTAGATTTTCTTCCAGATAATAAATTCTACATGTCGACTCTGTCACTTCCATTACAGTCTTTACTGGTA
Organism: Echinops telfairi; assembly: GCF_000313985.2. Classification (NCBI taxonomy): domain Eukaryota; kingdom Metazoa; phylum Chordata; class Mammalia; order Afrosoricida; family Tenrecidae; genus Echinops; species Echinops telfairi. Next base: position 15,960,561 of record NW_022111320.1, on the reverse strand, counting down.
CGCAGGAGAGTGTTTTTACATCTGATTTTAATAGACTTTTTCTGAGCAACGTATCATAAAGGTTTAAGTGGTATCCGTTCTTCGTGCTCTGAAAAGAATACTGTCTCCGAGGCTCGAGAGCATCTGGCCCTCCGCATCTTTATGTGCCTTTGCTGTTGCCAATCTTCTAGCGCCCTCACTCCCCTCCTCTCCACAGATCGCCCACCGAAGTCTGTTCTCCCGTCAAAGCCTGGTTCCATGCTACCTCCCCCATGAGGCCTTCTCCATCCTTCTCCTCCTCCTGGCACCTCGGGGACTATGGACCCACTGGTGCGGTGTCTCTTGGTTCAGCCGTTTGTGGCCATGGTTTTGCTTGCCCCTGCCGACCTACTTCAGCAAGGTCTGCTTCTGAAAAACCTACGGCGCCCACATCTACTCACCTTGGGTTGCCGTGAGCTGCAATCAGTTCAACAGCCACCGACTTGTTTCTTTTTGCTCCTGTTTTGTCTTCTAAGCCTCCCCTGGCTCATCGCCTTCCTGTTTACTCTCTGAGCCCCTAGCCTCATGGTCCGATTGAATTTAGTGTTCCCCACTTAGGAGGCAGTGGTGTTTGTTTGGACTCTTCACAGAAATCAACAACAACGGCAGAAATCTTTAGCACTTCATAGCTTACGCAAAGCGCCTCACATCGGGCAGCTATCCCTCTTGGGCCTGATGATAAATACGATTGGAAGTTGCTATTCTACTCCCTCTATGAAAAGGAAGCTCTGCCGATCTTGTAGGCCAAGTTCTAGGAAGGAGATAAAGGGCACTGACAGTCAGAAGAGGGCAGATGTTAGTGGACACGGTGATTTCGGTGATCATGTGGAATCAGAAACCAAATTAATACTAAACTCAACTTTCCTCCTTCAGCAGGGTCTCGGCTCAGATTCAAGATTTGTCAGAGTTGGAGTGACCTCGTGTATAATGTTTGGAGGCTGTGGCCCTCAGACACACTTGTCTTAAACTCTCCACCACTGTGGTGGGGCATCGGTGGTGGAATGAACACTTCCACATGGGAGATCCAAATTCAGTTCACAGGCATCGCCCCTCATGGGTGGCCACCATTGTTATCTGTCAGGGGAAATTTGCATGTCGCCGTGATGCTGGACTGATGTTGGCAGAGCTTCCAACCGAAGATGGAGTGGGAAGAAATGACCATCGAGTTCCAAACATCAGTGAGTGAAAAAAACAAAACCTTTTGATTATCATGATCTCATTCACAATTGATCATGAGATGGCGTAGAATGAACAGCATTTCCTTTGTTGTGCCCTGCGTTGGTGTATCGCCCCACTGTTGGTTGTAACCTCCTTCAATAGTGCGACATGTATCCTTTAGTAAAGGGGTGGCTCAAATTCATGAATGTACCTTTAAAAGGCATAGGCTTTATTTCTCTAAGTATCCAAATTCTCTCCCAAGGAGAGCATTGGTAAACATTTACTGGGAATTTGGCTAGCAGAAGCGGAACTCATTGGCCCCAAGACTACCCAGTGATTGATGGATCAAACAGTCCAAGTTTTACTTCTGCAAGTGAGACAAACTGCCCCATGAGCTACACTTCTGGTTTTTTCCTGAGCATCCAGCTGCACTGTCACCTTGGGGTGCTTCTAAGACCTCCAACCCCAAATTAGGGCAGACTTTTCACGACTCATACAGTACTTCTCAAAAGCATCTCAGGCTAGACTCTGCACGCTGCTTTCAGTCCTTCTGGCCATAGTGCCCTACTGCCTGGACCATATGAGCTCTTGCTGCAGGACCAAAGGTGGGCAAGCTATTCGGATCTGTACCAAGTGTGCCTTGATCTCTCTGGGAGGCGAGAAGCAAAGGGGCACAATGGACAGGAATTTTTGGAAATACCCTGGAGGAAAAGTCCCTACAGTTGCCTGTTTCAGTTGTCAGGCAGGTTCTTCTTGGCAAACTAGGGGGTTGGCATGAGCCCCAGCCCATTGCCGTCACTTTCTTCCTGCACGAGGGCTAAGAAAGTTTGAGCTCCAAATTTCTCGCAGGAGAAACAATAGGAAGAGAACCAGACTGAAGCAGGAGATGCCGCACCAGGACAGACCAGGGCATCTCCACAGATAGCCTTGCCTGGCTCTCAGAATGTCAGTTATCTCATGTATCAAATAAGAATTAGACTTCCTCCACCCCAGACTTGCTGCTCTTCAGTGCCCTCAAGTCCACCCATTCTTCCGTCATCGTCTTTATTCGCGCCTTCATTCTGCGGGCCGTCCCTGATCTCGTCAGGCTTCCTTGCCGGCACCGTAATGTTAAGATGTTGACTCTTCTTCATTAAAAAGAAGTGGTAGTATTACGCATTGCCTCAGCTTTCCCAGGCAGATGGGGCGAGGAAGACGACCTTGACTTGGGTCAGGTGTACTTCCACTTCTAGGTGGCTTCCTTTGCTGCAGATTTGCAGCATTCAACCCATCATTGGGCTGCTTCACTGCTGCTTCCGTGCATATTGATTGGGGATCCCATTTATCCAGATATTACTTAGAGGCCAGGTGTAAGAATGTTCATTTTCTCTTTGTTGAGGGGTAATTCATATTGAAGGCTGTAGGCTTTGGTCTTCACCCGTCAGTGCTTCAAGTCCTTTGCTTGCAGCCAACAAGGTTGTAGCATTTGCATATCCCAGGTAGTTAATAACCCTTCCTGCAAGTCCAGTGCCACCTCTTCTTCAGATAGTCCACCTTCTCAGATTATCTGCTCGGATTACAGATTGAATGCAGTTTGGTGAAATGCTAAAACCCAGGCACACAACTTTCTTGACATTTAAACCATGCAGCATTTTTTCCATTAAACGACTGCCTCTTCGTCTAGGTGCAGATTCTACATGAGCACAATGGGTGTGCTGGAACCTCCATGCTTTTCAATGTTTCCCCTGATCTGTTCTGATCCACTAGTTGAATGCCTTGGCATAGTCAATAAGACACAGGTAACCATCTTGCTGGCAGCCTCTGCTTTCCTCCTCCAAGATCCAACTGTTACCAGCAGTGATATCCCTCTTCTCGTCTCCTTTTCTGAATCTAGCTTGACCTGTTGGCAAATACTTATTGATGTATGGCTATAACAACTTTTGGATTATCTTCAGCAAAATTTTACTTGTATGTGAGATGATATTGCTCCATAATCTCCCCATGCTCCTGTGGACCACCTTTCTCTGGAATGTGGATCTCTTCCAGTCTGCTTGCCGGGAGCTTCATTCCAAATCTCTTTCTATAGACGAGTGAGCCCTTCTAGCATAGCATTCACTTGTTCAAACCTTCCACTCAGTATTCTGCCAATTCCTGAAGCCTTGTTTTTCACCAATGCCTCAGTGCAACGTGGACTTCTTTCTTCAACACCATCCCTTCTTGATCCTGTACTAACACCTGAAATGGTTAACCTGGATCAGTTCTTTTTGGTGCGTCTTCCTTTGATGCTTCCCTGGTTTTGCCCATTGTTCTCCTTGTTGTTCTCGGACTCATAGCAACCCTTTGTACAACAGAATGGACTACTGCCTAATCCTGCCCCATCTTCATGAATCTTTGAACCCATTACTTCAGTCACTGCATCAATCCACCTCATCAAGGGTCTTCCTTTTTTTTTGCTCACTCTCCACTTGACCAAACATGATATCTTTTTCTTGGGACTTTTCTCTCCCTATGACATGCCCAAAGTACTTGACACAATGTCATGCCATTGTTGTTTCTTTTTAAAAAAACCATTTTATTGGGGGCTCATGCAACGCTTGTCATAACCCATCCATCCATCCGTTGTCTCAAGCACATTTGTATATTTGTTGCCATTATCATTGTCAAAACATTTGCTTTCTGCTTGAGTCCTTGGTATCAGTTCCTCATTTCCCCCCCTCCCCGCTTCCCCCTCCCTCGCGAACCCTTGACAATTTATAAATTATGATTATTTTGTCATGTCTTACCCACTCCCTTCACCCACTTTTCCATTGTCCATCCCCCAGGGAGGAGGTTATATGTAGATCCTTGTAATCGGTCGGTTCCCCCTTTCCATCCCACCCTCCATCCACCCTCCCAGTACCATTGTTGTTTCTAAGCATAATTCTGACTGGACATCTTCCAAGATAGATTCATTTCTTCTTCCGGCAATTCATGGGACTTTTCGTACTGTTGCCAGCATGTTCATCTCAAGGCAACAGCCCCCCTCCAGGCTGTCAAGATGTGTGTGAGGTGACTGAGAAAATGTGTGTGAGGTGTGTGTGTGTGTCAGGTGACTGAGAAAACCTTTAACATGCCCACTCGAGACCTGAGGTTTTTCTTTAGTTCTTTGAACTTGGCAAAGGCTGGGTGGATTCTACCCTTTAAGCTTTCTAACTCAAGGTGTTGGCATATTTCATCAGAACCCTTTGCCTTCTTGAGAAACCCTTTGAAATATTCTGCTTAGCTCTTTACGATCATTTCTTCCATTTGCTTCATCTGTCATGTGTTCATGAGCAAGTTTCAGAGTCTCTTCTGACACCCATTTAGGTCTTTTCTTTCTTTCCTGTCTTTTAATGGACCTTTGATTTCTTCATGAATTGTATTCTTGATGGCATTCCACAACTCGTCTGATCTTCAGTCATTAGTATTCAGTGCTTTAATCTATCCTTGAAGTAGTCGCTGAATGTAGGTGGAATATGCGCACAGCTGTCTTCTGGCTCTGGTGAACTTGCATTCATTTTCTTCAGATGCAACTTGAACTTCTTAGGAGAAAGTGATGGTCTTATTCCACAGTTGTCCCCTGGCCGTATTCTGATTGATAACATTGGGTGTCTCCCTCATCTCTTTCCACAAATAAAGTCTCTTTGATTCCAGACAGTTTTCTTAAATGAAGTGTAGGAGATGCTGTGTGCCAAAGGGCTTCCAAAATTTGAAGGGAAAAAATTTTGTAAGCAGATGGAAGTATGTGGAGCAGAGCATAGCTTTGAAAATTTCAAGCCACAAAGATTTTGCTTGGTTTTGTTTTACGGAAGAAATGTGTACTTTCCTTTCTCGTGTTTTGACTCTGCCTTTCCTTCTATTTCTAGAGGCAGGTTGCTTTGGGCACAGCCTTTGTCAACACACACAGGGTGCTGGGTTTCCTTGTCTGTAAATTGGGAACAGTGATACTTACCTCCCTGGGTTAGTGTGAGGATGAAACAAAGCCGTTTATGCGAGCACAGAGCACGGTGGGAGCACACTGATGGTTAGTCCCTGGACTCCTTTCCTCTCCACCCCCTGCTACTACTCCAGTGAAATTAAATCCTCCTTGTATAACGCAGAAAGCCCCAGGACCACATTCTTGCAAGCCACGGAGGAAAGAAACCCTTCCCTGTGTCCTTTTGGAGAGATCAGTGTTCCTCTCATAGCAGTGTTCCTGGCTGTCTTGGTGAAAAGAAACTTCAATGTGCTGAAAAATAGCCAAAGAGGCTTTTTTTTTTTTTTTTTTTTGGTGTCCATGGGAGGGAAGTCCTTTTTCTGTCCATCCTCCAAGTCCTCTCTGCACAGATTACTGTCAAAACCAAGTACTTTATTTCTATAAATGCCAGCCTTCTTTGATTGTTTGGCGAATAACCATGCTGCTGTCAGTGTAGAAACACACATCGAGTAGGAAAACAACCTCCATTTTTATCTGCCTGTCGCCTCTGGGAAGCAGTGAGCAAGGAGGCATTGTAGGAAGGAAGAGCCAGAGAGGCAGCATGCGGGTCCTTCGGTGGGACAGCAGTGGCATTTGATAAACAGTTACATGCTCTTTCACTGAAGGGCCTCTCTTCTGCCATCAGTGAATCTTTAAGTCCCGTGGGAGATCTCGGTCTGCCGTTGCCTGTAGGTTAGCTTTCCCAGGTCTCTTTGTTTGTCTGTCTCTGTCCACTAATTCATAGGCTGTCCAAAGGTCTGTGTCCTTTCCTGGTATCTGAAGACAGACAGACACAGCAACAGTACAACCAAAAGGAAATCTACGTTTGCTAATGGTTTCCTGATAACCCTGGTTCCAAACCAGAGTGGTGGTGGTGGTCAGGTACCATGGAGTTGGTTCTGACTCACAGTGACTCCTTGTACAACGGAATGAAACGCTGCCCAGTCCCGCACCATCCTCACAATTTTGAGCCCATTATTCCAGTCATTGCGTCAATCCAACTTGTTGAAAGTCTTGTTGAGGCGATCATTTGAACCGAGGAGAAAAGGTGTGTGTCGGGTTGTGTCTTTTTACTGAAGGTGTTCAGTCTGTAAACTGACCGGATCAGCTGAGAGGCTGGGCTGTCTGCAGAAAAACAAGGCATCAAGATGGAAGGAGGTCTCCATAACAGCCGGCCCATGGTCCAACCTCGCTTGATGAACGCAAGAAGGACTTGGCGTGCTTTCTGATGAAGATCAGAGACTTGGCCTTCAGAACAAATTGCACCTCAACAATAACTAAGGAGAACTCCCAAAGCCAAGTCTCAGGAAGGGAAGCACCCTCCTTACTAGAGGCATAAGGGATGATGACCCTTTACTAAGCACTGATTTCTAAACTCTTCAAGCTAGTGTGTTATTCCGGGTAGACTAAAGAAACAAATTCATACAGACTCCTATGTAAGGTGACCAGATTTTAACGTTAGTAAAGTGGGACAAAAGCGGGGCACCATTGCTAAAACTCATATCCTGGCAAAATAGCCACATGGCAGCTGAAAACCGTATATACCCTAGCTTGTCGTGCATTCTTTCCAAAATCAGGACTTTTAAAAAACGCCGCGGGACGCGGGGGGAAAATTATTAAAAATCGGGACTGCCCCGCCAAAAGCAGGATGTCTGGTCATCTTACTCATTTGTGAATAAGAAAGAGCTTTACATACAAGAGCAATTGAATATTGAGAAAACATCCCCACCCAGCCCAGATCCAGTCTATAAGCTCGATCTTAGCCCATATGTCTGAAACGAATCTATAAAGTCCTCTTCAGACTCATGACACACGCAATGCTGCCAAATGCAGGAAGATCACAGGTTAGTGGGTGGGAAATCTTCTGGATCCAGTGGCGTTGTAAGCATGTCAGCGCTGGCAGGGATCTCTAACTATGTGGCTTCTCCGGCTCCAGAGGCCTGGTTGCATCAGGGTAGGTCCATGTGGCTTCTCCAGCTCCCGGGGCGTCGCGCCATGTGTCTTGTCCCTAGAGCGTCATGTCAGGGAGTGAACAGAGACGGAGAGCCTCTCATGCCTCAAGGAGGAAACACAGGAGTTCCCAGAATTCCAGGAGAAGGCCATGCCCACACGGAGGCCTCATTGGCTATGATCCCATTGACAGACTAGACTCCGCCTCTTCACTCTTAATCCTCTGAAGTCCCAAATTGACACCAGATTATGTAACTACCACAGCTAGTTATTTCTAGGGTCAAGATGGAAATTAAGGACAATACCTCTCTCTTTCTTGCTTATGATTGTGAATGTGGTGAATGTGCATGATTACTCTGGACCTCCAGTGCCTAACAGATCGGGCCCAGGATATTAGATGTTTTCCCTGGGGTCGTAGTTTATGTTTTCCTAGGTATGTTGCTTCGTTGCTTGAGCTCTTTAGTGGATTAAGGTGGTAACATCCAATGTTTGAAGCCAGTCGTTGACATTTGCCATTCTTCAAGTGTTCTCTTTTTTTCCTAAGCTGGTGAGACACTCGTCTGTTGCTAACCAGCCATCTAATTCTTCACTTTTCCATGAGGGAGGAAACTGTATTAAGTTGTCTCCACCCAGCTACAGTTTGGCTTGGGTGGAAAAGCTTTTAAGTGATTTTTAATAAATATTCTCAGTATACATAGAGCTTATTGAGAGATGATTGAGCCTTTAGTATATAAAAAACATAAGCCTAGATCCTCCTGGTGAATATGTAAGAAACGATCTGCCCCTCAATAACCCCAGCTCTGGCGGGAAGGACCTTCAAAATCGGGAAAAAATCTTCAGTGGCTCCCTGTTTCTGCACCAAACCCCCAAACTCCCTGCCGTTGAGTTGATGCTGACTCCTATCGACCCTGTGGGACAGGGACAAACTGCTCCCCCACCTCCCCACCCCCAGTGAGTTTCTGAAACTATGACTTCTGAAAGGAGTAGAAAGGCCTATCTTTCTCCCTCAGGGTGGCTGGTGGTTTCGAACTGCAGACCTTTCAGTTAGCAGCCTAATTTATGAACACATCCAATTCCTTTGTTGTGGTATTTAATGAAGACAACTATGGTTTGGGGTGTATTTCCTCTTTCATTTTCAATTATACAAGGGGTTCAAAGAGTTCATGGGAATATTCCATGATTTTCTCCTTCCATTTTTCCGTGTACTTTTTTGGAAGCCCTGCTTGTTTCTCTTCCACTGTCCACTTCTCCAGCCCCTTGCTTCGGGTTCTTGATTGTCCATCATTGGGCTTGTTTGCTTTCATTTGTCACCTGGCCTGGCGCATCTCCAAGCTTTCTCTTGACCACTCTCCTCCAACTGTCCCTCTACCAAACTGTGAGCGCGCCCACCTGCCACGTCCCTGTCAAAAGGACTGCCTCACTCTGCAGCACTTTGGTAACCTGCCTTCCCTTCTCTGATTTATTTTCTGATCACATTAAACGAGTTAAACCAGATTTAAACCCTCTTCTGTGTGCCATTTAGAAATGCATGTTTTTCTTTAGTGGTTTCTGATCTTTCCTCCACTAAGCACGAAACATAGTTGTACAACCTACACTGACCCCCTCCCCGGCTTAGGTATAAAGGAACTCAGTACATGCTTGTGGAATGACACTGGAGTGACTCAGCTCCCTACTCTGCATGGTTATTTATACTCATCACCAGAAAGCATGCCATCACTTTACAATGACCCTCAGAGATGTGGGCCATTTTTGTAAGAGGCTCAGAGTACAGGAGTTCATCAGCTGGATCTAGGCTACTCCTTTCTCATCAAGTTACTTGTCAGGCTGTTTGTAGAAGATTTAAAATACACACATACAGTTGTAAGTGTACGCATACGGGCTTCAAAAAGTTCATGGAAATATGGCATTTCCCCCACAAATTGTCTAAGCCTCTCCGGTTGCTAGCAAGTAAATTCTGACTTGTGGTGACCTCCGGTGTCTATGAGTAGAACTGGCTCCGTAGGGCCTCCATGGCTGGTGATTTCGATTTAGAGGCACGTGGCCGGACCTCTGCCGAGGCCTTTAGCACGGTCTTGAGCCTCCAATCCTTCGGTGAGTGTTCGCGCCCACTTGCCACCTGCATTGCCCAAGGAGTAAAGAAGGAAGTCGGTGATTTTTCCCAAACTAGCAGCCATTCAAAAACCTATGAAGAAGCAGGCATGTTAAAGGCCCATGGGACAGACAGCTGGAGCGCAGTCAATGAGACTGCTGGTGTGTTGTACAAAAAATGCCATTGATGGCAATTGTTTAGCAATTTCCAGATGGGACCCTATTGTGTTGTGTACACGTTCACCCAAAACACAACATATCCACTTGTTTTTTAAAAAAGGAAAAGCCTTCCCTGAAACATGGGGACTTGCCGGGCACTGACCTACCCCCACCACCCCCCTGGCCCAACCCCAGTCAAAAAAGGGAAAGAAAATACATAGAGATTTATCATATTGACGAGCCTTTGAAAGCTACCTTTGCCTGCTAGGGAAATTCTAGAAAATGTTCTCAGAAGTGAATGTCGCAGGTTCTCCCACAATCCCATTGGATTCGATTCTTCCATTTCACGCATAGCGTTACTGTGGGTGCACGGAACCGTAGGTGCCCATCCACAAGTCTTTAACCCTGTGTATAACAAAGTAGCAAGGGCAAGGCTTTTTATTTGTGTCTTTCCAAGAAGCTGTGCCTAGATTTAGATCCCACTCTCACCGCTCCTTAGGGATCTTGCTCCATAAGTTTTGTGTTCCCATTTTTATATCTTCACCATCGCTCTTCATTCTTAGGGTCACCAGACTTCCTGGTTTCCCTGGGACAGGCCCAGATTACTCCTATTGTCCTAGCATAATTATTAATAGCATTGACTTTCACTCAAAAAAAATCTACCATGGGCAATAAATTATGTGATTACTGTATTTATATCTGACCTTGACCTTCAGGCATACAAATGCTCAGATCAGCTCAAATCACTTTTTTTCCCAAAACCAACATTCCATCCCATATTTATCTCTTTCTCTTTTATACCCCAACCCAACCCACAGTCACACTTCCGTGGAAAGTGTGAACTATATTTATTTTCTCCATTTTTCCCACCTACTGTTACACCTTTAGTTTAGACAATTGTTTCTGCCTGCACCAGTGACCTTGTACTTTACAAATCCTCTGGCTATGGGAAAGGTTCTGCTGAGGTAATAGATAAGCACCCTTTCTTTTTTTTTTTTTTCTAGTTTATAATTTTATTTTAAAGAGTTTTTGTTTTAACCTTTGAGAGTCCTATTTGTTCTTTTTTTTTTTTTTTCTTTTTTAACATTTTATTAGGGGCTCATACAACTGTTATCCCAATCCACACACACATCAATTGTGTAAAGCGCATTTGTACATCGTTTCTCAAAACATTTTCTCTCCATTTAAACCCCCGACATTAGGTCCTCATTTTTCCCCTCCCTCCCCGCTCCCCCCTCCAGCATGAGCCCTTGATAGTTTATAAATGGGTATTTTGTCATATCTTGCCCTGTCCGACGTCTCCCTTCATCCACTTTTCGGTTGTCTGTCCCCCAGGGAGGAGGTCACACACAGTTCCATGTAATCGGTTCCTTCTTTCCTGCCCATTCTCCCTTTACCCTCCCTGTTTAAGCACCCTTTCTTATTCTGATCAAATGTTTGAACTATTTCTTGACTCTTCTCTTATTAACTAAGACATAAATTGCTCAGGTTCAATTTCATGTGCCCTGTTACATGTGTTACTGCTTTTAAAATAACACCCCGATGATAGATATAGATAGGTGGTAACCATTTTCCCACCTTCCACAAAGGATAGATGAGAGAGTCAGAAAACTTTACTACTTTCTCACAACTAGTCCGTGATGAAGAGTGTATTGTATTCAAAAATGTATCCTGCCCTTTTTCCACTCCATTATTCAACCTCTCTTCCTGCCAACTCAGTGTTAATACCAGTTTCTTCATGATAGAGAGTAAGCACTGGTAAGCTGATGTTTTAAAATATGTGGACGCTGAAAACTGGACCCACGAAGGACGAGGTGTGGCCCTGTGGAACGTAGCGAGGCCTGGTCGCAGTCAAACATATTTAAAGCAGGGACAAGGGAAGTGACCGTTGCTATATCCGTGGTGAGACCTAGATTTCAGTAAAATAAACCAGGGTTTTGTTTCTTGAAGTAATTATACTCTGCAAAGAGGAAAGGATGGAGACAATTACGAATGACCTTGCATCTCTGAGATGTTGAGAACTTCTGGATCAGTGGCTAATGTCTTCAGAGCCTTTTCAAGTGAGACCTTGCAGTGCAGTCTCAAGCCCCAGACGACCAGCTGATAAAAGGAATTTTATTTTTCTCCAGGATAATAACCTTAATTTGAATACCGTACAATGATTACATATATTAGCAATGAAAGACTCTCCAGTCATATTTTCTCTAATGTGAAAATTTGAACTTGACATTTTTCAGTATTGTCCCCCACCCCACCCCTGCATTTTTTTTAAGTTGGGTACTACCTTTTGCACATTATCATTTACAGTGATTTGTTTAACTTTAATGTAAAAGTTGACAGTGTAGTGCTTTAAGGCAAATACAACTCTAACCTCGTCAGTCAGTACAATTGCCCCCTCCCACCCTCTTCCCTGACCTTTGCTGCTGGGAGGACGGTAGGTAGTTGTTGAAGACAATTGTTTAATGAACTAGGTCCCTGAACAGTAGGCTCATTTATATATTTATGGGATCATACCTTTTTGGATCTAGTTACTGAGTCTTAACAAATGCTAATGTCATGAAAGCTCTTGGAGATGAAATAAGAAAGAGAAATAATAAAGTTCCCAGGAAAGTGACATTAGAAGATAATAATTGTATGTGACGATCAGGACTTGATGGGAGTTCTCTTCTTTCGAAGTGGACTAAGTGGAGCATGTGGGAATGCATGTGAGTATCCTGCCGGTGTGGTGTGTGTTCACACTTTCTTCACAGAATCTTAGGAATAAAATAGGTTCCCCAGACTTTGTTAAGACTCAATGCAGTTCGCTTGTAAAACTCCCAGAACTTCTGGCTCCTCGGGGCATCCGGGAAGTGTAAGGAGACTGCTCTTGTGAGGAGGCTGCTTTGTATCTGGCTGCCATTGGCAGCCTCTGTGAATCTTGTCTCTCTCTTTGGGACCACCACCTTTGTGCAAGCTGCGAGGGGTGGCTTCGCTCTCCTGTGTTGTGTTTAAGCTGTGTGTTTACTTAGCAACTTCACTCTCTGAGTAGTTGCTGAAAGAAAAGAAGTTTGTAAATTATACAACACTAAACAGTGGATGCCATCCATGGCGTTTCGCCCAGACACTGTCAAATGGTTTTCTGTTTCCTGGCCAGGACCAGAAAAGGACTGGGAGTTACACATGCGCTCGCAGTTCTAGATTTAAACAGACTGGGACTTGATTCGTTGCTTGGGCTCTAACTTTAACAAAGGAAAGGCAAGTTGAATATGGTGGGGAATTCATTACTGACCAGAGAACAGGGGGCTTTAGTCTTAAATATTTGGATTCGTTTTTCTCTGTAAGACAATTTCATTTTTCTCTGTGAGATAATTTTTATGTGTAGGGCTAGGATCTTTGAATACCAGGGAAATCTAGCTGCATCCAGAGTCACTGACGAGTCTTAGCTCCTGTGCTCAGTTCTAGCCATTGCTGCTGGCTGCATGGGTAAGGGTTCCAGGGCTCTCAGCTGGCTCAATGAGAATATACTGAGATCAATCAGTAACCATTGCTATGGATGCTACCGAGAAATATGGTCATGAAATTGTTGATCAGAGAATGCAGTCTGAAGACCCAACCTAAAGAAGACACCAGAGGGAGGAGGCAAGCCCAGCAACCCTGTCTGACGTGTGTATAGTACAGGAATCCATCCACACACCCATTCTTCATTTATTTATGCCTCACACATCCGTCACATCGCTGTGTGTGAGGGACTGGGCAGAGTGCTTGGAATACAAATATAACAAAACCCCTCTTCTTAAGAACACAGGGTCGTGGGGAAATTGAGGAAATGAAATGAAATTTTGTGAAAAGGATTATAATACAGTAAGGAAAAATAGAAGAGGTGTGTATAAAGTATCTGAGCACCCAGAGGAAAGGGGGACTTGTGGGAACCTGGATCTTGGAGGAACTTGGTTTCACAGGGCTCTTGGCTTTTCGATAGATAGCTGCTCAATCCCAGCCATAGTGGGATGACGAAGTCTTCATTAGGCTCCCCCCCCCCCCCAAGGCGGAGGCCGAGCATCTGTAGAAAGATTTCTGTCTGTGTCCTTCGCTTCCCAATGATGAGTCCAACTGTATTTTGCAAAGAATAAGCAGACATCTCCAAATGAAGTGTGAAGGGAGCCAAACAGGACAGTGTGTGGGAGTCTTGGATGAGTGTCTGGATCCCATCTGCTTCACGTTCAGGGCCTTGGGGTTAGCGAGCACAGGGCTGGTCCCGGCTGTGTGCTGTCCTCCCTTCTCGGTGACTCTCTGGATGTGGCCTGGGAAGAATGGGCCGTGTGTCTGTGGCCTCCAAATCCAGGCTGGTCTTCCTAATCTGATTGCAGAAACAGCATCCCTAGGTGGAGAGGAGGTGAGCCAAAGGCGGGTGAGGGTGAGGGGGGGTCTGGTCTGAGTCTCAGCATTTCCACTGGGCAAGTGACTAAGGACCCAGTTTCCTCCTCTGCGAAAGAAGGCCCATAGTTAAGAGTCTCTGCCTCTAAGGCTTGTCGTAAAGAAGTGAAGCCATGGTCACTGTAAAGGGCTGGCCGTGGTTTTCACATAGTCAGCACTGTACGAATATTGACCTGTTAATAAGGAATTGGAGGAATCAGGACAGCAGAGGTTATCTGGGGGAGGATGGTGCAGGGCCAGACAGTGTTTCATTCTGTGCCACGAAGGGTCCAAACCTACTGGCCGGCTCTTCACAACCACCACCATATGGGTATTCCAGAATTCTCCAGCCTCTTCCGGGAATGCCTGCCTCCCACCTGTGAGCTGTTTCCTGATCGGCTTACAAATGCTGCCTTTATGCACTGCGACCATCTTGCCGTTTCCTCTCTCTGCTTTGGTGCCTCTTTGTTTCTTTCTTGCCACACACTCTTGCCTGGTGTCCCCCCTGTGTCTGCGTCATTCGCTTCCTGGCCCTTCCCTTAGCTCCCGTTTCCCCATTGTTCGTTCTCCTCTGAAACACCCAGCCCTTTCTCTTCTTGTGCCATCTTCTCCTTGTGCCCGCGTATTCCTACCAAAAGGTGCCCAGGAGAGCATGTCTGCAGGCAGTAGGCCGGAGTGTAAAATGAAATGGGAAAGTGGTCATTTTAGCTTCAAACAGTAATTTTTAATTCACTGATCACATGACATTGGAGTGGCCCCTGGACTGGGGCATAACTTGTGAATTATGCATGCAGTATAAATCTCCTTTTCTCTGCATTCATTCAGTGTCTCTCAATAAATGATTATGAATACATTGATGATGGGTGGACCATCCATTTGTCTACCTACAAACAAGTGCTACGTATGTGCTGGCCACCTTGTATGGGGAAACCCAATCACTGGGCAAGTGGTACGTCCATGCAGGTCCCACTTCAGGGGGCAATTAAAAAAATAAGTGTGATATAAAGGCTAGAGAAGTGACCACATGGGGTTGAGAAAGAAATGTCTGGGTTTTCTGAGCCACTGCAACTAACTGCGTATGAGAGATCACAGGGTATAGGAAGTGACAAGTTGGGAAAGGGTCACAAAGAACTTTGTGTGCCAAATTAGTTATGTTAAGCGAGGATGCAGTACCAAATAAATCCAACCATGTTAGTGGCTAAATGCAATGGGAGTTTATTTCTGATCATTCAGTGCCCTGGTTTTGACTTCTTAACAGCTAGACTTGCCATGGCCCATCATTTAGTGAACATGCCTTTGCATACACTGTCAACTCTATAGCTCCTCAACTGGCCAACTGAAAACCCTAGATATGTCCAATCATCCATCTACTCTGACTCAGCGTCCTCATAAACAGCAATGTCATGCCTTCTCTTATTTACGTTAACCCCCAAGGCCACCTTTCCCTATCACTCTCAGTGTATTTTCTGTTTCACACACACACACACACACACACACACACACACACACACACACACCCTCAATTTCAAGCACATGAAGACTTCTCTTGTTGCTCATTTTCAGATCTGATTGTCCAGGCTTCGTCCTGGTGGCATTCACTCCATTTAGGGGAATATTATTGATGAATTTTCCAGTTTCACAACTTTTTCAGTACTGCACAAGTCCTACGGTGTTTGTGGGACAGTTGTGTATACTCTGGAGCTCATTACCTAGCCTTGTTGAATATAGA
>NW_022111320.1:15930874-15944666 GCF_000313985.2 Echinops telfairi | reverse complement strand
TTACTCTCTGTATTTTCTATTACACACACACACACCACCTTTCCTTATCACTCTTGGCGTATTTTCTGTTTCACACACACACACACACACACACACACCACCTTTCCTTATTACTCTCTGTATTTTCTATTACACACACACGCCACCTTTCCTTATCACTCTTGGTGTTTTTTCTGTTACACACACACACACACACACACACACACAGAGTCGGGTGAAGACGTCTTCACATGCCGTCACCCAAGCACCCAGCACCCTGTAACTCTCCTCGCTATCTCCCCTTTCCCTCCCGTCCCGCTGCTCCTGATATCCTTTGGTGAAGTCTTTCCCTGGCTTGTGGGATCCCATCCCGTCTCACCACCGGAAGACATTACTCCAGGGTGTCTCTCCTCGCTCTGTGACTCCCTCAGAGTTCCCTCCTGCTGGATTATTTCCACACCCTGCTCTGTCTCCCACCTTGAAAAACAAACCTTTTTCGACTCCACTTACCACTCCAGCTACGGTACTGTTTCTCTGCTCCTCTTTAGAACAAAATGCGACAGTGTTCAGTCTTCCCCCCTGTCCACGCGCATCCTGCATCCACAGTGAGCTGCTACCACCCCACGTTACCTGACTTCATGGTCAATACTGGGCATCGCTTTACTTGTACATTTGAACCCCTTTCATCTTTTCCTCTGTCAGAACAATACTCTTGCCATTGTATTGTCTACATGCCAGCCAGCCTGTTCCTCCCCTCACTGCGCTGCTAGCTTCTGAACCCTGCCCCGTTCCCTCTCTTCTTTCTGACCTCCAATTATGGTGCAGCCTGAGGGTCAGCATTCGGACCTCTCCGCAACTCTGTCCAGATTCATTCTCTAGGATAGCAATCTCTTCAAATACAAGCTCTACAGTGAAGACACTCAAATTTCTATCTTCAGCCCAGACCTCTCACTTCAGTTCGCAGCCTTTGAGCTCCAACCTCAAAGTGATGGTTCCGTTTGTGTATCTGATATACACACACACACATATATGCAGATATATGTGAGTATCTATGTATATATAATATGTATCTTAATTTCTAAGGTAATGCAACTCATGTATCTAGTTAGTATGTATTAATAATATGCCGTATATGATAGTACTAGTTAATAGATTATGTATGTACACATGTAAACATGCATATTCCATTACCTTTCATTTCTTATTTCCATGAGACGAGCTGTGTTCTGTCCTGCTGTGCATAAGGTCACTCTGAGTTGGGACCGACTCCATGGTACTTCACAACAATATGAGCTTTTGAAGCCCCTTCGTGTGTGTGTGTGTGTGTGTGTGTGTACTTTTTGTTCCTTTTTTGTCACCTAGAGAACCCACGGAGATCAGGAGCTGGATTTGAGTAGTGTCTCGTAGAGAATATTGCTCTTCACACTTGTCCATTTCCCACTTTCAATTTAGGGAAATAGGTTTTGTGAAAAACAAAACTACCAAAAAAAAAAAAAGTCAAATGAAAAGAAACCCTTTTTACTTGAAGGCTTTCGACTTGATCAAAAAGACCAGGAACCAGATGAAGCCATTTCCTGTATTATGTAAACTGTGTCTAAAGAAGAAATATGCTTGCACTGTACAGGAAAACGTGGCATTGTTTCTGGTGCCATTTGACATTTCTCGCGCTATGAAGCAATTGATATGTGCCCTGCATGCTAATCATTTGGGGAAGTGTTTTTGATTTGGCCTAGATAGGTATAGAATTCAAATTTTAAGACAGTTATTCAAAACGGGGGTGTTTTTAGCTTTGTTTATTTTTAAAGAAAGCTGTATTTAAAAAAAAATCTTATTGTGGGTGGCTATTTTGAAGTATCCAGTCTTTTATAAAAGTACCAGGCTTTCCCCTTATTATTCATTTTCCTGACAAATATTTTCCTTTCCTAAAAGAACGCTGGAATTGTACTAACTGGCATAACTGAGTGCCCTGGCTCTTTTCTGCACACAGCCCTCCGAGGCGCCAGAAATACCTGCGCACCCGGGCAGGAGGACTCTTCAAGGAGTCCTGGTAAAATCTCATTAGAACCTCACTGGCAGTGCCACTGCCCGTGAGCAAACCTGGGTAGCATGGTTGACAAGAAAAGTAACATATTTTTCTATGGCGTTCGTGTTTGGATATTAGTCTATCTTTTCAATCAGATGGCGCCCTTTGTAATTTAATCTGTCATTCCGTGGGTGGTTTTGTTGTGTCTACTGTCTTTGGGCCCTGTGGGGTGGGTGGGTGGCTGTGGGCCATAGAAAGAGGCAGAGGCTCCAACCCTACTCTCAAAGATGTCTGCAATTTGTTTATGGAAATAAGCTTGGCGCAGCCGAATGCAGCTGTGTCTGTGAGGAAGGAAGAAGCGAGTGTCTTCAGCCTTGAAAAAAATAACAGGTCGTGTGTGTGTGTGTGTGTGTGTGTGTGTGTGTGTGTACACATGTGTGGTGTGAAGGTTGTCCGTAACTAATTCTGAGGAGACCGTCCATCAGCCAGTTGTTAATTGGTTACGGGAAAGGCCTTGAAGCAGATGCGTAAGAACTGACACTTGTTATTGCGTGTTTCCAAACAACATACGCGCCCACACACAAAACAAACAACCCAGCCCCCTGGGAGGCCGTCCTCACAGAATCACCAAGTTACCTCATAATGACGTTCCAGAATGAACGGGACTTTCCAAATGTATATGGTGACTTTAAGGGTTGGCCTATTCAACAATGCAATTGGCTATTAATGCGTTAGTTGAACCACATGAATTTTTTGGTGAGTCATAAAGAGTTGAGGAGTATCCACAATTTTACATGATCAACCCAAGATTAGCAACCAGAGGGCAGGGACTAAGTGCTCTTCTTTGTATGACTAGGGCTTTGCACGTGGTAGATGCTCCATGAGTGTTTATGCATGTGGAACATATGATAACATGAAATATGATTAAAAATCATGGATTTTGGATATTTTGCTAATAGAGACAAAAAATACCTATAACATTATAAAGATACAGGATTGAGAACTCAATTGCAAAATTGCCCATTAGTCTTGGGAACGCTTTGGTTATTTTGAGCAGTTACAGAGCATTCGTGAGTACTAAAACCAACCCAAACCCCCTGCCATGCAGTCACTGCTGGCTCACTGGGACCCTCTGGGACAGGGTAGAACCGCCCCTGAGTTCCCGAGACTGTAACTCTTTATGGGAGTAGAAACCTTTGTCTTTCTCCCGAATAAGACTGAAGGTGCTGATCATTTTTCAATGAATACAAGAGGGAGAGGGGCCTGAGACCCTGCTTCTCCCACGTTTGCAACGAACTTCTTCTCCAGGCACCGATGCCGTCGTGTTCTGAGATGTTTGGTTTGTCCCTACGTTGAGAAGAGTGACAGCTTCTAAGGCTCCCCACAGCACCGTTTGATAGGAGAGGCTGCAGACACATGAAGCCCACACTTTCACATTACAGGTGGGGAAACTGAGGCTTGGCCAGAGTGGTGGTCGTGTAATTGCACAATAGGAAGCAAGATTCAAGTTCCTGCCTCTCAGGCTGGCACTTCATGCCTCCAGCCAGGATGCTGCCACCACTACAAGATACCTTATCTCACCAGTTGTTGCTGACTTAATTCTGACTCATGGCAAGCTCATGTGTGTCAGATTACAACTGCGCTCCCTAAAATTGTCAATGGCCCATTTATCAGAGGTAGATCACCCTGGCTTTCTTCTGAGAGACCGCCGGATGGACTTGAACCTTCAACCTTTTGGTTAGCAGACAAGTGCCTTAATTGTCGGCGCCACCCAGGAATTCAATAACAAGGTGGTGGCCGCATATTGTGTTATCAGGGCTGAGACCGATATGAAAACAAGGCCGGTCCCAGTGGTTACATTTAAAAGCCCTAGGCACCCTAGTGATCAAGTGACTTTCTCAGTCTCTGTCTGGAAGCTTCCTGTCCCCTCTCTCTACCATTAGCATTGATTTCCAGATGAAGTGAATTCTTGGTAGATAGGGGTGGAAAGGAAATGAGAGTATGATGCTAGTGGCCATGGATGCCTCGATTTAATGTGTTTTGAAGGGTCGGATGAAATTCCCTGAAAGGTCGCATGGCTGTGCACACCTCTTCCTCTATTGACTTCCACATGTGGTGGGTGGTTTGGAAACTCAAACTTGGGCTGCTGTAGATGTCAGGGAGGACGGGTCCTCAGAGGAGTGCGCTGCTGCCCTCTTTTACATGCAGTTAGGTAGAGTTCCTCTTAGGGAAAGTTTTTTTTTAAGGTTTTACATGTTTATAGAGGGTAGTTTTAGGGAAATTCCTACGATAGTCTTCCTTGAGCATCAGAAAAACAACACAACAGTATTCTTGGCTTCCGTCCTGATTAACACAGACCTTCTAATGTGTGTTATGATGGGTGATTTGATGGATTGGCACCTGTGCCCTGAGATCAACTAAAACTTGGCCACTTGAGTTAAACCTTCGTGGCTGGCTGTCATAATTTCCCATCTTTTGTTTGATTAATATTTCCTTCTGCGCTCTGGAAGGGAAATGCCAGGAAGTGTCCTTCAGTGTTCAGAGCCGCGCATGATGCGAAGGGAGAGGTGTCTTTTACAAGGAATGGGTCATAGCATGCCACTGGGGCAACATGCGGAGCCCACCCCACCCCCTTAAGAAAAGGACAGAAGAAGGAAACATATTACTCACATTTAAAAGTGTTTTTTCCTAAAATTGCATCAACCTCCATGTCCTTATTGAGATTTTAAAAATAGTGGCATGTGCAAGAGTGCACGGCAAATAAGATTCTTAAGCCACAGATGACAAAGGAATTCAGTTACAAAGCAGGGAGTCATGTGCAGTGGCTGCAGATTTAGACAGATGTTGTTGTAAGATGTCACGTGAAAATACATATTTCTTTCTTGCCCTTTACTTTTGAAAAGTACTTAGAGTGTGTGTTATGCCTAGAGCAGGACTTGTGCACAAAGCCATGGCATTTTCCAATGCATAGAAATTTTTAAATTTTTATTTAAGAATCTCCCCTCTCTTTCTTGGAGGGGGTGTTCCTTTGGATCCTTGGTGTGTCTCATGTGGGCCGCTCTGTGTGTAAGTGTACATGTTCAGTTTGGGTCTCATTAAAATCTCAAAGGTAGAAAGTATTCATTCATTCCCTTTATTTAATATGTACTGAGCCTCCTAGATGGAGGGGACTCTGAGGAGCAGAGCTAATGCACAGCCTCAGTTTCTTAGTGTTCCACCACAGAAATGCTGCATGTGGCTGCCTTTGATGATCAGAAATTCATTTTCTCACCGTTTAACTGGCTAGACATCTCCATGCAGGATGCTGTTTCTCTCTCTCTCCCCCTCCCCTCGGTTGGCTCTGGCGGAAGGTCCTTGGCCTTGTCCATCATCTTTGGTGGTCCTCACCCATCGTGTGCCTTTCCTTCCTCTTGCCTCTTTCTCCGCCTCTGAACTGCTCTTTTTACATCACAGAACGATTGCTTCAACCCACACCTGATATACAGTATTGCTATAGCTCTCATTAACCTAACCAAGAAAATTCTGTTCCCAGATAGGATTATGTTCCCATATGTTCACATGTTAGGATTTGCCACACCTGAGGGGGGGCACCTTAAATCCATAACACATGCTCAGCTGCTAGCCCAAAGGTTGGCGGGTCCAGTCTACCCACAGGCAACTCAGAAGAAATGCTTGGCGATCTCTGTACTTCTGCAAGATTAGCTACTAAAAGCTCTATGGAGCACAGTTCTACTGTGACCCACACAGGGTCTCTGTGAGTTGGTGTCAAGTGGACAACACTGTTTGTTTGGTTTTTAATTTATATATATATATATATATATATATATATATATATAGAGAGAGAGAGAGAGAGAGAGAGAGAGAGAGAGAGAGAGAGAGCAAGCATTGCTTGTGGGTGATTAGATGCACTCACTGTAGGAGGGAAAAATAAACAGCCGCCATACTTTCTCTGCAGGAGTTTATCGTTCATTTAGAAAGAAAGCCAATGAATCAGTAAACCGGCATGTAAATACAACCTTGGACCAGTGCCAACTATGGGAATAAAGTCCCAGGAGCAGAACACAGTGGGTGAGGAGGTGGGTGAAGAGGTTGGAGCCAGGGTAAAGTGTTTGCATCTGATCCAGGTAGCAATGGAGCAGTGACCAGGAGCAGAAGTTACTTATGGAGGTGGGAGGAAGCAAAAATAGTAGGGAGACTCCCCCACCACACGCCCTATCTCTATACTTTTTGTTTCTTTAAAAATATTTCAGCTCCTAACCTATTAATAGTTCTGCATTAAAAAAAAAAAACTCAAAAAAAAAAAAACCTCTCTTGGGAAACTTGAACATTGTAAGCAAGGGGGCATCTTATTAGAATTCTTTTTTAAAAATAGGACTTTGACATTTATGTGGGGAAGAGATTGGCTGGCCAGATTAGAAGTGAAAGATGGTCTAGTGCACTGTGGGGAAGCGGTGATGGGCTGGGACTGGAGAGATGGCCGTGGGTTGGAGAAAAGTGGAACCATTTATGGTTTACTGGGGAGGGAAGAAGAAAAGTTCAGAATAATTGCTGTTAGGGGTGAAGAAGAGAGAGGGGAACTAATGGAGCCCTTGTCCTGTGCTTATCAGGACAGGAAGGCCAAGTCCAAAGTTTGGTTTTGCGCATGGTGAACTGAATAGGGTTGGCAGACCCCAGAGAGGCTCTGTCACGGAGATGGCAGGAAACGTGAGTCTCCACCTGTGGAAGAGATGTGTACCGGCGATATGAATTTGGGAGCCCTTGACCTCCAATAGTTAATAGTTAAAGCTTTGAAAGGAGCTGGGACCAGTGAAGACGAGAGGAAGACCAAGGGCCTGCCGGTTGTTGGAGAGTGTTCCCGAAGGAGGACTCCAGAAGGAGACGGAAATGCACAACCTTAAAAAAATTTCTCTTTCACCAAAGGTCAGTCAGGTCCTTTAGGAAATCAACACATTCCCTCCTTTATCATCTGTGTTAGAAATGAGCGTGTGTCAGAAGAGACATTACCAGCACCTGCGGTTGTTACAGGGTTAAAATGCTGAGTCAGAGTCAGTCAGTGGAGGAAAAGGAAGGAGAGAAAACCCAACCAAACCTTTACACAACTTTGTTTTACGCAGGAACAAAGAGCCCATGGAAAGAACCAGGTGTGACATGGAAAAGATAAGGGACAAACTCTTCTGTGTACATATCACTCTAAGAGTATTTAATGACTCGAAAGATGACCTCCCCTGAAAGGTGGGGCATGAAAGTGAGCCGGGAACAGAACACTAATCATATATTTCAGCAACTCTGATTTCCAGTGGGCCGGGCCTTGGCGCTGACAGTCAACGTGCCCATTGTCAGACAGGTTTATTTCTTGCATAAGTTTACCATTGTCCTGGAAGCCCGGCTCTCCGCGAGGCACCCTCTGCCCGCGGCCTCCCTGGCCTTCTTTCTCCCTTCTACGGGGGGACTCAGCTATCGCACCTGAGACTTCCCCAGGGCTGTGGGCTTTTCTTGCCTTGTGGACCCACCCTCCCTGACACTCCCACCAGGTCCCTACAATTGGGTGATTATGTATTAGTCTTTGCCTTGTAATTGAGAGGCAGGTTAAATAGAATTCCCCTTGGCTTTAGGGATGACTCGTTGCACCTACCTTCGAGATTAAAGCATGAAGTGAGCTGGAGTAACGTAATAAAATATGGAATTAATTAACTGCACTGAAGATGATTATATTATGAATTAAGTAGCTCTCTCCCCCCTCGCACTGTTAACTACCACAATAAATAAACGTATAAGAATGTAGTTTTCATGGGGTTTAATTTTCAAAAGAGCCTCCACTAATTTTTATTAATATTTATTGAGCCCTATCAGTGCCTTTTGTATCCACCCTCATTCATTCTGATTAGCAATGTCTTTCCTCTCACCGTAATGTCAATTGACCGGGGCCAGGAGAAAGAAATCGTAAGCTTCCTTCTTAAGATCTCATTGTTGTACGTGTTTACTGAGTATCGGCTACGTACCAGGAGCCCTAGTGCAGCGCCTGGCATGTCGTGCCAACTCCGTCCAACTTCCAACGAAGAGCTTGTCTGGAAAGAGAGATAGCATTTATGCAAACTAACTCCAAGATAACATTTTAGGAGCGAAAACAGAGAAAAGCACAAAATGATATGCGCGTAGGCAAAGCGGGGAAGTGGGGGAGAATAGGATTTATCACGAGCCAAGTATGGAAGGATGGCCTTAATCCTTCTGTACCTAGTATCATGGTAACAAAATGCTTTTTAGACTGTCTGAATATTTAGGGGACACTGTGAGGTGACAGGAATATTCTCTGTAATGTTGCTTCAAGTAGCCACGTCTCTGACGAAATCATATTTGGGTTGAGCTAGGTTGGGAATCTAAGGAAAGTGCCTTGGTTTCTTGCTAGCCCACAAGCAGATAGAAGTGGCCTAGTCCCACAGGAGGAAGCTGAGCGTTTCTGTCCCAGTACATAGTTACACTCCCAGAAACCCAGAGGGGCAGGTCACTCTGAGTCGGAATCCACTCAATGACAGTGAACACGAGCGTACAAAGGTGGTGTGTTTCGTCGGATTCACATCAGATCTTGTATCTTCAACCTCCAGTTCTATAAGTTTCACTACTTGTCAGCTGACTCCATCCAGAAGGCTTTAACGTGGAAAGATAAGGATCTAAGGCTATATGGAAAAAAATTAAGCATGTTGATCTGGATTCCTTATTCACATATGTTTATGATACACCTTATTCACATTATTTATACCTTATTCATATTTCACATATGTGAAAACACAATATACTCATATGTTGACTAAAAATTTTTTTTAAATGCTTATGTTAAGTCACTAGCTGAACAGGTAAAGTCTACAGAGATGTGTAAATGGATTAACATAGCGGATTATGTTTAAGCTCCCAGGCGATCACTACATGCACAGTAAAATGGCCATATCCTGTACCTCCGAAGGCAAATACCATGCTGATTGATCAATGGGCGTGGGAGGACCAGAGCCATCTCTCATGCAGCAGGTATAGTAAATGGCTTCCACAGACGAAACATCGAAGTGATGCCATTGTTTGGTAGTCACATAAACGTATTCCTTTCCAAAGGGAGCTACATCCCTGCAACCTGAGACGGTGCGCCTTTCTTTGGCCAACATCTGACTGCGTGGTATAAAAACCCATTCTTTTCTTCCTGTATCTTTGGCCTTTGTTCCTTGGAGCCCAGAGGAAGGAGAAGAAACAGAGAAGCGCAATCATCTTGCGGACCGGGGGCAGAGAGAGGAGCACAAACCTTCCAATTCATTGAATTCAGGATTTTGGAAACAGGACGTGGTTCTTGGTTATTTTTAAAAAAATAAATGAATGAAGGGATTAGATCAGATCAGGGTTTCAGACTTGCCAGTCTGCAGGCTGCTCTGCCTGATCAAATGTTCAGAAGAGAGGGGGGGGCGGGGAGAAAGAAATTGACTTTGAATGCCCGACAGAAAGGCCAGGTGTTTCCAGTTCCACAGAGACCTCACCACTCCCTACTAACTTACTTACACTTGACACTTCACACGTTCCTGTTTGCCTCTGCGGTGCCTCTCTGGGTTAGGCTTTGGGCTGCAAACCAAAGGTAGTGGGTTCAACTCTACCAGCCATTCTGTGGGACAAAAGTAAGTCTATCTACCGCTGTAAAAATTGCCTGTCTGGAGACCCGATAGAGTATTATTCATAGGAGCCCAGGCAGCGTAGCAGGTTAACTTCAAGGGCAAACTACCAACTCCATAGGAAGGAGATGGGGCGGGCTGCTCTTTATGAAGAGTTACACTTGCAGAGACCCACAGGGGCACTGCCCCCCTGTCTCCTGGGGTGGCTACGAGTCAGAATAGACCCGATGGCTGTGAGTTTGCTGATTTCGATGAATCCGAATTGACGTGATGACTGTGGGTTTTGGTCTTGATACTAAGGTGCTCCCCGACCCCAGGGTCTCTCTCCTGCCTATGAATGACCTGGAACCTGCCTCCAGCCCCTCGTGTTTCAGGCCAGGCACACAGGGCGCACTTAGTAAACGTATGTTAAGGAAACAAACGAAGGAGAATGAGAAACAGACCTCAATCTAGATGAACCCCTTGACCGGGTTAGCGTGTAGCCAATCTTTGCAGTTTCCTGGAAACCCTGTCATCACACGCTATGGTGTGGAGGGGAAGGACTGGCGAGACACTTTCTTGTTCTTGGGACAGGGGTGAAATTAGACTTGTGACAAAACAAGAAAAGAGTTGTGTCAGCGCTGACCCGTGCTCCTTAAGGTTCTCAGGGGCTCTCTGGTAGAAGTAGATGACCGCGCCTTTCTTTGAAGGTGGTGCTGGGTGGGTTCAAACCACCCCCGTCTGGTCCACGTGGATCAGCAGTTCCGAACCACTAGCTGCTCCATGGGAAAAAGATGTGTCGGGTCAGAAACCCTGTCAGTAGGGTTGTGCTCAGAGTCAGAATTGCCTTGAAGGCAGTGGGTTTGGGTTTGAGGTGGCCATCGGCCTTAGCTTGGCAGCCCATTCGTTTTTCATTCTTTGAGCATGGGGATGTGTTTTCTTCTCCCAGTCTTTTCATTGAAAACCACAAGGCCTCTCTGACCTATTCTGATAAGTTCCTGGCTCTCCAAGTTCAAGTCACCTTTTGTATTTCGGCTTCTCCTCTCCACCATCCTCATCCCTATCAGAAGGAATTGTTTAGGACACCGAATAGTGAGAAGAACGAATCAAACAGTGTTGCTGCCTCCCGCGATTTTCTGGGGTGATCATTGTCTTTAGAAAGAAGAAAATGTCTAAGAGTAGCTGAGTAGGAGCCGCGTCTGTTTAAATAAGCAGAGTTGAAGAGTGGGTGGTAAACTGAAGGAGGTCCTGCCTCGTGGTCGTGATGTGGCTCCCTTTAAAATTCAAACTAACTTTAAAAAAAAAGTTAAGTTTAGTAAAATCCTGGCTGAGTGTAAAATACCACATTTTTCATTTCATTTCCCCCCTCTTTCCAAGATTTTCCTCTCTGCTTTCTATTCATTCTTTCAGTATTTACTGAAAACTCTTCATCTGCTACTTATATGAATTTGCCCATCTTATTTTCCCTTCCGTGTACGGAAGATAGCAGAAGAAAAATTCAAGGAGCGATAGAATGAACTTGGCAAGGATCACAGCTGTAAGTAGAGGATCCCTGGAGGCATCAGTACATGCTGGGAACCTAACTGCAAGGTCAGCAGTTTCTCCTCTGGAGAAAGAAGGGGCTTTCTATCCTGGTCAAGAGCTACAGTCTCAGAAACTCACAGGGAAGCTGTACCCTGTCTTGTGGGGTCACGATGAGTGTGCCTCGACTTGATGGCAGTGAGTGTGGGTTATTCCTGGTCCTGGGACTGCGCTTGGAACGCAGGTTGGCAGCAATGGGGAGACTCGACCTTGCACGGTGGAGCCTGGTCTGTAGATCTCACAACGTGCTGTATTTCCCACGGGGTTTTGTGCTTGGGTGTGTTTCTTCCTCGTCTCTTTCCTATCTGAGAGCCACAGATAGAGATTCTACATGGTCACGCTCTGTGAGGATCGGTGCCTAGTACCTGACGGGCAGCATCCCTCCTTCCTGATGCCAAGTGCCGGAGAGGACATTTTACAGCCTTCCCTGACACGGATATGGCTGTGCAACTCAGGCATGTCCACGGTCTTCCAAGTTGCATCGCAGTGGTGAGCAAACTGCCTTGGCGGCCGCCCCAAATCCCCTCTCTTTTGTGTTGCTGCCATTCCATTGATTTATCCTGAAGGAACGGACATAAAAGGATCCTGTGTTTGGGGTTGGCACATTTCACAGAATTGACTTGATGGCTTAGGCTGCAAATGAAGGATTAGTCCACCAGTTTCGCCTTGGTGCTACACTTAATATTATAAATCCTGCGCGCACACTCTCTTTGATTAACGTGAGTGAAAACCGTCATCAAAACTCGTGTACCTTTTAAATATCAGCAGCATCATAGCTCTCGGTCATTCTGCTATATTGATTTTCCTAGAGAAATGGGGAAGAATTTAATTTAGTTTAAAATATGAATGATGTTCACACCTGCAAACCATTATTCTGCCTCCTTAAATTTCAGGGCCTCATTCACATCATCTTACATTTCGTGGCTTTGTTTGGGAATGGTGTTGAAAAAAGGGAGAATCGTTGGACGTGCCCCTATTGTTGATGCTAAGTGAAAAGCCATAGGCTATCAACACTGCTAGTGCTTATTTTCTGTATGATGATAGAATAAAATGAAAGACATATTTTCATTTTTTTTGAAAGACATATTTTCTCCTGACGGTCCCTAGAGTGGCTAGGGTGGCATCTTGTGTCACATGATACGAATTAAACATTTTACTTCCATTCAAGGCTGTGTATTGCTGTAATCACTGTCACCTTTAAGCGTGAGAGGAAAGTGTTTCGATGGAAAGATTTTTTTTTAATCTGGTTAGGTTGTACTCACCTAATACAGTGGCTTCAGATTCAGAGACTAATCACAACATTATGTCGGATGATGATGAGCTATGTTATTATCTGATGGGATCACGCTGATGGGTAATTAATTCCAAATTAACCGACAACATGGTAGCAGGTTAACTAAAAAGAGTCATGATCAAGGTGGGAATACAGATACTGGGGTAAGGGGAGAAGAAAAAATGGCTTCAAGTCAATTCATTAACTCACGACAGCTCCAGAAAGCAGAAGTAAAAGTTCATGTCCTAGTTTGGGGCTACAAATCATAATATAACCCAACAAGGGGTTGGTGCAACCATAAAGGCTAATGGAACCCCAGGCTGCAGTATAGAAGTACAATGACCTGATTTAATGGGGTAATAGGGTAATGGTTAGCTCTGTTGTACTTTTCTCTGGTTATTGCCTGTGTGGAGTATTGTCTTCATCTGAACACCCTATGTTTTAAGAGAGATATGGATAAACTAGAGAGTTTCTAAACGAAAGGCACCATGATACCAAGAGGCGAAGAGATCATATGTCATGAGGTAAACGACCTAAGGGTATACTGAGAAAGGAAAGCTTAGAAGGAACAGGAACACTGGTTCCCAAATATTTAGAGGGCCGTCACATAGCAGCGTGGTTAGATGCACTCATTATTACACAGGAGGTATGGAATTAAGATTGTCGATATAAAATTTTAAGAAGGCAGAGAACATTTTAACAGTTAGAAATGTCAGAAACCAAAATGGATTGACTCAAAAAACGTTGTAAGCTAACAGGTCCTGATGCTGCTAGAGCACTCTCTTTTCAAGCCGTTTTTCCATTTGAACGATTTGTAAGAAGCCATGTCATCTGAGAGCTTCGCACTCTGAGATTCTAAGGCCCCCCAGCACGTAGAGCTTGACCGTTCGGCCTGCATTGTATTGTGGTCTCTGGTCTCGTGGTGAAGGCAGGGCCTCCAGGTTTCAGGCTTTGCATTCTCTTTGTGAACAGAATCAGATCTGTAATTCGGACAATGGACTCGGCTGCTCTTGAACAAAGGCTGTGACTTCATGGCAACAGGCTGAGGGCCAGGAGATAAGGATCTTTATGCAGGCATCAATCTGGAACATTCCATGAAAATGTTGGAAAAGATTGTCAGAGGGCATTTACAGTTGGAGCTTGCCTCTTAGGCAGAGCACAAACAATGGGTTCCTTAATCTGTGTAAGACTCTGTTGACCCGTGTCTGGGAGTGGAAGGGAAAGGAAGGTGGTGGGGTGGGGGGTGGAGAATCAGGGATCAGCAGCAGCAGGTTGGCGATGTTTGCAACACACATCCATCGTCCTGTGGATCGAGTC
>NW_022111320.1:15896785-15930756 GCF_000313985.2 Echinops telfairi | reverse complement strand
ATATATATTGAAGAGCAGGGAGCAGGTAACTATATGTATACAGAGCCTCCTGAAAAATATTTTGCTAACATTTTAGCTAAGGAATGAATACACACTTTGAATGAAAACATGGCTGTCAGCATCCCCAGGGTGGCCAAGCAGTACATCGTTCGACGAAGAGTGGGCAGGTTGCTCCCGTAAGCTCTGTGGACACTGTGCGTTGGATTCCCGATTCAGGGGGATTCCAAAATTACGTCTTGACTTTGAAGGGTTTTAAAGCATGTGCCCGGGCCAAAGCAGTGGGTGAAGTGTGGGCCTGATAACCAATAGGTCTGTTTCCATAGAGATTAGAGCCCTGGAACCCTGTGAAGCAGTTCTGCCCTGTCCTCCCATAGGGCAGTCCACAACGTGGCAGGAGGGGTGGCTCTGCTGCTAGGAAGAGGCTCAGTCGTGGCTCCACCTTAAGGCTTGTGCCTCTAAAGTCAGTGAGCCTAAGCTCACACCGCAGGCCGCCTTCTTCGTGGACTTTTCTCCTCAGAACTTTTTATCCTGGTGGAATCAGGGTAGGAAGGAGCACCTTGGGGAGAAAGAGGAATTGTGAGGAGGTCCCTGTGGATGGGTGTGGACTCCGGAGCCATGGCCCTACCTCTTTGCTTTGGTTCAATGTAGGTTTATAATCTCACTTTGCATGGGGGGATGGCTTGTTTTTGAACCATTGCCCGTCATCTGTAAGAAGCAGGCCTCCCAAGTGTGGCATCTTGAGTCATGATTAGAGAAGGAGACTGTCATGGCGGCAGTTCTTAGTGGGGACCAGGAGTCCTCAAAAGGATCCATTTATTAGAAATCATAAAAAAACAACAACCAAAAAACCAGTCATTTCCCCCTTAACTGTCTTCTTTGGCCCTTTGCTTCTTAAATATTCATGAAACCTACAGTGATTTCAGATGAAATATCTCCACAAGATGAGTAGTTCCCAGAATCTTATATCCATGGTGGTATTTGGATTCGCCTCGTCATTTCCCCGGTAATAGCTTGAAATCCCTCTGCAAAGCTTGGATTGCTTTCATTTACTGAAAATGAACAATGCTGAGGTAGGGCCCAGAGGACATTAAAACCCCATTATATAGCTCACTTCCTGAAACCAGGACTGTGGTCATCCTACAGGTAAAAACACTTCCCCGTGTGCACAGGGCGGGTAGGGTTTCTTGTCCACACAGCTGCGATGACACTAAAGGAGGGCCTTCCCTGAGCGTTGTTGAGTGAATAAACGTAAGTTCAGATCATTCCATGCTCCAACTCTTCCTGTTTGCGAGTGAATTGTGTTCTCACACGAGAGGAGGAATCTATGTGAACATATTCAGCTCTAAGGGTCTTTAAATCATTACAGTGCCCAAGAGCTAAAAATATTTTAATTAAATACTAATATAGTTAAAGGGCATAGGAAAATGATCGTCTTGGCCTTCTTATCAATAACATCTGGAGCTGATGGATATTAAGGAAGTATTTTTCTATATCCAGCCTGTTTTACTCTTTGGAAAGTAGAGGGCATCTTGGTACAGAGTGAAGTTACCCCTCCTTAAGTGGAGAATATGTTTATAACCCACTGTTCTTTCCCAGAGGAACCTGGGTCTTCTCCCACCCCTTCAATGGCTCCTTATTAAAAAAACAAAACAAACAATAAAAAAGCAATGTTCAGTTTTATTTCTCTCCCTGCGAGGTGATCATTTGATGTACAACCCTTTTTTATATATGGATAAGTGATGTTCTCACAGAAAGGAGTGGCTTGGAATTGAGCCGGCCACCCTCTGATATTCAACGCCCTCATCCCGTCACACTGGGCTCTCCCTCCTCTGGCTCCGTTTGTCTGTTCAAAGCATAAGGAACTTGTGTGCCATTTGTTCCAAGGACAGTGAGCCTTTCAAATTGTTCAGTTGAAACTCTCAGGAGGGTTTGGGCATTTGCTAGGATGAAAAATGCCTCTGACAAAAGAGAAGCCTTGTTGCTACCTGAGTTTTCATTTTCTATTTCTTTGACTCAGTCCTTCCTCCAGAGCTGGTCAGTTCAGATTGTTGTGGAAATTCACAGTGAGCTGTCAACAGCTCCTTTTATCTTCTTAAGAAGGAGTATCAACCACATTTGAGTCATGAAAGATGACCTCGGGTAGTCAGTCCCTGGCTTATCTTAGTGCCAGGTAGGTGTTCCTGCTGTGGGCCCACGGGCCATTCCCTGGTAGTCTTTTCTCCTGTGGAGCTGCTCTGCTGGGTTTGAACCACCAAACTTTTGTAAACACCCCAGTGCTTGGCGATAACTTCATTAAATCGCAACCATCACAACAGCAAACAAACAAAGCTCAGTTATGAGACTCTAAAACAAAACAATTGTAGTATTTAGGTGCGAAGATTTCCTTGGACATGAGTGTTAATGAATGCCAAAGCAAGAACATAAAAAGACATTACTTGTTTAATGATTGACAACATGAGAAAAGCACAAGGCCTTTTGTCAGATAAATGACTACTGTTTGGTGTCCCTGTACCTTGGAGGAAGTGATCTAATGACAGCAGGAATGGCCCAGAAGCTAAGGCCAGTTACATGATAACCAGAGCAGGAAGGCTAGTGCATTCCTGTTTGAGAGGGCACCAGTAAATTCGTGGAAAAATGGAATGAAAGGACAACGGAATGTTTCCACAAACCTTTGGAGGCCCCCTGGGACTGATTTTCTCATTTGGCGACTTTGGCGTTGCTTCAGTGTGTGCTTAGTTGTTTGTATCCTTTGTGGAAACTTTTTGAAAACCTACCCTGTTATATGGCCAGTTTTTATATATCCACAGGAGCGCTGTTATCACTGAAGAAAACTTTTAAGGGAGTCCCAACTGCCGGGTGGACACGGCTAGTGGTTGGCTTTATGCCGAGGACGTGATGAAACAGGGGCATCACTTGAAGTGACAATAATGACTCCCGCCAATTACAATGGAAGCGTCATCGATGTTGCCTGTCCTCTTCCCTAACTACGGTGTGGATCCCTGGGAGGTCTGAGATTGACCTTGACATGCCCTTCGCTAGGAGTCAAAATCGACTCGGTGCCAGCAAATTTGGTTTTTGCCGGGATTTTGCCTTTGGCGTGCAGAAAGAATGAATCGTGACACGTACTCTGGGTGGTTTAGAAGGACGATGGTCCATGAGTCCCTGGAGCCCAGACCTCAGGCTTGCCCAGCCCAGACAGTCCAACCTTCCAGAGATGTGAGGTCCCCTCCTGTTGCTCAGTCTCTGGCTCCCACACCCCAGTCCACTGCCTTTTCAGGTGTGAATCAAGCTGTCTTGGGCACCTGGTGAACCCCCTCTCGGAATAGCTGGTGAGCAATACTAGAATTCATTTGGGAAGGCATGTATTTCAGTTTGCTAACTCTACCCACCTGGCTAATGGCTGCTTGCTCAGAATGGCTTGTGCCCACCGTAGGCCACGAGGATGGAGGTCATCCCACCTGGCAGATCCACTTGTGACGCAGGTGACCTTGACTCCTTAAGGAGCAAAGTCACGTGGCTCTTGAGGGCTCACGAGAAGTCAGCCTTCTTTCTGGGTGTTCCAGCCAGCCAGCTGCCGAGATTGTTTTTCTGTCCAGGGGGGGAGTGTTGTTGGGTGCCCCTGTCAGGCCTGCCCATTCTCTCAAGCCCTGTCTCAAAACTTAACTTGAGGTCATTGCTGTGAGCCAATGGCGGAGGCAATGACTTCTGAGTCATTTGGCCAGAGGAGAGGGACAAAGGGCATGCCTCGCTGGTAGCAAAGCCTGGCTAGAGAGACTGAGAATGGCAGCCCACGGTTTTCATTTCCCTCTTGACCATCCAGGTGCTTACCGTATGGGAACCTAATCCTCGGCACGTGGTGGTTCCATGCTGGGCCACTAACAGCGAGGTCCGCAGCTGGACACCGCCAGCCCTACCAAGAGAGAAAGACGGGGGTTTCTACCCCCATCAACAGCTGTTGTCTCAGAAACCCACAGGGCCAGTTCCGCCCTGTCCTGTAGAGTCATGGAGTTGGCATCAGTTCGTCGGCATCGATGGCAGTGAGTTTTTGTTTGTTTTTTCAACTCCTGGGTACTCATGGTGCTTGACCTGAACAGAGTCTTAACTGATCAGGCTGCAGCAAGGTTAGTGTGGTAAAATTGAACAGGACCAATATAATATATTACTGCCATGTGAGAGCTGAATAGCCTGACAAGGATAAAAAAAAAAAGAAAGGGAGAAAAAGAAAACAACTTTCCTTCTCCACTCCTCCAAGAATGTGCTTGTGGCTAAAGTAGTACTTG
Source organism: Echinops telfairi (assembly GCF_000313985.2). Classification (NCBI taxonomy): domain Eukaryota; kingdom Metazoa; phylum Chordata; class Mammalia; order Afrosoricida; family Tenrecidae; genus Echinops; species Echinops telfairi. The sequence continues at coordinate 15,926,476 of NW_022111320.1, read as the reverse complement.
TGTCCTATTCTTTGTGTGCAGTCATTTATAAAGGTCTTTGAAAAGGTGTCTTTGTTTGCATGGGGAATGTCCCCAGCAGAATTTATTCAGGAACTGAGTGTTTACAATGACTGGCAGAAGAAGAAAAAATGCAGCCTCTTCCCAGGTAGTTGAGAATAAAATAACATTGATGTTCAAAGGTTAAAAACATTTAGGAAGAACTCTGCTAGTGTTTTGTACCTTGCAGCAGTGTTGCTCTTAAGGGGTAACAGGAATATTTTCCATAAATACGAAAACAGGATAGAGCATTTTAAATTCCTAGTGGAATTTTAACTTTCCAATGAGAACACACTGCAGTTTAAAAGGGATAGCATAAGTCCTAATGCATTTCGTTCATAATAATATTTCCATCCTCTGAGAAGTTTCTAATGCCACTGTATAATTTCAGACAGCAAATTTACTTTAACCCTCCTACTATAAAATGTATGTATGTTGAAATCTGAGTATGCTGCCACCAGGTGGTGGCAAATCCTTGATTCAAGGGTCATCATTTAAAAGATTAAAAAAAAAAAAAACGCTTTTAAAGAAAAATCCTAAAAATCTTGTTTTTAACAATATCTGACTCTGAACAACAATAGGTAAAGTAGAAAAAAGTCAAACACATTGCTAGGTTACAAGTGGGGCCGGAGTTTCAAAGCACCATGCCTGTGTCTACTCCTTCCTTCCTCTGAGAAACCAGCAGAACCCAGTTTGAGAACCACCGATCTCAAATGTAATGTACGTATTTCAGCTGGGATTAGTACAAAAAGCACTTTTTTGTTTGGTTTGTTTAAATCAGAAAAGTAGCCGTCTGTGCAATAGACAAGATAACCTCTAGGGCAAAGAGTAGACTGGGTAAGTGCTTCTCAGAGCTAACTAGAGGGGACAGGGTTGCTTATGGATTAGGATCTAATATAACATGAGCAGGAGCAGGCGCACCAATAGAAGCCCAGCCAATCAAGAGCCTTGTGCAAACAGAGCAGGCTTTGTTTGGGGGCAGAAGCAGAGCATCTAGGAGATTCTGGAAGAAGGAAGTGGGCCGACCATGAGTGGTTGAGCGGCTTCGTGCTTTCAGATTCATCCTTGGTCAGACCTGGATCTGAGACTGGGCTCTCAGAACAGGAAGTCTGTTGGAGGCTGCGTGCCACCTTCTAGGTTGTCCAGCCCCAAGCTGCCTCATTCCTGCAGTGTCTAGAGAAGACAGCCACAGGACTAGCTCTACATCGACCTCATCGCCACTTCCCTTCGCCGGGCTTCCCACCTGGAGCTGTGTCTTGATGAATATGTTTACTGTGTCTGGGAGTTCACATCCGCTTCCAGCATCCCAAATGATAAATACCTTGGTTAAAAACAATGCTTTTTTTTTTTTTGGCTGTCTAAAACTTCTCTGGAAACATCTACCTGTAGAAATTGTGAATTATTTCTTTCTGAAAGGATTCTTTTCTCTCCAAGTATCTTTACATACAGAACCAAAGTTGATCACATCAGCATAGTCTATAACTATCCTCTTGTACAGGAAGTCAGGTTCTGGGAGGATTAGGTGGGAGGAAACACACACACACACACATACAAATCCACAACCAATCAAGAAGCCCAAGCAATAGTCCGAGATACAGCCAATAATCCACTGCCGCTGCTGGTGGGTCCCGTGGAGTCAATCCCCCCCTGGTGGTGGCGGTAGATGCCACCGAGTCCCTTCCAACTGCGAGGGGCCCCACCTCCAACACCTGCCCAGTCTGCACCATCCTCAGGGCCGTTGCCGTCTCGGAGCCATTGTTGTAGCCACTGTGTGGCTCCATCTCATGAAGGCTCTTCTTTTCTCGGAGCCTTCGCTTGACCAGGTGGATGTCTTTTCCCAGGCCTGGGGCCTCAGGAGAACGCATCCGAAGAACAGGAGCACAAGCCGCGCCGTCCTTCCCTCTGAAGAGCCCTCGGACTGCACTTCCGCCCAGAAAAATCTGTTGGTTCTTCCGACTCCTAGGATGTTTAAGATAGGATGTGATAGGATAGCTAGATGCCGTCCTAAGTTGCTAGTTGCGATGGTTGGCTCCATTTTGCTAACATTTCTAAGTGAAAAAAATGGGACTTTTTCCACCAAGATGTTTTAAGGTTCCCCAAAACCAAGATTGGGAAAATGGAAGGTTACAAACTGGGCAAAATGGTAACAAATTCAAGAATGAATGCAAATAGCTTTGAACCCCCTGGACTGAAATCTCCATCTACTGTGCAACTGCCGTTGGGGTACGCCAATGACTGTCACCTGTTCGTGGAGGCCAGGCCTTGTAGATTAGTTCTGTCTCACAAGAATATCAATTTGGAGCGGGCGTGTATAAAAAAAATATCAATTTGGTGATGCCACCAATATAAGTGGGGTGCCTAGGATGTGTCAGGCACCGTTCTCGAGTCCACACAAGCTCCATGCTCACTTGCAGCGTACATTTTACTGGAGGGAAAGGCAATAAACAGAAAAATGAGTAACTGTTTGGAAGAAGAATTGGAATAAAGAAAAATAGGCTGAGAGGGAATTAAAGCAGAAGTGGGGTGGTCCAGAAGAGGGGATCTGAAGAAGGGATATTTCAGCAGAGACCTGAAGGAAATGAATGGGTAAGCCACGTGGAGACGGGAAGCCAGGTGCTATCCAGTCGGTTCGGACTTGCAATGACCTCCTGTGTGTCCCAAGTAGAACTGTGCTCCGGAGGATGTTTAATGGCTGAATTGGTGGGGGAGTGGGGGGGGGGGGAGAGCAATAGATCACTAGGTTTTTCTTCCAAGAACTTGAACCTGTAAACTTTCTGTTAGCAGTCCAGTGAGTTAACAGTTGGCACTGCCCAGAAACTCCTGAGCCATAGGGATACCTGCAGGAGAAAGTTTTCCAAGTTGAGGGAAAAGGAAGTACCAAGAGCCTGAAGAAGGAACCAGCTTTGAAGAATAAGCCGGTCAGCTCTGAGAGACTGGGGTGAGGGAATGAGGAAAAGCGGCAGAGTCGGCAAAGGCGTGGTCCTGAAGGGCCTGGCAAGGAATTTGGATTCACACAGATATGAGGGCAGGGGAGGGTACTGCTGTGTGGAGACTAGACTGCTGTGTAAGCATAGACTATGAAAAAAGAATTGGGAGCCTACTGTAGAATTCCAGAGAGAGAGAGCGATGCTGGTGCCTCGGACCAGACAGCACTGTTCATACCGCCACCCCTTCTCTGTATCTTTGTACTCTGGATACTCATTCCCCCGACCCTTCCTCGGCCCATGCCTGGGATGGTATTTGAGAAACAATTGTTAACCACTCTTTGCTCACAAGAGAGGCTCCTTCCTACTGGTGGTTATATGACGGCCTGCAACTTGCTCACTTCACCTCCTTGAGCTTTGGTGGTCTGTCCAAAGACCTTCTCAGGGCTGACATCCTTGGAGTTCTAATTTTTGTGATTGAACCTTAATGAGCTCCACCACCCAAGATGACCACAGGGGTAATGGAAATCATTAGAATGCCCCACATGCCTCTGAATTGAATATAATTTGATCCAGATCTTTTTCCATTCCCCGGGAGACTGCAAACATTCTGCGATACTCGAATTTGGATCTTCAATCTCCTAGTGGACTGATTTCAGGAGCTTTGATGACAAGAATGGTCACTGGGTAGAATAGGCCCGGCCATCAGCCCCCACCCCTCCCCTTCCCAGCCCCACTCTTCAGTAGCCAATTGCCCTGTGAGGCTCTGTCAGGACCTCCATAATGTTCATGTGATGTAGGAGGTGTGCTGGCTTTACATGCTTGTTCTAGCAAACCCTTGCATGGAGCTCACAGTAGGACTTGGACATCTTCAGAAATGAAATTTAAGAGGATTAAGAGGATATCAGCAACTTAATTTGCGAGTTACCGGAAGACTAACCGAAACTGCCTTTCTTCTTGGCACAGTGACGAGGTATTGCTTCGCCATCAGCTCACTTTACAATGAAAAGGAGCAAAACAATCAAACAAAACCCAAGCCAGTTATCTGATTGTGTGTGTTCTAGTATAAGAGCATGCTGCATGCCTTGTGCGGGAAAGTTTAGCAATAAATGAAAACTATGACTCAGTTGGATAAATAATCACAGAGTAACATCGGCTCTTGTGCTATTCCCAAAGTAAGTTGTATCATCAAAATCTGTTAACTTGGGATACGTGGTCTTTAAGCCAACACTCTAAAGTGGACATAGAATCAATACTTGGTATAACACATGCAGAATGGTGATCTCCACCCGGAACGAAGCAAAGCAAGCTTTGAATGGGTCAGTGTGGATAGCCAGCCTAGAAAAGCATTGTAGAAAGGTCTGTGCATTTGAGGTTTGAAAGAGAGCCCACTTTCAATCATGGATGCCGTGATGATGACTATATCAAGTAGGTTAATTGACTTGCCTTTTCGTTTTAGAAATGTTGGCTTAGGTTACCAGGGACCCGAGTTCCCTGGCTTTAATGTGTTCCATACCAGACATTCGCCCACTTCTCCTAAATATAAACGGATCTCCCGCGTCCCTGACAGAGAGGATTGAGCATTTCTGAAGCTGGCTGAGGGAGTTGAGGAGACATTTGAGAATTTCCTGAGGAACTTAGAGGAAAGCCTAGCTCAGTTTTATGGCAAGTATATTTACTATTTTAAGTGAATAATCACTATGGTCTTATACATCTTCAGTAATGTTCTAATTAGTCATCATTTAAATGACGAATTCTCCTAGGAACTAGTAAGTTGGAGCTGGAGTGTTCAGGAGAAAGCGCTAGGGAAATGGGCTTATTTAAGTGGGGGAAATGAAGGATAAAGAATGATTTATTGACTATTTTGAAATAATGGATTTTTTTTTCCCATAAAGAGGATGATGTCGGACTACTGTTTTCAGAAGTTGGAATAATGTGAAATGAGCTTCAAGTGAAGGAGGCAGGAGTTAGGTCAAGGGCAGCGCAGAGTTCCCTCCAGGATAGATGGATTCCATGCCGGCAGAGGCAGCAGCTCTGGTGGAGGGGTCTGGCAGATGGAAAGTGTGAGGAAACCACTAAAATCAAGGAAAAGATGGGGTGGACGTCAGGACTTTGTCCTGCTACATTTTACAAATGGCAACGTTCTCATCAGGATGCCACGTGAATGCTCGTGACATGAGAACTGCCCCTGGGGATCTCTCGGCTGTAACTCTTTACGGGAGTATAAAGTCTTCTCTTTCTCCCAGGGTAGCTGGGGGTTTCTAGCCGCTAACTGGCAGCCCAAGCATAACCCACTACCAGGGCTCCTTGCCCCTCTTAAGGGGCAATTTGGGTCCAAATATGGGTGATCCTGCATTTGACTGAAGCAAACATTTGGAGAGGGGGTGGCAAAACTCTTTTAGGCCACTATCGAGGGACGTGTATAGTATTAAGATAGGACATCTGGAAATAAAATAATTCCATTCAAAATCAGAATGTGTCTTATCTGCACCATTAGAGAGTCACCAAGCTGTTTTCAAGGGCGCCTCCTCTTCACTTGCAGCCCCAATATCAGGGACAGAGTGCACCGGAATCTGTACACATGGATGTCGTGAGGAGACTCACCTTGGGGCCCAGCTCTTAATCACGTGACTTTTGAGCTGTTGTTCATTTCTGGTTTCCTATGAGAGCTCGGCCACGGTCTTCACATTAAGCCTGTGCCATTGTGAGGTGAGATCATAACCAAATTGCCTATTGTGTGCCATCAAGTTGGTTCTGAGTCATGGCGACCATATTTACAACCGAGAAGACACGGCTCGCTCCTGCCCCATCCTCACAAGGATGATGGTGGTTGAATCCATTGTTGCAGCCTCTGTGTCAATCCATCTTCCTCTTTTTCAGTGACCCTCTCCTTTAACAAGCATGCTGGCCTTCTGCAGGGGCTGGCCCTTGCTGATCACCTGTCCAAAGTCTCGACACTCTCACCTTGGAAGAGCATTCTTGCTGCACTTCTTCCAAGACACTTGTGTTCATTCATTTGGCAGTGTATTCAAAATTCTTCCTCAACACCATCATTCAGACACGCTCGTTCTTCTTATTTATTGTCCAGTTGCCGTGTGCAATCAAGGAGATTGAAAATACCATGGCTTCTTCGGTCAGCAACACTGCAGCCCTCCAAGTGACCTCATGGCTTCCGAGCACTTTGGAGATGTATTTTTGCAGCAGGTTTGCCGGAGGAAATAAGCTTTTGATTTCTTGACTGTTGCTTCAAGGGGCATTGACTATGGATCCAAGTAATACGAAATCCTTGATAATGTTGATCCTTTCTCCCATGATCATAATATTGATTATTGGTTCAGCTGCGAGCGTTTTGTGTTCTTTAGGCTGAGGTGTAGTCCATCCTGAGGGCTGGGCTCTTTCCTCTTCAATAGTAAGGGCTTTACGGCCACTTCACTTTCAGCAAGCAAGGCCAGGCCATCTGACATCCTTAGTGGAAGGTCCTTACCGGGTCTTCTCCAGTTCTGATGCCACGTGCTTCTTCATCTAGTCCAGCCCCTTGGATTCCTTTCTCAACTCACAGGTTTCCTAAGTGTGCAAAGCACCATAACATGACAAACTGACAGGAGATTGGTGGCCTATTCAAGGGATCACTACCAAAATAGGGAAACTATGCCTTTTTTCCCTCTTCTTTTAAAAATGATCATATCATGTGCCCTCTATATACATCCCTAAAAAACTCTTACTGTAGTCCCCCCCCACTCCTCCCACCCCCACCTAATGTGTCTTTCTCCAAAGTTCCTTGAGAATTATGCTCCATCATGTAAAGAGATTAACATTTAAATACAACATGCCTGCTCTTTCTTAAGGGATACTGTTTGGGGGGAAAGCTATCTGATTTGGGGATACAGTAAGGTACCTACATGGGGCGTTCTTCCAAGTAGTATTGCCCATCAGGACCGATGGTAGGAAGATGAGACTTTGCACTCCTGGGAAGTCTCAGTCTCGGAAACCTACAGGGACAGTCCTACCCTGTCCCGTAGGGCCGCTGAGAGTCTGAGTGGACTCGATGGCTGTGAGTTTGGTTTCGTTTGTGTTCGTTTGTTCTGAGTCAGCGCAAACGACGTCTCAAGTATTCATGGCTCTATGCTCAGGCATTAAGTGAAAGATGAACGGGTTCGGACTCACTCAGACACCTCACAGGAACGGAAAACGGGACAGTCACAACCAAGAAAAACCCTATGGGGCAGTTCAGTTCTGTCCCACGGTGGATCACGATGCGTGGAAATGGATTCGGCAGTACCCAACCGCAGCAGCTCCGGGGCCATCTCCTGCGGGAAGTCATGTGGGACAGGGTTGGTCTCCGCAAAGTTGAAGCCAATGCTAATGCCTTTCAATCCATTGACTCCAAGAGATTTTAAACTCACTTGGTGGCAGAGTTGCTTTTCAGTTTTCCAGAGATTCCCAGGCAGATCACCAGGAAGGAACTGGCTCAAGACATTGTTTTCTACTTTAGATGAAAACTCTGTATTCCTGCTTCCTTCTTAGAGCGAAACCCTCCTAGCCCGATTTCTTTAGCCCCTCTGTCTACTGGTCAGTATGAATAGTCTGGTAAGAGGCGCAGGATGCACACAGCCGGTTAGGAGTGGCTCCCTCAAAGTACTTGTTGAAGCAGAAACAACCCCGTTTTGTTTTGGAGAGCGTGTTAATGTGATAATGAAATGCACAAAGCAAAGAGGCTCATCCATACAAATGGGTCATTTAAATAATGAGCAAAGAGGAAGGATGTGGTGTGGTGTCGGTTCTGATTAATTAGGACATAAAAATAAATAACCACCCTAATACTGGCTGCCTCCCTTGAAACTTACTCTCTTAGTTGGCAATGAAGTTAATGCAATTGACAATGTAATTACTGGTTAGTTAACAGCACAACCCATGAGAAGGCACATGCCTCCTTTACAGCTTTAATTAGCTAGATAGCATCTCTCTGATAAAGCTCCCATCTTCACCTTGCTAATTTTATGACCCTCTAATTCTGGCAGAGCAATTGAGTGTTTTTAGCTTCTTTTCTCAGACTATATTGGCTATTAGATATGGCAGCTGGATATTATTCTAGGTCATCAAGCCAGTCAACTTCCATTGACTGCCTACTATGTGCTGTTCGCTGTGCACACACCTGCTGGTGACCTGGAGGACTTCTGCCAGCAGTTGTTAACCTGTGGGTTACGACCCCTTTGGGGGTTGAATGACCCTTTAATAATGGTTCACCTAAGACCATCAGAAAATGTCTTAGGAACCGAGACACGCTCCTCTGGTCTCCAGGCGGGTCCGCCCACATGCAGATACCCTGCATGAAGACTTACCCATGCTATACCATGCTTCAAGACAAAGTTTCATTGATTTGCCATTCGAAATAAATATTTCACGATATTTAATTACATATCATTTTTGTGATTAATCACTATGCTTTAGTTATGTTCCATTTGTAAGAATGAAAATACATCCTGCATATCAGATATTTACATTACGATTCATAACAGTAGCAAAATTACAGTTATGAAGTAGCAACAAAAATAATGTTATGGTTGGGGGGTCACCACCTCATGAGGAACTGTACTAAAGGGCCACAGTATTAGGAAGGCTGAGAACCGCTGGCTTAGGCCCCTCAGAAAGATGCCCCAATGATCACCAATGCCTGTCTGAATTGATCACCGCTGCCTGGAATCATTGTGCATTGTGTTCGCACTGTGCACCCCATTTCAAAGTTTCCTGATGCTGGTATTGTGACAAAGTCTATGACATATGGCCACATGCGGTCCTCACCAAAGAAGGAAATCTTGAGGCAACTGCATTGACTCTAGTTGGCACAATCAGGAGTGAAGATAGCCCAAGGGACTTCAAGGTTAACAAGTCACTGGGCTGGGCTACTCCAGGACACCTACCCTGAGATCTATTGGTATCCTTGGAGGTCCCTGGCACTGCCCGAAGGGCACTTTGAAAGCCATGTTCGTGTGCATGTGCCCTCGCACACACACAAACGATTAAAAGAACCCAAACCAAATCAAACCAAAAACAAAACAAGAGCCAAGCCCCCTCCACACAAAACAAAACCCACAGAAAGCCATTTGAGATGCCTCCCCTAGACCTGTAGTATAACCAGCAAACGTGAATGCGGTTTGGTTATCTGTTCTGGGGACAGCTGCATGCTGTTTCCGATGCTAGTGGTGGAGACAAGTAGGCTAAAAGTTGGCAGATGTTCTTAAAGAATTTTTTGTTGCGAGGGAGAAAACCTTTCCAGTATTATTTTCAAAAGCCAATGTAACCCTTTCAGTGTAACAGTCATTCTTACATTGTGAAGTGCAGGGTGAAACCAAAATTGGATTATTTGGGAAGATTTTTAAAAAAGAAAACCCTCTAGTGTCACAGCCGTGATTCTTGTCTTCAGATCATTTTTTCTGATATCTATATTTCCCTTTATTCGTCTTTCCTTCCTACTCCTTGGGTTTTCTATTTAAAGCGAATTAACGAGTTGGGGGTGGGTGGGTTCAACCCAAACGTGCCCCTTCCCCCACAGCCCCCTTCCTCCACAGCCCCGGCCTCCCTTTTCTCTCCCACGGTGTAAACTCTGGCGAAAGCAGGCCTTTCTGCTTTTTTCACAATGGTCCGTTTGTGTTCTCTGAACCTGGGACGAAGGCAAGTCTTCCTGTCTTACTGTTTTATGTCACCGCTGAGGTAGTAGTGACGTGCTGGCTGCTGATGAATACATATATTTATCTGGCTTCTAGACCTGCACAGACTGTGGAATAATGAGCAGATGTTAACAATTACTCTAAATGTCCTGGATATTTTGTAAAACTTTTATCAAACTTAGAGCGGTTTATTGATTTAGTCAGAATCAGACCCTGGGCACAAAACATCTCGTCATTGGGGATTCAATGTGGGCAAAAGAGCTGTCCATTAGTGTTGTGAACTCAGGCACAAGGGTTTGGCTTCTGGAGCTTTCTGAACAAGGGGTCTCTCAAGTACCTTCTCCCTCCACCGACATCAACCAAAGTGTCCATCTATTGGCCAACGGTCTGTGGAGGCACCTTTTAGGACATGGCACGAAAACCCACAAACGAGAAGTCATGAATATGAAATCTGAACATCAGCTTTGTGCATTTCAGGTTAACATTACAATCCAGCACCATGGAAATCACCCGTTTGCTTGTGAAATAAATGAGCAAAAAAATCAATAGTCCCAAGTCTCTGGAGTTACGGGGTTTTGTGTGTTGGTGGTGGTGGTTCTTTTTTTTTTTGTAACATCAAGCCATTTTCATTGAGTGATACAGAAAGTCACTTTGAATTCAAATACGAAATAAAGCCATCCATCATGGTAACAATTTAATTACCTGAGTATATATTTTTCCACCAAAAAAAAAAAGAACCCCATTATTTGTTGTGTATCTTATTATTGATTCATGGCCTCGGGACAAGCTGGCTGTCACTGGGCAGGCACTGTGGTAAGAAGCGGCCGGATCGGCAGCAGATAAGCCCTGCCTCCTCTGGCCGCCTTTGGGGGCCCTCGCTGCCCGTGTTTGCTCCAGGCCATACCTGCTAGAGCCCCTCTAATCTTCATTGCAACAGGGAAACGGTGACTTGTACAGGCGGTGAAGCATGGCAGAGCGAGTGAGGGGTCTAGTGAAATAGCAATATGAGATGGCCTATCTTTGGGGCGCTCAGGAAATAGGACTTTGGCTGCTGAGCTGGGATTGGCTATCGACGATCGGTTGTCAGATGCCTTGCTCTGGACTTATGGAAGAGCAGAGTCAGCATGCCCCACGTCTCTCTGTTCGTTTGAACATCTGGCTCCAAGGTGGTTTAACCAGCCGTTTCAGCATCGAGGAAAGGAGGAGGATGGAATAAGGAAGGCAGAGTGGAAAAGAGCAAGTGCTGGTGGGTCTTCATCAGGGCACTGGGGCTAGGGGAATGCATCCCCCAACCATGAGGAGGTAGCAGGCAGGTGCCTGAGATCTGGGTCTGTGGTTTGCATTTGAATTGCGCACCCAGGCTGCTTTACATCCTGGTAACAATATAAGCTCATGAGATGATAATACAGCCGCAATCTTATCTACATTGGGGTGGAGGTATAAAGTGGCAAGGGCATTTTTCCTGCTTTTACAGTTGTAGGCAACATGGTGGTTGGCAGTTTCATTCTCTGTCTGTCTGTCTTGGGCAAGCGTTGTCAATTGAGGGAGACTGAAAACAAACACCAGGCTTAGACCGACCCACCGTTATTGCATGCTGCCTGTTCTCTGGCTGGATAATGTTACAAGACAAGAAGGTGTTCCAACCTTACTCCTGCCTCCAAGTGAGGCTAAGTCTTGTGTTTCCGAGCAGAGGCCTGACAAGTGATAGACGCAGCACAGTTTGTCCTGCGACTTTTGAGTATGCGTCGTCCGGGGAACTGGACAAGCTACCAAGTAGAAAACACTTGCTTCTGAACCACGACCAGAGACCAGATAAAACCAAACCACATCCACTGCCCTCAAGTCCATCCCGATGCACAGCGCCCTCACGTAGTGTTCGCATGGCTGCAACTGTCTCCCAGAGCAGCAGACAGCCTCATCTGCCTTCCCCGGGGGCTGGTGAGTTTGACCTGAGGGCCTTGGGGTTAGCAGCCCAACACAACTAGCCCACAGTGTCTCCAGGGCTCCTAGGGACCTCGTGAGGGCAGTTTCTTTTATTTCATATTTAAAACTCCAGGACACAGAGTTCAAGAGTCACGTCGCTCTGGGCCTGAAAAAGCGCTGCTGAGCCTTGTAGAGGGAGCTCGCTCCCTCTGAGAGGCGCTCCCTGGGAATGACTCAGGTTGCTGGCGAAGGCCACCAGAGGGTAGTTTTTCTTATGGGATTCTTTGATAACTTTACAAATGCATCTGATTTTCACAGTGAATGCATGTTTTCATAAATGGAAACAAATAAAACAGTAGGCAAAGGCTTTCTCAAAAGGCTTGCCAAGTATATTAAACACACAAAAAGTACATTCACAGCGAAAGTTGGTTGAAAACAGCTGTTTTAAAGGATTTGTGGGGAAGGCAGTTAACGGCATCATCATTATGAGGCCTGAAGCGAACGTGTTACTGATTACACCCCATTAAGAAATTGGAATGTGTTCCCCCAAGGAAACCCCATGGCACATGGTGTTTGCAACTAACAACCAACTCCGAAGCACTCCGGGAAGACTTCGACGGTTGCGCAGCCTGTCTCTGGCGAGAAAGCTCTCAGGAAAACGAGAGTACATCTTATCTTAACTGATCAGAACGTTTTTAACAATATTGTTTGAGTGGACGTTTCCTTCGCTTCTTTCACCTTTTTCCCCTGAGCTTGCCCTCTCTGCTCCGGTCACACACTGTGCTGCTGTTGTGTAAGAAGCCAGATCAGAAGGAAGTTTGGGGCCCCGACGTGTTGTAGCGTGCAAATCCAGCCATCCAGTTTGTTTGAATATAAACCATGATGCAGGCCTGGGTCAGCTTCCTACTGAACGTGTTTGCTTTGGGCGGGGAGAGCGCTCTTCAGGGTGGGATGGAAGGCTGTGGTGGGGTCTGTGGGATATGGAAAATTTAATAGGATCCATGGGATCACTGCTCCCAGAAAAAACGTTAATGCGTCGAAAGGGCACTGTGGGGAGGCAGAGGGAGCAGGGACTGACTGCAGCGTGTCTGCAGCTCGCCTGTTATTCTTAGGCTATTTGTCTGCCCTGCTTGCCCACCGGGGCGGCGCAGAGAGCTGGGCGAATACTTTTCATTAGGGCCAAGGCCACCCCTCACCCCACCCCCCAAAGTTTAGTGGGCAGGAATTTAAATACAATACTCGGGTGAGGAAAAAGGGCTTTTTCACCTTTTCCACACATCTGAATGAAGAGTCAGATTTCTTCTTGCTAGAGTCACCTCTGGGGACTAGCCTTCTTTCACACCCCGGGCCACCTCTGGGTCATGTTCACAAGGGTAACCGCTTTTCTCTGGATTCACAAAAAATGGACTCATTGCCCGAGGCTCCCAAAACCAAAGGTGGGGAGGGACGGGAAGCTCACTGTCACGGAGCCAATTCTGAGTCAACCTTACAGCACAGGGTAGAACTGCCGTCTTGTGAGTTTCTGAGACTGTAATGCTTCATGGGAGTAGAGGGCCTCATCTTTCTCCTGTGGAGCTGCTGGTGGTTTCGACTACCTACCTTGTGGTTAGCAGCCCAATGCATAACTACACCACCAGGGCTCCGTGGAGGCTGGGAAGAGGGCCCTGGTTTTGTGAAGGGGCTGGTGCTCTATGCACACAGGAAACGGGGCCCTCCGCTAATAAGAAATGTACTCTTCTCTTGGGTGAGGCACATTGAACCCTAGCAGTAGGTCTTCTTAGAGGTTGTGCAAGCTCTCAGAATTTAATTTTTACAACGTGAATAAAAGTGAGCCTAAACGATTTCTGAGCGGCACACACTAGGCATATCCAACAAAGACCAAATTCATTGCCGGTCAAATATATCTCAACTGGTGGAGAACTCATGAGCCACGTGGGCACAGTGAGACTTTACAAAGGCTGGTACTTGCCAGAACTATCTTGCTCTTCGGGGTGTTGAAAGGCTTTTGTCTTTGACAAGGTGCAATCTTGCCACTTTTCTATCATTCTCTATTAGTGGGAAAGAAAGATGATAGGTTTCCTCCTTTCACAGGTTCTAGCGCCTACAGGGTTTACTGTGTATATTAATATGTCTGTAGAAACATGAGTGTGTGTATCTGCATATGTGCGCACATATATAAACATACACGTGTGTATAAATACTTTTGAACAATGGATGTTTGCCCCTTTGCTATAAGGATCCCTAGGACATTAGGGATCGTGGGAATGTCAGGTTTGAGAGACCAAATTACGGGTTGAAGGAGTGGAAGCCTCCAGAGAACATTCTCCTCCTCCCACCAATCTGGAGCTTTCTACATTGATCTGGGTGAAAAGAGAGTTGTTTGGAGGCAAAAAAGAGACTTGTTAGACCAGAGACTCTTCCTGCCCCCAGGGTGAGCAGTGCTGGTAATCTAAGCCCTCAGGGGTACCCAAGGGCAGGGAGGAGATTGCTAGACTGTGCCCTAGGGGTCTTGGAAGGCTGTTCCGTGAACGTCTGAGAAGCCGGGGATCTCATGCGTGCTCGTCCCTACCTACATCTTAATCTAGAATGCATCCTCCTTCATGCCCTTCCCACTCAGGCACGATCTTGATGGGGGAGCTCTGAACTCGGCAAAGAAGGGTGCTCGCAGAACCTGGCAGGGGCAACTGGTCCGTGCACCTGAGGGAACTGTTGCTAATCAGTACACACTTTACAAAGCTCCTTTTGTCCAGGCTGACAGTGTGGAGGAAGCTCAATGGAAATGGAGATAAGTTTATTACACCACAACTTTGATGTATCAGATCAATATATTATTGATAACACTGCAACCGGGACTCTGGGAAGGTTTTTGATAACATGACACAAATATTAGTATTACCAACTATCAGGAGAAGCCATTTACCAAAAAGAAAGTACAGTTGAGTCTGAACAAAAGAAATGGTGATGGGTGTCAGCTCTGGGGCTGTGTAACTATGTAACTCTGTCTATCAACATTTCCTTTTTCAATGAATTGTGGGCAAGGCAAATAATTTTAAGAAACCTACATGTAAATGCATTCCAAAAATGATTTTACTACTCATAGTAAAATTGATTTATTGCCTATTTTAAAACGGAGACATTCTAGTAAAATTGTACTCAGGAAATCTGTAGAGAAGATCTGTGATTAGAATTTCAACCCAACAAATAGAAAGAAGTATGCTAGAGATGGGTGGTTTTTTCCCACACATGCATTTCACTATTATATTATTATTATTAAGATAACTACGGTTTTTCCCTGACGTGGATGCCCACCCCCCTTCTTTTAATGTAGAGGAAATCTTGTCTTGTAAGAATACGTGTACTCATTTTCTCCCTTCACCCCACACTCCCTTCCTCCTCTCCATTTGAAGGTCGTTGGACAAGCATTAATGACATGGGTGCAACTGAAGTCACCAGAGAGAGAACCAAGGGATCCATGGGATCTCTCACCCTGAGCAACGCGTATAACTCCTCTCATTCAGGAGGTGTGGGGACACTTTTATCCGATATTTTCATTGTTCCTCTCAGTTTGGGGCTTGAATAATTAATTCTATGATACTTAAACATAGTTTTATTGATACCAGCCTCCTGTTTGTGCCATACCTTAGCTCTGGGCACCCCCACCAGCCACACAGCAGGAGAAAGGGCTGGTGAACTGGAGGCCCGTGGACGGGGCTCCCACAGTTCTACTGGGTTCTCTTGATGGTGGGAGTCGACAGCGTCAGCGGCACTAAACACCGTCGTCCGCAAGCATGCGCTGATTTGAGAACGCTTTCCTGCAAATAGATCTTTACCTCCATTGCTCTTAGTAGTGCATATCGATGAATTTGTACAAAATCAACTGTGAGCGACAGTGTTATAGAGATGAGACTGAATTTAAGTTTTAAAAATGTTGAACTCCAGGTCTTTAACTCCAACACCGACTATGAACAAAGCCGGGGTTTGTCTCCATTCGCCTCTGTGAGAGAGTCCTGGGCTGACCACAAAGGGCCCTGGTGCATGGCTAACAGCATCCAGCAGCGGTGCTTGGACATCTCTCAGTCCCCTTCTGTAGCTCCTCACACGGCTCCGCCTTCATGGACAGCTCGTGGTGGTGCCAACAAGGCAGGGAGGGTAGTAAACTTCCAGGAAAACCTTGAAGAAAGAAGCCATCATATACTCAACTACATGAGTCCCATATTAAAAACAAACAAACAAAAAAACCACCCTCTCATCTCAGTTACTCTCAAAGAGGGATCTCTCAAGGGTGTGCCCACAATACCAGAGGGTATAGAAGGCGACCTACTGGCAGGCAAGAAAACTTGAAGAACCTCATTTCTGTTATTATCATGTTTTTATTTGGGTCTACTAATATAAGTATTCATAAAATAGCACATGCACATTATTGTAAGTACAGTAATGGAGTGGAGGTTGCATGTTGAGTTGTTAACTCTAAGGTCAGTAGTTCAAAACCTCCAGCTGCTCCCAGGGAGAAAGAGGGGGCTTTCTATTCCCATAAAGCGATGTGGTCTCAGAACCCCCCCACCAGCAGTCCCACCCTGTCCATTAGGGTTGGCTATGACGGCGTCAGCTCGATGACAGTGAGTTGGAGCTTGGTTTTAAAGCACATGCCGGGGACATGTGCTCCGCCCCCTCCCCCTGGTGTTTTATGGACAGGCTCTGTGATGATGAATGATCAAGGATTTCATCCTACAGGAGGGCAAAGAGCCTGGTGATCTTGTTGGGCACTTTTCCATTTCCATGAGGGACAGTGTCTGGCACATTTGGGAGCTTAATAAATCTCTGGGAAAGACAAATACATGATTGAACAAATCAGCAAATGGGCTCCATAATTTTTTTTTTTATCCAAGAACTGCTAGTACTAAAACCCAAACTAAGCCATTTGTCACTGAGTCCGTTCGGACTCCAGACAACCCGACGTGAGTCGGGCAGCACTGAGCTTCTTAGGCAGCTGGGAAATTTTGAAAGCAAATCACCTCGCTTGCCCTGGGAACCTTCTCTGGGTAGATGTGGAGCCACCAACTTTTTGTCAGTCGTTGAGAGCTTAACTCTGTGTGCCACCCAGGGACTTCTCGCCATGTGTGTCATGAAAAAGTCTTTCTGAGAATAATTCTCTTTCCCTACATTGGTTTCTAGCTTGGGACCTTGCAGCACCATACTTAGAGGGGAAATCTAGAGAAGAGAGACCTCCCATCAAATCTGTGGGCTGCTATGCATACTGGTGACTTGGTTGACCTTGAAAAGAACGTAGTATGGAGTCAGCATGGCAAGGAACCCAGAGAAGGTCTAATTTCCTGTCTAGGCAGGGCATCACAAACCAATAGGCATCTACTCTATTTTCAACAGTCTCCAGGGAAGGAGACTGTATCATTGAGAGAGAATGCACCATTTAGGATATTTGCTTGACTTTCACAACAAGTCAATCAAGATCATTATTTTTAAATGGAGGGAAGGAAGGAAAGTGGTCACTAAACAGAGTGCTCGGGAGAGAGGAGTTTGGAAGATCAAAGGCATAAATCTGACCTGAACAGTTAAAACTTGGTCAGTAGATTACCCCCTAGGATGTGGGCTGGACTTGATCTGGTTTCCAAAATTTTCTGTAGTTTTAGTTTGTGTAGGAGAGTGTGTCTCAGAGGTGTGACGTTGACGGAGGTCACCCTCTTGAAGCTGCGTTATGCTTTTCTGTTTGTCGGTATATGAATCCCAGAACTGATGACCCTTGGGGACAGCAAGTAGAATAGCAGATTTGGTGGGGGGTGGGGGGAGGAAGCAGTGGGGTAAAAGGGAGACGATGCTGAAGACCCCGGGTAGAAAAAGAATGTTTTTGGAAACTGATTCTGGTGGCAATTGTACATTCTACTTGATGTGCTTGAAATTCAGAATGATATAGGTATTAAATCCCAAGTAATAATAATAATAATAAAGATAGTTCTTTTATGGTGAAAAAAATGCAAGGAGCTTGCAGGGCCGATTACTTAACAGGTCTTGTCCGATGACATGTTCCGAGTTAGAGAGAAAGAGGGATGTCCCTCCGGTGTGTACCTCATCCTGTGGCGATTCTAGAAACGTGTTTTTCCCCTTTCCCCCCTTCTTTCCTGCTAACATTACTTCAGTCGGAAGCGTTATAGTCTGGGTGACTGATGGCCGATAACAATAGATGGCCCATCTGCTTTCTGCTTGTTGCCTCTGTTCTGACATTCCGTGCCTGGGACTTCATTTCAAAAGATGGCTCGCTGTGGGAAAGCCCCCAGCCTTGGCAGGGCGGTGCTTTTCAAAAGCCGGCCCTTTCATGAGCGCCGTGAAGCGCTGGCGGCGTGTTCAAGTGACCTTGCTGAGCTCGTCCCTTCCGGAAGCCCCAGAACTCTCCTCAGTCACAAGGGGAAAGCATGTTGTGATGGAAGCGTGGTGCCGTGCTCTCAGGAAGAAGGGAGACCAAGCAGAGGTCATCAGACCGCTGGATCCCTCACTGACAGGTAGACTGACAGTGCTCACTGACTCATTGCCACCCGCGGTGGGTTTCTGAGACGGTAACTGCTGACGGGAGAAGAAGGCCCCGTCTGTCTCCCTCGGAGCTGCCAGAGGTTTCGAACCGCAGACCATGCTGACCGTAGCCAAACTCATCGTCACACACCACCAGGGCTCCACAAGGCAGGGCTTTTGAGACAGGTTTGCATCAGTGGGAATTAAGTAAATAGTTCACATTATCCTTTCTTATCTTATCATGAAATAAAATTGTATGCATATGCAATTACATTGCCACCCACCCGAACACACACGTCCAGGTACATCATGTGCTTATGCAAACGTGTCAAATACGCTCAACATCCAAGAGTGCCCTTCTCTGGTCTCGCCATGATTGGGACTTCAGACAACGTCCTTGTCCTTGTTCCTAGTCCTCAGACCTCCTTTCCTGCGCTTCAGCCAGCACCATCCACCTGGTCTGGCTCTCCTGTCGCCTTCGGCATCACCTGCTTCCCATCGCAGGCGGGTAGGGGGGGAGGTGGGTAGGGGGAAGGGGGGACGTGCATAGTGATTACACATGGTGCTGTTAACTTCAAGATCAGCAGTTAGAAGCCACCAGCCCCTCAGGAGAAAGACAACACGTTTTACTTCCAGGAAAAGTGACACTCTCAGAAACCCACTAGGGGCAGTTCTACCCTGTCCTATAGGGTCACCATGAGTCATTATCAACTTGATGGCAGTATTTCCATCTTCTTCTAAGTGTGGTAGGGCAGAGTGGTTGATGTTGAAGAAACTGACCCAACTCCCTGCAGTGTCGCAGTCCATGAACAAGCGTATCCTTCAAACGGAAAGGAGGACAGGGATTGGTGGTCAGGGCCCCCACCCCGATTCCATATTGCTGAGACTGTCTTGTGGTGGTGGGAGGGTGGAGAGTGGAGGGCAGCACAGAGGGGAAAGAGCTCCGCCTGAGGAGAAAGACATACTTTGAAATTCTATGTAGGGACCAAGCTACAGACACACTTTGGTGAACTATGCCGGCTCTAAACTGATGGCTTCTTAATATAATTATGTACCTTAATGTGAAACTAAATACATGGGGTGAGGGTGGAGTCTGCCCCTCGAGGTTGTAGTTTAGAAATGACTCCGGCAGGCTCCCCTGGGTTGGGGAAAGAGAGGAAATGAGATTGGGAACGGCCAGCAATGAATCATATTCATTGTTGGCATGTTGGTGTTTTCAGAGCACTGGGAGTTTTGTAAGCATCTTGACACTTCTGAAAGAGTTGGACACTTCCCAGTATTTGACTTGTCTCTCCAAGGTCACATGCGTGTGAAAGCAGTGACTATAAGGCAACAGACTGAAGAGAAGGCAAGCCGTGATCTCTGCTGTGTCAGGAACCCGTGTGGCTCCCTGCAGAAGGCACAGGCCTGGACTGTCCCAAAGCAGGCTCCCCTGGCCACTCACCTTCCTGCCTTTCCCCACGTGCTGCTGGTACTCCAGTGGAGCCCTGGTGGCATACGTGGGCATGTGCCGAGCTGCTCCCCTGTGTGGTCTGTTAGACTCTCCACATGGCGCAGGGCTGGAAGATTGAACAAAACAAAACAACGGTCCTGGAGCCAATCTGAGAGACATTGTTTTCTCCCAGTCCGGGACTTTCTCACCAGGATGAACAGCATTGCTTCTTCCTGTGAGCAGTGGTCTGGTCAAGAACATTTCTGCTGAGGGGTGTTGTTCTGGGACTCCCTTTTATACTGGAGTGAGCTGGGCCAGGGGTTGGGGGCTCCTGAGACCCCTAATGCTATCCACATTGCGATGCCAGCACACGGGAAACTCAGATACCTGGGAGGGAAGCAGGAAGTAGCTGCAATGCCTCTGGCTGTGCTGTGGCCCCCTGGCTGTCCATCGGCAGAGTCGTCATTCGGGTGGGCAGAAAGACACCTGGGGAATGCCTATTTAGCTCCAGTGGCCATTTGCGGAGCATTAACTCATTTCCCTACACAACCACAAGGTCAGCAGTTCAAACCCAGCAGAGAAAAATGAGGCTGTCTGTTCCCCTAACTAGGAAGCTCTGTGGGGGCTGGCAGGTTGGGTAGGTGGGTGCTACTCTGCTTTATAGGGTTGCTGTGATTAAAAATCCACTGGGTGGCAGTGGGTTTGGTTATTCATGTAGCCAGTCTCGTATGTTCATTAGATGAGCCTAATAGAGCACCCATCTAACCTTTGAAAATAACCCTTGGAGAGTAATGTTTCTGACATTGTACTTTATCTATGTGGATTTTTATATTCTGATTCTGAAAATAAATTGGGGCCTTGCTAAATGTTACTGCACTGATTTGACGAGCCTAGATGTTAACGTTTGCTTTTGAAAAATCGTGGAAAACAGCTCTGACCCACATGGCAGGCATTCATAGGGTGAGACCCTAGTTTGTGGCACTGTGCAGATCACAGTGTGCCTCAGAGTAAAGACAACATTTTGACGCGGACCCAGGTCATCTCAGGCGGCTGAAGGCTAGTTTTGTTTCCTAGAATAGTGAACAAGAAAGAAGAAAGCATCTGTAGGCACATGGGTACATAGCCTGGTGTAAAAATGTAAATATGATTCATAATGAAATCCCCATAGGTCATCTTTTCAAAAATGTTTCCTTGTTCATTCAACAGACATTCCTTGAGTGGCTACTTTGTTCCAGGAACCATGCTGGGTGCTAGATTTGTCAGTGTGGCATCTGTGCTGTTTGTCCACTCAGAGAAACTGAGTCCCTCCACCTCAGAAACCTTTTGAATCCGGAGGATAATGTAGATATCTCGAGGTGAGGGAAGGCCACCATGAGACGCTGGTGACCAGTGGAGTGGATCTGAGTTCTGCCGGAGCAGGTGGTACAGAGAAACCTCTTGGAGAGCAACGCTGGTTGAAAGTCAAGAAGAGAGGATTGTGCAGCTTGAATTCCCTCGCTGCTGCATCCTGCTTTAGTACTAGGAGTAGCGTTCGCGTCAGGCACCCCTGGGAGAATTAGCCTTTGTAGACAACAGTGATCCAAGAGGAAGCAGAAGTAATATATCCAAAGGCTTAATCTGATCTCTTGTCTGTCTTCAAAGAAGATTCCTTTATAAAGGACATAATATGCCCGTGACAAAAAAGGACCCCCATTAAGCAATGCAGACCATCTTAAAGACTGCATCCAAAGCCTGGGGCGCAGGAAGGTTAAGGGTCTTGATCTGCCCCCATCTGAAGGATTCTGGTGGGGCTGGACTGACATGCATCTCTCGGGTTCCCTTTTCAATGTCCTCCGCTCAGTAGAGCACACTTCCTTTCTTTTGCCATAAATTAAGATTTATCTGACAAGACGTTTCCACATGGAAACAGAAGAGTCAGAGCCTGGCGAAGCAGGCTTCACACTCATTAAATTGTGTTTGTTTCTTTTCTCTTATCTACCTCTTGGTTGGGAGCATGGAGGAGGGCATGCTGGAGCTCCCTGTGTGTTTATGGCTTCAAGGACAAAAGAACTGTCCTTGGGAGCCCCTCTGGGTCAGGACCAGAGAAACACCGATTAGACAGGTGTCATACACATATTGGGTTCCCCCTGACTCTACTACCATGCCTGTGATAGTTGAAAAGTATCATCATGTCTTAGCACATGGGAGAAAGACTCCTGGGGGAAGAGATTATTGGAACGTCTCAAAAATATGTGTGTGTGTGTGTTTATCTTGAATGAGCTCAGAATGAGTGCATATTTCTGCACTTTGTGCCTTTACGAAACAGTATATTGGTCCTTATGATTACAGGAGGCCCCAAGGGTCAAAATTAAGCATCTGGCTACTAACCCCAAACCTGGAAGTTCACATCCACCCAGACGTGCTTTCAAAGGTTTGTGGGGAAGTTCCATTACCACTTCACTCCACTTTTCCATGCCCCTTGTACTTACCTAAACAGAGAACCAAAACACCCAGGAATTTAAGTTTCATCCCGAAGAATTCAATTCAATGTGAAAATTCACGTCCAGTATGAAATTTTATGATCACTATGTGATGGCCTCACATGTGTGGGCATAAGGACACCAAAAACAGAAGCTAAACTCACTGCCATCCAGTCGATGCTGAACCCTAACCTGTTGCTATTTAGAGCCTCGACTTCCAAGGAGCTTCCGCTGGTTTTGAACTGCCGACTCTACGGATGGCAGCCCAACTGGTAACCACCACACCGCCAGGGCTCCTCAGAAGGACACACACATTATCAAATAGGAGCAGTTTTAAAAAAAAAGTGAAGAAGCAAAATGAAACAATATGTTCTAAGCTGGCATGTACCTATCATGGGGAAACTAAGATATTTACTAGAGCGACAATGCTCAAGTCTGGAGGATGACCTTGGGGCGTTATCACGCTCCAGAGCGCTAGCTATAAGGTACTGCACACATCCTAGGCAGGAACCCTTCCAAAAGGAGACCCAATGACACCCTCCTGATAACCATTTCAATCCTGAGCAAACGTCAGTGATAACAAGCTTATTTGCACATCGCACCCTAGGAAGATTAAGAAAGAAAAAGACTAGCTGTTCTACTCCGTGTCAGAGCAGTCCTTTCCGTAGCAGTCTACTTGAGGTTGTCCTTTGAGGTCACATCCAATGGTACCAGTTAGTGTTGACCTCCTGTTTTGTTTTAAATCTGTGTCTCAACATCATGACACAGGGCTGCCCACACCATATTGTCAGGCCATAGGGTGGTTGTTGGAGTCCCCTGGGTGGCACACATGGTTAACATGCTCAGCTGCTAAAGGAGAGCTGGAAGTCCAAGCCCACTCCGAGGTCCCTAAGAAGAAATGTCTGGTGACCTCTTTCTGTAGAACCAGCCACAGAAAACCTTACAGAGCTCAGATCTACTCTGACACACATGGGTCCCCTCAAGTCAGAGTCAGCTGAACGTCAACTGGCTTTTAGGGTGGTGACTGCTCTTTGGCAAGGGCATGCTTCCAATACCCCTGAGCATATAATGTACGAGTGTAGAAATGCACACGGGGTTACTCCTAACAGGAGCTCCCCAGCTTGAAGGCAGAACTTTTTTCTCCTCGATAAGGATTGAGCGCAGAGTCCGAATCCAGGTTTGTTGTGGTTTCGTTTTGCCTGTGGATGGAGCTGTGGCCTGTTATTTTCATCTGTGCTGTACATCACTCTTCGCTTTAAAAGCCACAAGAACTCTGGAGACAGAGCAGCCCCATAGCAATGTCTTCAGGGCCCCTGGAGCTCTGGTGGCGTGGGGGTGATATCATGAACTGCTAACCACAAGGTCGCCAGTTCAAAATCACCAGCTGCTTCATGGGAAAGGGTGAGGATTTCTACTGCCAGGGAGTATCACAGTCACAGACACCACAGGGGTCCTTCTCCCTTGTCCTACAGCAGTGGTTCTCAACCTTCCTCATGCTGCGACCCTTTCATCCGGTTCCTCATGTGGTGGTGACCCCCCACCCCCACCCAACCTTAACATTATTTTCGTTCCTACTTCATAACTGCCATTTTGCTACTGTGATGAATCAGGTGACCCCTGTGAAAGGGTGGTTCAACCCCCAAAGGGGTCGTGACTCACAGGTTGAGAACCGCTGTCCTACAGGGTCACCTTGGCGCGATGGCAGTGTGTTGTTTTTGTGTCTGTTTTGTTTTGTTTGTTGTGAGTCCTGTGTAACTGTTGAGCACTTGAATATGATGAGCGTGAACAAGGAACTCATTTTTTAAGTTCATTGATTTCACTTTTAAACGAAGTCTCCATTGAAAGACTACCTCCCAGTGCAGCTGTAGGTCATTTTGTCACATTCGGAGGCAATCGGAGCACCTTCATCCTTTCTGTTGTAGCCTTTTCACTTGAAAACTATCCCTTTGGCTTTATTTAGCACTGTTTAATTGGCCCCTGGGACTTGAATTCTAATCCTGTCCTCCACAGTTTATTTTGTGGTAACCTTCAGAGTCCTACAGACTCAGCTTCCCATGCCATCTTCAGTGGGTAGGTATGTTGGGAAATGTGCATTCAGAATGTAGTATAGGCAATGAAATAGAAAACTATATTTAGTTCACAAAGCATAGTATAATAAATTCCAGAAGGCTTTCTAAGGTTTCCAGTTCTCATGATCAAATTGTTATTGTCGTTGCTAGTGGCCACCAAGCAGGCACGACCTAACTTAGCCCCCAACTCATGGTGACCACACTGCCTGGTGCTGTCCTACCCCATGGTGACTTGGTGATCTGACTGTATCGCCCACAGGGTGTTCATTGACTGGTTTTAAGAATTAGATTGCTAGCGCTTTCTTCCCAGTCCAGCTTAGTCTGGAAGCCCCGCTGGAATTGGTTCAGCTCATACCAGCCTGCAAACATCCACTGAAGGACGAGATGGTGGTTGCCTTCAAGGTGCACTGGTCAGGAGTTGAACCCTGGTCTGCCACGTAGATGGTGGCAATTCTGGGACTGAACCACCAATTGGCTTTAAGCAAATGATAATTTGCTGAATGTGGATCTCTCTTCTCCTGAAAATCGCCACTAATCCTCATTTGTCATTACCGTGCTTTGCAGAGGTGTGACTCATTCTTTCCTGCCTGTCTGGGCATGGGCTGGCTTAGTGTGCCCCCCCCCCCAGCTCCAGTTATGGCATAGCATGCTATGACAAAGCTCATCTTCCTCCAGGACAAAATCAACATAGGTACAAACTTCCTTTCCGCTGGGCCACTTTGAAGGTGGCTAGGATGAGCAGTGGTTCTCCAGAAGTGTGATAAAACGTGGGAATGGTAAACATACAGATTAAACAACTGCACAGCCCACCCACACACGCACACACCCCGCCTAACATCATCCTCTTACAGAGAAACCTCAGGATTCCCAAGTCCATTTTCACGGGCTCCTTGCCTTGACTTGGAGGCCAACCAGGATTCACGGAAAACCTAACTGACACCGCTTAGATAATTATTGACTAGTTGGGGTATTAATGCTGGCAGGTGTCTTCATTTTCTCTTCCTGGTTATGATTCACGGGGGACGATGCTTATTTCTCTGTGGAAGCATGCTTGTCACTCTCCGTGACGAGAACGTCAGCAACAGAGACGAAGGTAATCGGTCGAGCTCTGCTACGACATGCATGGCCTTAGCATGTTGAGGTATTCCCTTTCAAATATCTGTCTGTGATGTTGGGCGTGCTGGTGGGGGCAGATAGATGAGTGTAACATGGCATAGACGTTCTGACATCTAAAATGCCTCATGGGTGGCAAAGGGATGCTATGGCACAGGTGTTTTTAAAAATAGCTGACTGTTCCCATAAGGCAGCAGGTGAGCGGCTGAAGTACAGGGTAACTGACTGATGCGTCGAGCACCTTGGTTGTTTGGCTGTGGTGTCGCTCCTCTGCAGCAGAGTGCCTGTCTCATGTTGTAGACCTGTGCTTTTGAAGTAGAGGTCGAATGCCTCTCTCCAGCAGGCGGGCCTTTCCGTTTGACCATGGCTGTGCTCTGTCCTCTGGGCCTCTGCTCTTTGATCCTTTCCACTAGGGGCCCCCCAGTGACCCTTGTCTCTGTATTGGAACCTTGTCTCTGAATTGGAAAAGCACGAAGTATGGGCTGTAGGGACCTGCCTTACCAGACAAAGAGAAGTTGCTCACAAGTGTACGTTGAACGACACATGCAGCCATCAGCTCTTGAAGGTCATAGTAGGGGGCCGGCCAGCTACGTGAATGATTAGCTTTCCCCTCTTCTGAACACCTTCAAGTTGCAAGCCACTCGCAAGCACCGAGATGGATCCCTCAGTGTCCAGATACCATATTAAAAGTTATGCCAGGACCGTAGCGGAATACATTAGAGATGATCTTAGTACGTCACGTGTTGTCCTGGTTCAGGGTTATGTTTCTTTCAAAGAAACATATGATACTATTTTTCTTTCTCCTGAGTTCCTTATGTCCCCATTTCTCTCACCTCAAAATGTCCTTGGGCTGGGAAAAGAACGTGAGGTTCCGTTCCTGTCCCAGACTGCTTTGTGGGGTGCTCAGGGAGCTGGTCGAGGTGATTGCAAAGGTTCCTGGAGCTTCTGTAGTTCAGAGTTCTCTTCCTTCCGAGCCGGTTTCTGCTCCCCAACTCAGGTCTCAGAGACTTCTTCTTTGCTGGCCTCTCATCAATCATGTCAGGCCCTCAGCAGCCCCCTGCTCCTACTTGGGGAACTAATGCACTTTCATGAGCCTCAGGAGGGACTTCCTTTTGTGTTGAGCAGTGTGACTTCATACTGCCAAAGGGTTAATCTTCCAAGACGAAGTGCAAGTTGGGAAAAATAAGAGAAGATCAATGGCTGTACCCTGCCTGAGTAGGGTGTTCAATCATGCAGGTTTCCGGCCAGATTTTTAGAAATTTGCATCACAGAAGTCACCTGGGCATCACACCCTGAGGAAATCTAGGTTAATGTGTGGCGAATAGAAATATCAAGTTTATGCCTATAGGGTAGTTTTCATTGGCATGAGCTTAAGCATAAAAAAAATGGCCTTGGTAGTTTTAATATTTTTATGGGCAGTTGCACAATAGCTGGTCTTGGAATGTTAGCAGCCCTGTTGCAGAACTAAAAATGTTACCCTGAGACATTTTAAAAGAGCAATAAATATCTGGTTTTAAAACACAGACATTAAAAATTATAAACCTGGAAAGTCTTTTTTTGGTGGTTGTTGTTTTAACATTGGAGTGTGAAAGGTGCCTTTTCCTTCCTGGGCTTTCTCAATAAGCACCTTTTTTTTTCTTCTTCTTCCCTTTTTTTTTTGGTGTGTGTTTGGGGAGGGGGTGAAACTATTTCAGGGCCTGTTTGATTCTTTTAGGTGGCCCATGTCTGTTCTTTAGGCTAAAGATACGCGGGGATGGGATGGGGTGCCCCGCGCAGGGTGAGGTGGCGATGTTTGGGGCTCAGGGGACACCCCGAGCCTGCTGGGTGGGGCCCTTCCTTTGATGGGAGGCTCGGCTCTCCGTGTGGGTGGCCACTGTTCCAAGACCTGGGCTGCTGCCCTGGGATGCCTGCTTGTGAAAGCAACCTGATGCTCAACTATGGCGGCAGCGGCAGCGGCGGTTCCCTTTGGAGAAATTAGGTCACACTGGCTGTCTGCATTGGGTGGGGTGGTTAGGTCATCGAGGACTGCTCCTTACACTGCATGTGACCCAGAAGAACTCAGCCACTTGCCACCTCCTTTAAAACCTCAAAACGGTCTTGAGAAAAAGAATGGAAAACTAGCAAGCAAGAGATTTCACTTATTTTAAGCGTTGCTTGGCCCTGCCTTAATCATTTTCTTACAGTCCCAATCCTTTCTCACTTAATGTTTCATTAATCTGGCTCTGTGTGGCTTTGAATTGGCTTTCTGATCTTTATTGTAATGACTATCATCATAAGATACACATCCATATTTCCCCCTAGCTCTTTGCCTGTTAATAGGTTACTTGAATGCTTTATACGTTTGTAGTATAGCTTAATAAATGTAATAGGGAAAGCAGCTTCTACCTCCCATTGAAATATAGTTAGGGAAAATTCCAGCAATAGAATTATCAAGGCAGGGGATATAAATACTTTCATTCACGTTACAAAAATGTCCCCTTGCTTTGCGGAAGGACAGTAATATTGTCAAGACACTACTGTGTGAATGCTTTCATCTACAGCAAGTTTAACATGTCATAGGAAACTCAAACACCAAGCGCACTGCCACCAGTCCATCACTGCTCCTAGCAACCCTATGAGACACTGGAGAAGTGCCCCTGTGGGTTTCCAAGACTGCCACTCCTCAAGGGAGTAGAAATCCTCATCATCTCCCTCGTGATGGCTGGGTTTCGAGCTACTAACCTTGTGGTAAACAGCTGAAAATGTAACCCGCTACGCCACGGAATCTAGCATGTTATACAGACCCATAAATATGCACACTTAATATACAAAGTTTTCATTATAATTAGCACCAACTTTTAAAAAATCTCCAAACCCATTATCATCAAGTGAATTCTGAGTCACAGTGACCTTATGGACCAGTAGAACTGCCCCCCTAGGGTTTCCAAAGCTGTACATTTTTACCAAAGTAGATTACCCACCGTTGTTCTGTGGAGTGACTGGTGGGAGCACATGTTGACTTTTGATTGACAGCTGAGCACCTTCACCACTGTGGTACCAGGGCTTCCCCGTCCCCGTCCCCCCCCAGTGCACACAAATAGCAAAATAATATAAATGATACACATGTATAAGCACATAACCGGGCCCTGTGCTAACTGACAGGTTGGTGGTTTGAAGCCATCAGCTACTCTGCAGGGGGAAAGTCTGAGCTTTGGGCTCCCTTCCAGCATTTCATCCACGGAATCCCTAGGGAGCAGCTAGTTCTACTCTGCCCTAGAAGGGCCCTAGGAGTGGGAATTGACTAGGCAGCAGTGGATTTGCCTTTATAGACACATAAATTACATGATAGATACAACCTGGGACTTTTAAATATCCTGATGACGAACTTCTTCAGTTATGAATGGAAGCGAACAGTTTTTCAAGTCCAAGCTGTTCCCTGGTCACAAATGAGATCCATTCCTAAGTGTGTATTTAAGTCTAATTTGTAGATGAGTCAGAGCAGGTACATACACTTCTCATTTAACCTTATTTTTGTGCAAGAAAAGGCACACAGCCCTTTCAATGCCTTAAAAGCTGCAGGTGAAATTGATGAAAATGATTTGGGAGCTTGTTTCATTGTTTCATAATGAGGGCAAATTTACATAACTTTAAAAAGCCTAAGTCTAAACTTCATAACTTGAAGGACTGCCTCTACTTAAAATTTGTTTTTCCTTTCTTTGAATGTCCATTCCTCTCCTACTATTACAGTTTATAGATGTATATATTAGACTTAGCAGATAGATCGATAGATGTCAACCCTTTGGTGTATTCCACCTTGTAATAAATGGTATTACCTCCACTCGCCATAACTAGGCTGGGACACTGTCCCTCTCTCACCGGGGAGCGTTTTGTTTGTCATGACTGACCACTGTCGATAAACGTGCTTGAAATGACGCCTTTTATACATGCTTGTTAGAAAAAGGCTTTAGACTAGAGTAGTGTGAACTTTCCCCCCAGTGTATACATAATTTCACTAAGGCAGGCAAGATTCAGACAAATATTTCAATCCCTAAATGGTAAGTTGTATTTTTTTAAAAAAAGACCTGTTCCTTTCTTAAAATGTAGGTAAAATGGAAGAAACCAAAAGTGTTCTTGAAATGAAATGGAATAATGAGCTTTAGGTGCCAGGGAAATCTTCAGTGATTTATGATTTGACTCGAGATATGCTTGGGAGCCAGAGGAAAACCACAGCCTCCTTTTCTTGGTATCAAATGGGTTAGGAATTCCTGTAACAGGAAGCAAGACCAGGGTTTTCACTGAGCAGGATGCCAAAAATCTGGGATACCCCCACCCCAAAACAAAAAGCCAACAAATAAACTTCAAACTCATCGAGTCATTTCCAACTCATAGCAGACCTACAGGACGGAGTAGAACCACCGTGTGGTTTTCCAAGACTATAACTTTTGACAGGAATGGAGAGCCTCATCTTTGTCTTGCGGAGCTGCCAGTGGTTTTGAACTGCAAACTTTGTGGTAAGCAGCCCAATGTGTAACCAAGACACCACCGGGGCTGTATAAAAGCCAAGGAAGCCTACTC
>NW_022111320.1:15798152-15896527 GCF_000313985.2 Echinops telfairi | reverse complement strand
AGGCCCGCAGCACCGGGGCATCCTGACGCCCCGGGACTGGCAGTCGACTGTGAAAGCAAACACATGAAAAAGGAGCTGGTGTGCCCCAAGAGGAACACCACTGGCCAATGCAAAGTACTTTTAAAAAATGATATGATACGGGGATGATGCCCTTTATTCCTCCACGAACTGCCTTCTCGACAGTTGAACACCTTTAGTCTAATAATTCCAGGCTTGCTTGGCTGTTGTAGTCCTAATTAAATCCACTTAATAGAAATTAGAAATTAGAAAGAACCAGTGTGTATGTGTGTGTTGTTGTTCCTCGCCGAAATTTTTAAACAAGCAGTGGTTGTGTGGTAAATGGAGCGTTTTAATAAATGTTTTGTAAGGGCCAATTATTCGGTCAATATTGAATTGTGTGATAGGAGTACGGCTGCTTAGCTACGGGGAAGACGTCCACATACTATTGGCATCTGTTTGGTGGGTAATGTTCTGAAATGGCCTGGCCTTCCTCCAAACTTTGATTATTCATAAATCTGTTGAGCGTGGTAAGTTGCATTATTAGCATTTAATCTTCCATTGAAGCAAACTCAGGAGGCTGAAATCTATTTGCTTGCGCAAGCTTGTTCACTGATAAATGTGTGATTGAAAATTTTCCTTTTGTGAACTCCTCAGTGCAAGGAAAACACAGCTGGGCCCGGGGCGATCATATTTACCCTTTCATTAAGGAAAGCACAAGCAGATAGCATCGTTGGAGGCTTAGAAGGAGGGATTGCTAAAGACCAGCCCTCCTCTTGTTTGCACACCCACTCGAGAAAAGCTTTCCAAACAAGTATTTGAGATACTTGTGAGGAAAGCTAGTTGAATCGTCAAAAGAAGACCAAGTGAATGTATATAGAGTGGTTGGATTTCAGATAACATTTTCCCCTGAGTGTTTAGGTTGGTTAATTATTAGAGGAAGAGAGATAATAACCCTGTTTGTCGCCTTCCACCTAGACATTCACCCCCTTTTATTCCCACAAGGTTGGTATGAAACGCCTATCAAAGATTTTCCATCCCGGATGATTTCATTTCAACTTGGTAAAAGGCATTCGAGGTAGAGAAAGATCCGATGTAAATGGCCGAGCAGGGAAATGCAGACATTGTATGGACTTTATCAGAGATTATCTGATTTTTTTGCTTTTGGGCTTTCTTTGGATACATAAGGACTGATTGGTTGCCGTTGTGGGATTTCCAATTTTTCTTCAGAGCTCTTGCCTCTGCTAGAGGGCAGGCTGTGAAGAGGCCGGTGAGATTGTGAAATTGTGGGAGACACGGTTTTACAGTGTGTTCTCAGTGAGTGAGGCCAGTGGAGGAAGTCTTCCACAGTGAACTAGGTGACTCTCGCTCATAGGTGTTAACACTGGAATTTGCCATCTGGAAGAGTTGGATGGGGAGATAAGACTTCTCCCCACGTCCTAGGGCTGGGGCGCCTTCAGCAAAATGGCCTGCGTGCAGTAGGGGACCAGTAGCTGCGGAAGGATTGGTGGACCAGTGCAGAATCGCCGGGCTGTGCAAAAGTGGACTGTGTTGGAACTATGCTCTTTGTTATCTTTTCCCTGTGACTCAGAATTTTCCAGGAAGGAATAGGGAAAACAAAAAGGGACACACTTTCCCAGCCCGACGTAGGAGCGTGCCAACCACTTAGAGCGTAGCTGTGTTCTTGAGCTACCAAAGTAAGCTAACGTTCCCTTATATCAAATGGTTCTCAAGCTTCCTAATGCATAGACCCTTTAATACAGTTCTTCATGTTGTGCTGACCCCCCCCCCCCAACCATGAAGTTACTACTTCATAACTGTAATTTTGCTTCTGTTACGAATCTGGTGACCCTTGTGAACCCTGTGGGTTCTCGGCCCACAGGTTGAGAACCGCTGCCTTATATGAATTACAACAGACGCAGCCTGGCTTGGGTTCCATCTCTCTTCTCAGCCACCCATGCCCCCAACCTCCCAAATTCCTTTTCTGCCCCCTCACCCAGCTTTCTTGCCACTGTTGAACCTTCCTCAGTAGGGTCTCTGAGAGTCATACTCAGCCAAAATGGTTTCTGCTAGTGATGGCTTCATTGAAATATAACCTTGCTTCCCTTGGAACTTGTTTCAACCGTCAGCTCCTGGTTTGTGGGTCTGGGGATTGGTAACTAATTTTCCTTCTTCTTATTTTTAATCCTAAAGTGCACTACTTATCGTAAAACGTTTCCTTCCCTACATGACTCTTTAAGAATGATATTGAAAAAATGCAGATGGACCATTGGAAATCACATGAAGTAAACGAAAAGGTGTTTTCTTAAGAGCATCCAGCCCAACTTGATTTAGGGAGAAGAAGACCGAGGCTAAGGGATGAAAAGGACGCTTTTCAAAGGCCAGGAGACGTCAAGGCAATGCTTCCTAAATGGCCCCGTTATGTCTCTTGTGAGTAACAAGGCTTCCCCACACACTGGCATAAGCTTTAAGAGAGGTTTGAAGGCCTGAGGCAGTGCAAATACAGCTGCCCCCAGGACACCAGGAACCTGGGGTCCTTCCAGCTTCCGGCTCTGCTGTGATGTCCAGAGGACTTTCACCCTCGCGGTCTCAAGATGCCTGCAAGGGGTTAGTCATCCTCTTCACGTTCTCAGCAGGATGAAGGTCAAGAACAACAATCACGCACAGGCCAGTGTGTCTGGCCCTGGAGGCCCTTCTCTGGGAGCCCCACTCAGCGAGACTTGCTCACATCGAATGGTCCAGACTGGGCCCGCTTCAGAGCAGTGCGCAAAATGCCTTCGTCCCTTTTCCCTGCCTCTTGCTCTTCATTTATTCTTTCTTTCTTCCTTTCTCATTCTCGCGCTTCTTAAAAGCCCAGCCTATATGCCACCCTCGCCCCATACCATTAGATTTTACTAGTAAAATTAAAAAGGGAAAATTCATCATGGATAGTCAATTTGTTGTTTTGGTGCACCTATACTACATATGAGGGCTTCAAAAAGTTTATGGGAAAATGAAATTTTTAAAAAAAGGAATTTTTCTATAAGCCCCGTGGTTTAAGCATTGGACTACTGATAGAAAAGTGGGCTACTTAGGAGATAGATGTGGGTGTCGGGTACTATAACAGATTTATCGTCTTGGGGATCCGGGAGGGGGGGGCTGCATTGTTCTTTGTTTTTCAAGGTCGTTTGAGTCTCATTCAACTTGACTGCAGTAGGTTTCATATTTCGTATTAAATAATACTTGAGTTTGGAGGCATGGTGCCTTTCAATGTTTTTCCTTAATCGCTGTTCTTCCCGTTGCCAGTATAAAATAAGGAAACATATTCTGAGAGTGGTAATGCAGAGTGGACGACATGGGGGACAGAGGGAGAGAACGGCTAGGAGCTAGCACCTCTGACTTGTCTGTCGGTGCTCCGGGTTAGAGTGATGCTGTTTGCAGCACGTCGTATGTTTCCCTTGATGTGAAAGTGAGCCCTCCGATGGAGTGCGGTGCGGCCTTTCTCCTCGGCATATGCTCCACAGGTAACTCGTGAAAACCAGTGGCGTCTTTAGAAACAGGTAGCAAACAGCTTATTTACCTGACTTGGCATGTTTCATGGGGCCCACTTTTTAAAACCTGCGATGGTAGGCCCTATTCCATCATTTGAGTAAGAGTGACAGAATCACCAGGCCCACTGAGGGCCAGGAAGCATACTCACGCAGGGCTTTAGGAGCAGAGGAATTTGTGAGCAACACTGAGGAGGATTTATTTGCTAATATCCCATTAGTCATGAAATTTATGGTGCTGTCTGGGCCCTGCATTTGTCTCCTCCTAAGGTTCGTTTCCTCTGTGGAGTTATTTCACTTATGTTGATTTAAATGTTGGGTCATTATTTCAGATAAGGAATGAGCAGAAAGGGCCCCCTTCTTCATGTCTGTCTGGTGGCCATGTTGCATCATTTAACTAACCCCCTCTGTCATAGTTGCTGTTCTTGACGAGATACAGATTAGACATCTCTGAGGGCATCAAGAGGATTGTAAGAAGCAATAATACTGGGAGACTCCCACACTCAGAAATCCATTAATGTCACTCGGCCCCCCCAAGTGAAGAATGGCTTTCTAGCCCAGTGCTACTGCTTCATCGGCCTTAGCCTTTGGCCACGCAGTAGTACTTCCTGTAGGCAGAGGAGGGACGGCATTGTAGAGAAGTGGAATCCGACGTCTCACCTGGTGTATATAAGAAAGTGCAGTTAACCGTGGGGGTAGAGCCCACCCTGTCCCATTCAACTTCCCTGATGTACTTTCTTGGCTGTGCATTAACTTACTTTTTGGGTCGCCTGCTGGTGCTGGGGTAGGAGGGTGGGAGGGGCGGGTGGGGGCTATTGTAGGGGCCTATTCCCAGCTTTCTGAAGTCACACACCCTGTCACTGAAATCCCTAATCATAAAAGAGCCTTGTCAACCTGAATCTTTCAGTAATGACACTCGGGTCAAATTCCAAACACTCATCATTTTGAAAACTGACTCTTTAGAACTCCAAGTTGGAGCTGATCAGACTGCTTGTAAGATAGACCCGATTCCTGTGTCTCCTTTGACCGCCCCGTGGCTACAGGTTCTTTCTATTGGGAGAGGGGATACTGGGCCTCAAATGACAACGTCTCTTGAGAGCCCATCTCTGGTCTGTCCACGTGGAGCGCATGACCGGCCGTCTGTCTGGGTTCCCTCCTGCCTGCCTGCCATGGCTCATCGGTGCAGGTCTTAGGAAAAGAGTCCTGTACGTTAAGTCACAGCCCACTCTGTGTGCCAGGATCAGCCATCTCCTTACTCGGGATACAGGGACTCAGAAGGAACAGCTTAAGGAAGCCATCCTGTCACACATATCTCAGCACAGGCTTAGCTTACAACAAACTGGGGGAAAAATACCCCAAAACTTTCCCCCAGTAGAGGTTGATTGATATATCAAGAATATTAGCAATTGAGCTTTTGTCTAGCTTTTCCCCCTTTGCTTTACTGCTGCTGAAGCAGGCCCTAATTGGTAGAGATCCTGACAGTTCTAGCAACTACTCAGATCAACAGTGAGCCTTCCAAACAGCCCCCAGCCGGCTCAGCCTCCTGAGCAGCAGGCTGGGGAAAGGACTGCTCTCAGTTGGCAGAACCAGGGCAGATCTCTATAGCACATCAGATTGAAATCCCCATTCTTGATGTAGAAAACATGAATAAAATAAATAGTGTAGGACGATGTAGGACGTGAGGCTTTGTACGTGAAGCAGAGCTCCACTCAGAGTGAGATGGAATGAGATGGCATGGGTGGGCAAGGTCATTGATGTGACCCCTCATCCTCGGTGTGACTTAGGTATGTGACTTACCTGCTTCTCTGGGTCTGCTTCCTCATCTCTGTAACAGGGTGTGGGGCCTTCTACATTTGGACCAGACAACCCTAGGCGTGTGTTCATATTTGTACCTGAAGCTTCATTATTTTTTTTTAATTTTTGATGTATAGCTGTTTCCACCAGGCACTCGAGGCAGTAAAAGGCCAAGTACAATAAAAACGAAGGCAACAAAAGATAAATAATGAGTATAAGATAAATAATGAGAGGAGAGAAAAGTGTATTTAACCAGTTCTGAAGGCAGCTATTAGAAAGTGCCCGGCAGTCAAGGCAAAGAAAGCAGCTATATCAAGTCATAGAAAAGACTATGGCGGTAGGTTCTGATTCATATATGCATGGGCTTCTTCCAAACAAAATGTGTTTAAGCATGTGACCAAGTGGATAGCTCTAGACAAGTTCTCCCAGTAGTACATGTCTTTTTCTCCTTCTCAAAAACTCACCGCCATCGAATCGATGTTGACTCATAGCGACCCTATAGGACAGAGTAGAGCTACCTCTGTGTTTCTGAGACTATGAATCTTCACAGGAGTAGAAAGCCTCAATTTTCTCCTTCAGAGTGGCTCGTAGTCTTGAACTGCTGACCTTGCAGTTAATGTTCCAGGCACCAGAACTCCTTTTAGTCACTTGAAACAACAACAACAACAAAAAGGATACTTTTTGTGCCATGGAAAATAGACGTCTGAAGTCGGGGTTAACAGAAGATTTCAAACCGCTCAAGTGGACATCCTCCCAAACCATGCTAGTTTTGCAACAAGTTCATGAGAATGCTGCCCCATCTGAAAGAGCAGTTCTTAGGTGGATCACACCATTTACAGAGCATGAAGAAAACCTCAAAGACGAATCCAAGGCATCGAAGGCAGCTCAGAGAGTTTGGGGACTCCAAAGAGAGAATATTGGTAGATTTTCTGAAAGGACACAGAATGATCATGGGTGGAGAAATTATGAAGAAAACTGAAAACTGATGTGGCAAAGAAAAGGCTGGGGGAGTTATGCCAAGGAGTTATTTTTCCATCACGACAATGCACCTGCTCATTCTTTGAGGATAGCAAATACCTTACCCCATTCACCCTCCAGCCCTGATCTTGCTTCCCCAGGCGTCTTTTAGTGCCCCAAATTCAAATCACCTTTGAAAGGAACACAATCTGAATCCTTCGAGAATGCCCAAACTGCCGTTTTTTGTTGGTAGTATGAATTGAAGGACATAGAACTCTTCGTGGTAGGGTTAACAGTTCACTACCATCGACTCGATTCTGACCCATAGACACCCTATAGGACAGGGTAGAACTGCCCCTGTGAGTTTCTGAGACTGTCACTCTTTATGGGGGCAGAAAGCCTCATCTTTCTCTCGAGGAGCCGCTGGTGGTTTTGAACTGCAGACCTTGCCACCAGCAGTCTAACCACTACACCACCAAGGTGGGGTCAGAGAGATAGAAATATCATATTTAGAAATGTATAGACCTAGATAGAGGATTCAAGAAATAAGAACTTCACATTTTTATATTGCTGTTAATTAATTTTGTTTATTATGTTTGAGCAATGCTTTTTTGATTGCTCTTATATGGTATTTATTTTTTCATTGTGCCTATTAGCTTTATTTCACCCACAAGGGTTTAGGTGTATGTTATAACATTTGATCTAACATACCTTGATTTGAGGTTTTAGTCCCAAGCATATGAGTCCTCAATCCCAGAATATCTAAATCTGAATCTACTCTGTTTAAGTGATCATTGTAATTTAGCTTATTAATTGATGGCCATGGTGAAAGTTAGAGACTTTCACCATTTCCATGATGCGTATGCGCGCGCGCACGCGCGCGCGCACACACACACACACACACACATTTGTTCATATGAATTAAGAGAGAACTTTCAATTGTTATCTTTCTACAACATACTGTAAGATTATAGCAAAAGGAAGCAGGAAAGAATTTTACTTAATAATAACACTTTTATTGAGGTTTTAGAATTTGTACTCCTAATTTCCCCATTGCCCAATACTTTCATGCTCGAATATGGGGACTGTATTATGTAAGGCATTATTATTATGAGAAATCTTTATTAATCTTTGACATTGTAACTCTAGGCAGTAAACAAGATTTTATTTACTATGCAGTAGCAAAATTCATTGGGATCTGGAATGAGCCTTTCGCCTTTCAACCATTTCTATTCACGAGTAAAGTACTGTTTAAAGATAAACTTTGCGTGTGTAAATATGTGGGGGAGTTATGTATCTGAAGAAAATGCCCTCTTATCGATCTAAAGGGAGATTTACACAGACATGTAGGAATTCCTGTCTGTCAATTTACATGACAGGGTTTAAATACCTTTGGTTTTGAGAAAAGAGTAACAAATAATTCATGAAAGCCTAGGTCGTCGTTTCGGGAACACGCGTGTGCTGGGGGAACGGCGACGGGTGTGCTGGGCATGCTGGGGGGACAGAATAAGGTTTGCGAGTCCTGCCCGCAGGAGCCAGGTGCATCCGAATGTCATTGCTCGTCTCCTCTATCAGCTAGGCGCTGCTTGGGGCAAAAGTTTTTGAAATCATTTATCAGTCGTTGTATTAGTCTCAGTAATTAACAGACAGTGTTTTTATTAGAAGAGAAGTCCTGGGGGCATGACGGGTTTCCTGTTGAGGAGAAAGGCCAGGCTCTCTCCTCCGGTGAGGAGTTCAAGGGTGTCCGACACCGCTCTGTCCTGTCGGGTCACCATGTGTTGGAATGGACTCGATGGTGGTGAGCTTGGTCGGGGTTTGGTCTTACTGAACAGTGGTTGATGTCTTGCTCAGTGCTCATTGGTTGAGATTGGTCTCCAGACAGGGGTCTGAGGATGCAGGCTTCTCTGTGCTGCCGCCACGGCACCGCTGGGCTTCCACGTTCACTCTCCAGGGAAGAGGCGGGTGCAGAAGAATCATGGCCGTTCATACTTCGAACGGACGATGTGTCCTTCTTGCCGAACTCGGTCTCAGCCCTCAACCAGTGCTGGCGACACTGGGAAGCAAAAGAATTGCATGGAGGCATTCATGTAAGGGGAGTATTTTCCCCTTGGCATTGAGAAATTTTGCACACAAGACCGACTAGCATGATGAGTGAGGGTGTGCTTTCCAAAGCAGAGCGCTTTTGAGCTGAGCTGAGCCAGCTGAGCAGATTTGGGCCCGGAAGTACATGCGAGGCGAGAAGGCTCTCTTCCCACTTGACTGTTACTGATGATCAAACACAACCACGATCTGTCACCATGGTATGAAATTGAGGGGCCTTTTATCTTTCTAGAACTGGTGTGTGGCTATCAGAAGTTGGAATGGAAGCAGCTTTAGAGTAGCAAGTTCTTTTCTTCTGCCCTGCCTACTGATTTACTCTGAGTATCTAGATCAGAGTCTGGCCCTGGTGAACATTTCTTAAATCTTTGATGAAGAAGAAAGAGACGACCAAACTTGTAAAGGGTTCAGCCTAGTATGACTATCTTCTCTCTCCTGCAAAAATCAGGGTTATTGATTCTATTAAAGTGTAGCAAAAATGGTAGGTTGTGCCAGTATTTAGAAAGCCAACGCGCTCCAGTTTCCATTTATTCATTTCTACCACTGTCTTTATTGATCATTTATTTATTTGCATACTTATGAATGCCGATCCATCACAAAGGTGGGTGCTGCCCAACAGGAAGCTAGAACTACAGACAGCAGCACTGACGCATCCTCTTCTGCGGTTGCTGATTCTTTCTTAGCCTGTGGCGAGCAATTCAGAGAAGGTTGACTGTTGTCAGTCTAGACAAAACGTGGGTCATCCCTCATCAGTCACTTAGCATGAAGCAAAATTCACCAGCATACGTTATTCTTATGCAGAAAATCAGCCATTGAATAAGAGGCCAAGGGAGGAGGAGGGGTCTATTAGTAAAAGGAAATTTAAATCTATTAGTGAAAGGGAAAACTTATGTTTTTCTTCTAGAATATCTATTTGTTCTTTCCAACACAATGACATGCCATTTGCTATAACCTGACTTCAGGATCAAGTATTTTAGAGTGAGACTGCTAATGTTTTCTTCACCTGCACAGAACTAACAACAGCAAAAAATGTATTTTGCTACTAAAATTCCAGAGGGAAAGAGGATTGAATTACTTTGGGGGAAAAAGTAGGCTATCATTATGGAATTCATTTTATTGCTTCTTTCTCCGATCTTCAAATTCCTTTGAATTAATCTCCAACCTACACGCTAAATTCTGACTCACATTAACCGCCATCTTGTCACTAATGGTTTGTAAATCCCTGTCCTGTGTATTTTAAGCATCCATTGACAAGTGACAACTAAATCTGCCTCTCGTGCCTCAAGGAAATTTAAAAAGACTTATCTACTCTTGGTTCTCTCAGAGATGCCCATATTGACCAACAAATAAACAAAACCATTTAGATTTTGTCTCAGTACATATTATCATCCTTGACAAATGCAGAAGATGGAAAAAGGGGTCGGGCAAGGAAGACACAGCTTAATGCACAGCTATTTTTGCAGATTTTGATCAAGCAGGAATATGCGGGGGTGGGGTAGTGACTGGAGATTGGTAGACTCAGGTAGCTCTTTGCCATGAGGGCTGCTTTAGCATGAAGCCAAAAACGGGAGGGTAACCTTACTTGTCTCAGATTTAACCAAGAACAACGGCACCACTTGCAACCAGAGTGGGGAGCCAAACACAGCGGTTGCCAGCGTGCCAATGTCTGCTTCTTAGAGAGTCACTGGAAGACGAGAGCCGCCTGTCAGAGATTCAGTCCGGTTCCCAGTGCAAGCACGCTGATGTCTTCTCAGTGAAAATGAACGAAGCACACAGGTGAGTTGTTTGTGTTAGTTTTCACTTGAGTTCTTTAGAAGCCTGCTCACTGGCATGTGCTAGGCACAAGGCTACTTTTAGAACGTGATTAACAAAAATTCAGCCCTTGGGGGAATGGGAACAAATAAAACGTCTAGTGGATCACATGTCAGGGACTCCAGATACCTCCAGAAGAGTAGGCTATATGACACCCACTGAAGTTAGAGACTCGTGTTTTCCCATGCTGTACCAGCTTCTAGTCATCATCCCAGCTAACGTCCGGACAGTGACTTCGTGGCAGACACTAGTCTAAGTCTGGACATGCATGAATCCGTTTAACCTCGTGTTGTAATTTAGAGCTGCCATCTAGGCAATAGCAAACTGCATGTAGGGCTGAGTACAGCCAATGAGTACAGCTATTGGGCCCTGCTTCAGCCTCCTGATCTGATTTTTCTGAGCTGTAGAGATTTCACTAGCTGATTCTTGGATGTAGTTCACCTTCCCTGTCTTAGTTCGGAAGCTCCACTGAGCCTGTGCAGCATCATAGTAGAATATAAGCCTCCACTGACAGAGGGGGTGGTGGTGAATGAAATGGGCTAGCTGCGATTCAAACCTAGATTTCCCACATGGAAGGCAACAATTCTACCACAAAACCACAAATGCCTCTTATTCTGAATACCAACCCATTTTACAGAAGAGGAAAGTGGGCCACCAAAAAGATTTCCAGTCTGGGAAACCTTCATGGGTCTGAATCTACAGGATGATAGTGGGGTTTGTTATGTTTTGCTTTGTCCTGTTTTGGTTTGGTATACAATGTGAGGACTTTCTTACTCATAATTAGGCAACTGATGTGGTCTCTAAACTGTTATTATTATATCATCTTAATTTTTTAAAATTATAAACTACACACATTTGAAGAATAAATATTTCTAAAATAAAGAGAGAGAGAGATTAAATAACTACACCAAAGTCACACAACTCATGAACTTTGAAATTGCCATTTGAACCTACACAGTCAGGCTCCAGAGTCTATACACTTAATCTATACAATACCTGGCTTTTTGTGAGCCTATTACTAATACTTTTAGTCAATATACACTGGATTCGCACAGGACATTCATTTTAAAAACAAAAGATATTTTAATGAGAAGAAAAATATGATTATAACAGAACTCAAAACAGAAACTGAAATCTAAGCACAGAATTAAGTGGTGTGCTCTGGAGTGACCACTACCACTGAGTTCAGTAGTTTAAGACTTGAGAACACATCATAGGAAACTGAGCCATGACAACACAAAGGCTTTCTCCAGCAGTCAAGGAAGTCAAACCGCAGCCCTGTCAGTCAAGTTTGACTTGATATACTCACGGTGGAGTGAAATGTGCAATAGAACCAGCTTAAGAGTTGAGGTCCAAAACCCTAGATCCCACATTGCCAGCACGCAACAGCTGTTTGGCTGCAATCTTATCAGTACAGCAAAAAAAAAGGAATGATCACTAGCGCCCACCTGACAGTCTCGATTTGGCTCCTTCTGACTTCTTTTTGTTTCCTAATCTAAAGCAAAATCTTAAGAGCACCCGTTTTTCATCAGCTAATCATATTTTTAAAAGACTGCCTTGGCAGCAGTTAAATTCTCAAGACACTCGTTTCTTTAGGGACGGACACGTGACTGGGTGCATGGCTTACAGAAGGGCCCTGAACTTGATGGAGGTTATATTGAAAACAAAAATTTATATTTTTTATTTTTATCTTCTCATTTCCCATGAACTTTCTATCTGTCTGTCTATCACAGCTATAAATGAAAGTGAAGATAATCTGTATATGATTCTGTTATCTCCTCCACAAATCAGCTCACCTTCTTCTTGGAGTTAAGAAGAATAAAAATTCTATGTGGCAGAAGGGGGAAAAAGAGAAAAGAGTAAAATTAATTATCTAAGTTCTCTCTTGAAGAGCTGTAACTTGCATCCTTTCTGGATGAGGTGACATGGCCCCAAAGTGCTAAGGATTGGAATCTAAAAATGATACAAAAATTGGTCTACATAGATCTGACACAGATTTTCCTCAATGAAACCTTCAATAAAAACATGGAGATTAAATAGCTGAGTCGCTTCAGTCTAATGCTGCATCGCATCAACGACTACACCAGCATAAATGTAGAGGGGTAACTAGAGATTGATTAACTTTGGTTGAGAATTTCTGTTTCAATGCCAAAAATTCAAAATTATCCTGGCAGAGAAGAAGGATCTACTTAATGTTTTCTGGAAGAAACATGCAAATTACCTCATTCTTAAATGTTCCCTAGAGGACAGTATTATTTTTTTATCCCATTCCCAAATATTACTCACAAAGTGGATCGGGGTGACCAACTTCTGAAAATGCTTTTTGACACTCTTTGGTGTTTATAATGTATCGCGTAGCCTTAGCTGAAAGCCAGATACATTTACACCGAGTTAGTTCTATTTCTCTGGCTTTGCCCATTCTTTTTCTTTCTTTTTTTTTTTTGACATGGATGTAATTTTGATTCCATTTTTTTTAACAATCATATTTTTAAAAATTAATTGAGTGTTCATTTTTTGGATCATTTATGAGTCTTAAATTTTTTTCCCATCTATTTTTTCTTTGTTCTGGTTTTCGCCTGGCTGTCTGCCATGGAAGCTGTTTCTTTTGAACATTTCTAGCTCTTACTGCCCTGGGATCTATTTCAGGAGAATCGGCATCATGGC
This sequence comes from Echinops telfairi, assembly GCF_000313985.2. Lineage (NCBI taxonomy): Eukaryota > Metazoa > Chordata > Mammalia > Afrosoricida > Tenrecidae > Echinops > Echinops telfairi. Next base: position 15,883,679 of record NW_022111320.1, on the reverse strand, counting down.
TTTGTAGAAGATAGGTGTTGGCCCTTATCCTGCTTTTCTCGGATCCTGAGAAATCACAGCTCTCACCCCGTTATCACATCTGGAAATTATGGAAACGGGGATGTGTGATGGTTGCAATGGGGGCCTAGACACTCACTCTGTCCCTCTTTGTGCTGTAGTTCAGGATTCTCCTTTACTGAGCCTCTCTCTGCTGATGACTCCGCTGGATCCAGTTGACAGCATTTTGATGCCAAGGGATCTACCGCCATCTCCCCGAGGAAAATGTGTCAGCTTTTGGATTCTCTCCATTCTCTGCCATTTGCGATCAGTGTCATTGAATCAGTGTATTTCCATCTTCAATTATCCCTGTAAAAATTGTAGCCTCCTTACCACACTTAAATGACTGTAAGACATCATTGATCAAAGAGGAAAATCCACTCGGTGCTGGAATGTGTCCATCACAGATTTTTTTATTCCTAGATGACGTATCTATAACCGTGAAGTTTCAACACAGAGCATCAGGCAATGTGTTTGTTTAGAAGGCAAGGCCATTAAAGCTGAGTGGTTTTTTTCTTGTTTGAATTGGATAAAACTGTAATAGATCCTTTACGTCACAGTAGCACCCTAGTGGTTATCAGATTGCATTAGTTACACGAGTTCGGGGGGAACATTATACAGTACATAGTCACTCCAGTAAATATACCAGTCATGCTCATGGTTGCACAGTCAGCACCAGGAAATTTAGGATGACATGCCCTGCAGGTTAGTAATCCTACCCATTATTTATGTTGGTTTGATTTGAAACTGGATGAGGCTGAAGTATTTTGAAGAGTTTTTCTGACAGAATTCTAGGAAGCCTAGAGAATGAATATTTAAAATGGGCTAAGCGGCTTTGGGTTTTTGTTTACCAGTTACCTACACTTTGTCATGCACCGAGAAAGTCAGGAGCGGCCACACTGACGTGGGCACAAACGTGTTTCTGCCTTCCAGTGGAACGACTCCTAAGTAATCTCCATCTTGGCTTTATGTTTATGGCCCCTCCGGAGAAATAAAATGATTCCAACTCCTAAGAAAAAAAAAGAAAGAAACCAGTGATACATTAATAATGCGGTGGTGACAGAGGAGCCGAAGCCCATGTGGAAATTGTGGCGCATGATCGTGGCAGCTAGAGTGGCCCTCGTCAGTAGATGTCTTCTGAGAGTGGGGATGTGTCACACGTGCGCCATAGCACAGAAGCCAGTTCCTGAAAATGGTTGTCATCACAGTGCAAGACTTCAGTGCAAACGCTAGATGACGGTAACGAACTTGACCATAAAGCCTGCGGTGTCATACAGAAGTAATTTGAACTTGTAAAGCTGACTCTTACTTCCAAAGGCATCAAAAGACTTCACATTTACCTTCTCTACCTTGGGGGCGACAGATAGGTACAGGGACTTATTATTGACTTGTCCCCTGAACCTCACCTCTTTGCTCTGTTTTGATCAACAGTGTACACTTATTTATATCCCCTGTACAAGAAGGAGGAGCTTTGTGCCTAGAAGAAAAGCTATATAGGAAAAATCTATGAGTCCAACTATGTTACCAGCTCAGTGTTGGCATCTGACCAGCAAGGATGACACGGGCTCCTAATTTACTCAGTGAGGCTGCGCTAATTTCACACGATGGCTGTGTGAGTTATTGTGTGTTTCTGTGTAATGAATACTCAGTGCATAGCAGCTACCCTTTCTCTTCTTCATCAAGCAGCTTGCTTCCCTAGTAATATACAAAAGCCATTGCAGGCAATGCAAAGACATAACAGGTGTATGGCCCTGGGAAAGTTATCTAAGACGGAAGGACCTATACTTCCAGGAGTGGTAGATGGATTTAAAGTGTCATGGATGCTCGCCAGTCCGTTGACTTCTGGAGCTGTTGTCTTGCTCCAGGGGAAATCATACCATGACCTCCTAGCAGCAAGGCCAGGAAAGAGGGACCACCCTGAGGGTGCTGTTCGCCCTTGCTGGACGAGATGAACTCCATGGCAACGTCTGGGTCTGCTCTTCCATTTGCGACACTCAGCAATGATTTTCTGTCTACGTCCAGTTTCTAAGTCTTCTGAAATGCTGGCCAGTCTGTTTTTCCCCTTCATTTTCCTTAGGATAGCTGATTGATAGTCCTCTCCTCTTTCGATAGTTCATGTTAAGGGTGAACTAAAAGTAGTATTATCACCTATCTGTGAAGAACCAGACTTATTGAAAGCAATGTCAACTACTTAATCATGAAAACTCAGGAAATTAGCATTCAACATGCGTTCTTGATATAAAACCTAAGATAAAATTCACAAACAGTGTTTTGTTCCTGAGAGAGTGGATTATAAAGACAGCAAAACCACTGGAGTGTAAGCTTCAAGAGGGCAAGAACTTTCACTGTGAAAGTGCCCAGAACAAGTTGGTACTCGCTGGTATTTATTGAACATATGCGTGTTGGTCTGCTGGACGGGTTTGAGAGACACTTGCTACATCTCTTGACTTGAGAATCTCATACATGGAGCCTAGAACACAAGTTCAGGGACCAAATCCATCGAGGGCCCCTTCATGGGACTTCATTCATAGAAATTAAACCGGAACATGCTGGAATCGCTTCTTACCACATAATTCCTGGCCTTTCTTGTTTATTGCTATGTTTCCCACCAACATCTGGGTGACCACAGATCAGGACTTGATAGTACGTCTCCTCCTAGTGTGTGCTCCCAACCAGTGTCAGAAAGCGCACTCGAAGAATTCAGGAAACAACAGTGACACCGGCAGTGGCTCGCTTTACAAATGGCCTTGATGACAACTCCTCTTGTCCCACGCTGAAGAGACATTTCTCATGACTTTCCTTGGTGAGGATTCATAGAGTTCATTACTTTATATGTAAATTATGTAAGCCACTGTCTAGGTGCAGACCGGTTCAGGCACATCAAAAATAAAATGTCGGCACGTTCTTGAAATGGCCGTTTCCAGCCAAATGCTTACCTTTGACTTTGGATTGACCCACTCTGCTCGTGTTCACGTCCACTTAGGGTTGGCAGAATGCAGCTTCCTGTCGGGAGGGTGGACAAAGAGAGAAATCTCCAGCGTGAAACAAAGAGAGAGAGAAAACTCCCAAAGCATTTGAAGGTCAAGTGGCTCTTACAGAAAAAAAAAAAAATCGGATGAGTTGTGTAAAGGAATAAGAAACATATGGGTTAAATTTCACTGAAAATACACAGGAGCTTACAAGTAAGGGAGCAAGTACTTGGGAAAAGAGGGTTTGGTTCAGCCAGATCTAGAGTGAGGGGCTGGAACAAACCCCAAACATGCCAACGTCAGCCCCCGCTATCTCGCCATCTTCAAGCACTGTTTGCTGAGGGCCCGCCTTTCTAGAATGACTGATGACCACTCAATTTGCCATATAGTAGCTTCTGATAACTCGGGGGCTCACACTACTCGGCAGACTAGCTGATTCGCAGGATTCTCCTTGGCTAACAGATGGCTGCGATGATATTTCTAAATATAGATGTTTACTTAGGAGGGGAGCTGTTTGTAATATGAGTACTTTAATTCGTGATCATATTATTGGCGATTTTTATATTCTAATGTAATTAAATAGGGAAATGGAAAGGAACTCTGGTGGCACAGTGGTTAAAACGCTCAGCTGCTCACCAGAAGGCTAGTGCTGTAAACCCGGCAGCCATCGCAGGAGAGAATGAGGTGGCCGTCTGGTCCCGCAGATATCCCAGCCTTGCAACCCTGTAGGGTAGGCTCTACTCTGATCTGACAGGTTGCTATGAGTCGGAATCCACTGAATGACTTTTGACAAGTGGGTTTGAGTATATAAATTTAATTCAGCTTAAAATTATGAAGTATGTCTGTAAATGACATTGAATTCAAATATTTGAACAATACTGTAGTTTAACGTTTACTGCATTACACTGCACATGCATTCGTACTCCTATGAACTCAGGCATATCTTATGAATTTCCATGTTAGGATGTACCACCTTATAATATCTAGCATTTTGGTCATTTGTTATGGTTATTTACATGCACTTTGTCTTTTCCCTTTTACACGTGAAGTTCATTTTGTGAAAAACAGTGTTCTGATTTGTATTCTTACATGGCAAAGCTACCTGGGTTATTATACCTAAATAAATCATCATAAATGAAAATTGTTATAGGTATGGAAAGCTCTTCTACAAAATATTTTAATAGACAGTTTTGGAAATTAACTACGCTGTCATCTTATGAATAGCCATCTCTTGCAAAATGCCTTATATGCTTGTTAATAGTATAATTTTTTCACTCCATTTGGTTAAAACTGGCCTCTCATTTCTAAGTGTAGGTTCATATACATTTCCAACATTATTGCTCCAGTAAATAAAAGTGATCCAAAAAACTCTATGGCAGGAATATGAGGGGACTTCCAAAATGTTTGTGAAAAAATGGAATCAAACGATAATGGAATTTCTCCACAAACTGTTTAAGGCCTCTCCTACCACAAATTATAAACAAGGTTTAGATTATCTCTCATCCTCTCTCTATTTTTTCTTTGTTTGTTTTGTTTATCGTTTTTCAAAATTAGAAAAGGCAACATGTTCACAGGCTGAGCATTTCTAACTCCCTGAAACACAGACATACTTCTATATAGCACACAGGACTTCACTAAATGAGCACCTTTTCCCTTTGCAAGCGGCAGCATGGTGCGCCCACACTTTAATTACACACACGTGCAGAAGGTCCAAGTCTCTCTGTGGAGCTGTCCACGTTTCATCCTGGAGACACGTGGCCACGACTTGGCTGGTGTGCCCGACAGGGTTACATATGATGTGGCTCCTCTCCCACTGGGTTACACAGGATATGAGCTAGGGCCTGGCAGCTTCTGAAGTAAGAATGTGAGAAGCTCTGGTGGAGTGGATTTAAAGAGAAGGCAGAGCTCTCTCCCCGGCATTGAAGTCATTGGAAGTTTGGCATGTCTAACTGGGAGTAGACGTTGGCTCACAGAACTGAGAGATAACTAAACAAAGATTTGTTCGATTTGATAAACTCCCAGACTACGCCTGCCTTGCCAACTTTCTTTCTAAAGCAACTTTCACAACTGCGTTAAAAATCTTGAAAATCAAGGGTTTGTCATGGAAATGCTGACAAAGGCAACGAACATGAAGTTGAACCAACCGAGCATTGTCTGTGAAGTTTATAGAAAGGACTGGTATGTTTGCTTCGTAGGGCCATTTCCTTTGTCAGAATTACCAAGTGCCTCATGACAGCGTCCTTCACACTAAAAACTGCCTTGATATTGCTATGTCAGGAAGAAAAAATGCCAAAGTTACCAATTTCCTGAGAGACTTGAAAGCAACTGTGGTCTCATCCCTAGAGTTTGTTTTCAATTTGATAATGAAAACTTCAGACCCTGCCACAGGGACCTGAGTAATCGTTAGTTACCTAGTCTTAGAAAAGTTAGTTACCAGCGCCTTTGTAACAGTAAAAAGATATTTATTCCCAGAGTGGTGACTTTGGAGTAGGCAGAAGATTTTACTCTATCATCAAATGATCAAGTGTGGAACAGTAAATAAAAGAAAGTTTCAATGCAAAGTGTGGCCATCATCTTAAAAGTGGTACAAATTTTCAAAAAGGGCAATGGGTAGAACTTTAACAATAGAGGTCTTGTCTTCATGCAGGAGGCCGGGGTTCGAGTCTCAGTCAGTGCACCTCATGCTCAGCCACCACTCATTCAGCAGTGGAGGCTTAGGTGTTACCACGATGGTGAATAGGCTTTAGCAAAGCTAGAGTAAATGAGGATCCCCAGTGGTGTATTGGTTTAGAGTTGGGTTGCTGGCTACAAGGTTCATACAAAGTTCCTCTAGTTCTTTAATGCTTCCTCCACCCCCACTATCATGAGCCCTATTCTACTTTACAAATCCGGCTAGACCAGAGGATGTACACGGGGACAGATAGGAACTGGAAACACGGGGAATCCAGGACAGATAAACCCCTCAGGACCAATAATGAGAGTGGTGATACCAGGAGGGTGAGGGAAGGTCAGGTACAAGCGGGGAACCGATCACAAGGATCTACATATAACCCCCTTCCTGGGGGATGGACAACAGAAAAGTGGGTGAGGGGAGATGTCTGGACAGTGTAAGACATAACAAAATAATCATTTATAAATGATCAAGGGTTCGCGAGGGAGGGGGGGAAATGAGCTCATACCACAGGCTCAAGTAGAAAGCAAATGTTTTGAGAATGATGATGGCAGCAAATGTACAAATGTGCTTGACACAATGGATGGATGGAAGGATTGTGATGAGAGTTGTATGAGCTCCCAATAATTTTAAAAAGAAAAAAAATGGGTTGCTACCCACAAACTCAGCATCTCAAAACCACTAGTTACTGGGGGATGGGGGGGTGAGTTGCAGTCCTATAAAGAATTAGTCTTAGAAACTCACAAGGGCAGTTTTACCCTGGCCTGTAGGATTGTTATCAGTCCGAATCCACATGATGTGTGACAGTGAGTCAGTTCATCCGAGTAAAAGGAACTTGGCGATCTACTTCCTAAAACCAGCCAGTGGAAACAGTCTTCAATCGATCTTGGACCTGGACATCCCAGTGTACACGGGGTTGCCAAGACTTGGTGACAGATTCAAAGGCAGCCAACTTCAGCACTTTTTGTGTAGACAGATATATAAATGCAACCTCCTCTAATATTCATGAAGAAGAAATGATTTCTCTAAAGGTCCACTCATACTTTCTTTAGAGTGCTTCTGTCTGTTTGGTTGATACCCTGGTGGGTTATGTATTGGGCAGCAGTTCAAAACCACTCGCTGCTCCTCAGGAGAAAGATGAGGCTTTTTACTCCCGTGAAGACTTACAGTCTTGGAAACCCACAGGGACAGTTCTACCCTGTCCTGTTGGGTTGCTGTGAGCTGGCATCAAATTGACACAGTGAGTGCATACCCTAGTATCATGGGACTCAAACTGACTGTCATTCAAAATCATCATTTAAAGACCACAGAATAATTAGGAAATAATTGCTTACAGAAAGAACAGAACGACGAGTAACAAAGTATCACTTCTAAGAGCTACAAGTTGATACTCAGGTTTCTGAGCAAATTAAGGAAATCTAAGTCTACTGTAAATGCCAGCAAAAAAGTCTGACGAAGACAACGTGTTCTAGAAGGACCAGTTGGTCAAATCTGTGCCTGCCGTTCCTGCATTTCTGCACACAGGCTTTCGCTTGGTTTGTGAGTTCCTTAGCAGAGAAGTTACAGTTAACAAATTAATGAAAACCAAGTGATGCCTTTGAAGAATTCTTAAGTGAACCCTAACCAATGCCTTGGGCTACATGTTCAATGTGAACAGAAAAATTAAGGTGAACTGGCCACTGCTACTAAGAGTCAATTGACAGAATGCACGGGTCATTAACTTTGTGTCCTTTGTTTGTCCGTGTGTTTTCATGAGGCCTGGTAAAGAAAGTAAAACCGGTGAAGCTGAAAATTGTCTGCTCTGTAGCTCATTTCCCCTCCCAGCATGCACTGACCCAAGGGAGTGAGCTTCAGGTCACTTGGCCCCATTTCCCTTGCAAACACTCCCGGCTCCTGCGAGTTTGATAACGCGATACATTGGGTTGGTTAATTCTTTGCAAGTTTGTGCTTAAGCATATGCAGAGCCTAAGTCACAATGGACTAGAGATGTCTGTTCACACCGTTTCTTTGTGTTTTAAAAATAAATGCTGGAACCGCGTCTGCAGCCTCGGGCGCCACATGATGATAGCAAAGGAGAGCGTGAGACTTCCACCGGTTGGTTCACCTTAATTTCTTGCTGTCTCATTACCAGTAAGTTCTGAGGGTTTTTTGTGTCATGAATGAATGAGATGGGATGGCATCTCAGGGCTCTCTTTGCTCTCAGCTATGTTCTGAGACCCTATGTCCAAAATGGTATTGCTCATGGTCAAGTTTATAATGCTATATCAAGGCACTCCGGGTTCGATCACGTTTTTGTGGCCATGCAACTTTACAAGGGGCTCCCAAAAAGTTCATGGAGACATGGGATGAAAAGACAATGCAATCTTCCAGGAACTTTTCAGAGCCCCTGTATATTTCAAAGCAGGTTTAAGCATGAGAAATGTTTTAAACTCCTGGCTAACTCGGGCAGGATTTTCCAATATCAACAACCCGTTTACCGTCTTCCAAGTAGAAAGGCTACAACGTGCCTCTAATTAAAGTGGAGTAGTTACCTGTGCTGTGGGCAGGGAAGCCAGGAACGGCTCGCAGGTCTTACACAAAAAAACTTTATAGGTTTTGTTGACTGAATGTTTCATGTCACTCATGCTGTTAGGTGCCTTGAGTTGGTTCCGAAACTCCAAGTGACCTGTGTGTAACGGAATGAAACACTAGTGCCTGGTCTGGCGCCATCCTCAAAATCCTTTCTGTTTGAACCCATTGTTGCAGCCCACTGTGCCAATTCATCTCATTAAGGATCTTCCGGGGTTGTGTTTGTTTTTGTTTTAACTGACACTCCGCTTGGCCATACATGGTGTCTTTGCAGTGACGAGGCCTTCCTGATAACTTGTCCAAAGGTACTGAGATGCGTTCTGGTCCTCCTCGATTCGGAGACGCATTCTGCTTGTACTTCTTCCAGCACAGATTCGTTCTTTCTTCTGGAAGTCCCTGGCACATTCAATAGTCTTTGCCAACATCATAATTCAAAGGCATGGGTTCTTCTTCTGCCTTAGGCACTGTCTAGCTTTGTCATGCCTACGAGGCCACTGAAAGTCTCATGAGTTGGACCAGGCTCATCTTGGTCTTTCAAGCGACAATCCAGGGCAGAGTTGTGCCAAAGCAGATATCCACACTTTGTCCTGAATTATGGACTAGAGTACAAAAGCGTTTAATTGCCATGGTGGTGCTAAGTAATTTTTTGTTTTCTGAAAAGAGGGCAGTAGGTCAAGTAAGTTAGAGAACCTCTACTTTGAAGAGATCTTTTGCAGCACATTTGCCCGATAGGAGATAGCCTCTGATTTCCCAGCAGCTGCTTCCACGAGCATTGGTCATGGATCCAAGTCAAATAAAATCCCTGACCATGTCAGTCTTCTCACCGTTTATGGGATGGTTGCTTCCCAGCCCCCGGTGAGGACTTTATTTTCTTTATGTTGAGGTGTAATCCATATTGAAAATCGAATGCTTCGATATGGATTCAATTTCAGCCTACATGCAGAAAGGATCCAAGGGCTTGTTATTGTTGTTAGGCACCATCGAGTTGGTTGCAACCCTGTTCACAGCACAAGGAAACAGCACACGGGTCCTGCGCCCTCCTCAGCTCTCCTTGTGGCACCCACGGTGGTGGGCCTTCCACTTTTCCACTGCCCTCCGCTTCACCACCCGTGACAGCCTTCTCCAGGGACTGGTCTCTCCTGACAACATGTCCAAAGCTTGGAAGATGGAGCTTTGCCATCTTTGCTTCTAAGGAGCCAAAGGTGTTAGGTAGACAAAAGATATGTTAGATAGTTTGTAGCCTAAGAAATCTCAACGTTACGGACCCCTAGACATGTCACTAACTGAGCTGTTGTAGAATGTTCTGGGGAAGAGACAGTCTCTTTGAGTTTCTGCTCCATGGTGTGAGGTAGTTTCTCTTCCTCTAGCTGCACGTCTGCCTGATTGGATTTTTAAGTCTCTTTGATATCTCAAAAGAGATTGGCTCCAGATGCAGCCTGCACTCTTCCTTCACATAGATGGACAAAGAAAACCTATTTCCAAATGGGATTATAGCCACGGGCATAGAGATTAAGATTTGCAACACACCTTTTGAGGGAGACAGTTCAATCCAGAACATGCAGTAATGCACACTGAGAGGTAGATGGAGCAGGTATCGATTTTATTTGATCATGAGTATCTATCATATGCAAATTACTGAACTAGGCTGTGCTCTGGGGAGGAAACAATGAAGTCGTTAAAGCAGATGATTCAGGGGCCAACAATCCATTGAATTGCTGTAGCTTAATGGGCAGGGGGGGGGTGTCTTGATTCTGGATCACATCATAATTATTCTAAAAGATTCTAAATGAACGATTTGGGGTGATTTTCCCCAGATTTATCTAATGCAATTCTCATAATATGATGTGGTTTTAAATCTATTAAAGATTCTAAATGCAATATAAAAAAATATATGCCAAAGGTTTATCCTAACCTCTTCATCAGATACTCTCCTAAGCTTTTTGCACACATTTTCTTTTTCAATCTTCACAATGATGATAATTCTCATTTTAGAGTTGAGGAAACTGAGCATCTAAGTAGTGTAACTGGGCAAAGTCAAATACTTGGTAGTATGTTGACCCCAAGTTCTGTTTTATTGAATTCCACACAGTTTTAACAGAGTAATTTAGGGAAAAGCAATTTTTGTGCAGACACAGCCTGTGCCCAAAGACTCTGCTTAAATATGTGGTAGAGAAGGTTTTTGTGTTTATGTTTGCATTCTTCACTGCTGAAGTACTATACAACACCCATCAAATTTTAGGGGTGGTGTGCTAAATTTGTAGTGAATGGTCAATAAATGTGTATTGACTAATTTGTTTGACATTTAGAAATTATTCTGAAAAACAAATGTAAAATAGGTTACATCATTATATTGAAGTACGCTGTGAATTCCAGAGTAAAAGAATTAGGTAGGTGGTCAGCTTTTTTCCCCTCTCTCTCTACAGGTATCTTTAAAGAGTAGGAATTGCCAGAGAAGTAGATGTGTGGCCCTCTGATTATTGGTAAGATTTGGAGCTAGCACATTAATAAGCAAATAAACCAACCAACCCAGTGCTACGCAGCTCATAGGGGACCTGGTCACGCAGAGATTAAAGTGCTCAAATGCTAACCAAAAGCCACAAGCCACTCAGGAGAAACGTGTGGCAGTCTGCTTCCACGAAGGTCTACTACGGCCCGCGGGCCACATGCGGCCCGCCGAGGACATTTATCCGGCCCACTGGGTGTTTTTGCCCTGTTTAGTTTTTTACTTCAAAATAAGATATGTGCAGGGTGCATAGGAATTTGTTCATAGTTTTTTTTTTAACTAGTCCGGCCCTCCAGCGGGTCTGACGGACAGTGCACTGGCCCCTGTTTAAAAGTTTGAGGACCCCTGTTCTAGAGGCTTGGAAACCCTATAGGGCAGTTCTGCTCTGCACTATGGGGTCGCTATGTATTGGAATTGACGGTGGCAGTGGGTTTGTTTGGGGGGTGGGGTTACATTTCATAGAAAGGGGCCCTGGTGGCCTACAGTTAGACAGTTGACGGCTACTAGAAGGCTGATGGTTTGAGCTCACCCTGAGGCTCAGTTGGAGAAAGATCTGGTGATGTGTTGCTTTAAAGAACTACAGCCAAGAAAACCCTTAGGAGGCAGTTTAAGTCAGAACTCCAAAGGGGTCGATGGCACCTAACGACACCGTGCCTTTCTTTTAATGACATAGATTAATGCAAAGAACCACCGGAATAAGGACTAAAGAAATTGGAGGAGCAGCTATAGTGAGCTCCCACCCATCCCAGAGGCCATGGACTATTGCCTGTCCTGTGCCGTCTTGAGGACCATTGGTAGGCTGGGTATACCTTGGAGTATATTGTTGTAGCGATTCTCTCCATCCGGTTCATTGAGGGGTCTCTTATTTTCACTGGACTGACCCTCTATTTTACTAGACATGAGAAGCAGTAAGTATACAAGAAATGTATAATCACAGTCCCGAGGAGAGATGATTGAACTTTTGATAGAACATAACCTTTTGATAGAACTTTTGACATAACATAATGTCAAAGTAGTACCCTGTGGTGCCGTGTGTGTTGCTGTGATGACGAAGGCTATGCTATTGGTTTTCCCCAATACCAGCAGGTCACTGAGTGTGCGCCAGAGAAGGGCACCATGCTTGGTAAAGTAGAGGGCAGCCAGAAAGAGGAAGGGCCTCGATGACATGGGCTGACACGGTGACTGCAGCGAGGGGCTCAAACATCAGAACAAGTGTGACGACGACGGCTGATGGTTCGTTCTGTTGTACCGAAGGTCGCGGTGAGTCAGTGCCGACTCAACGACATCACACCGCAACACACCCCAAAGAGTGACTGGCTTGGTGCTGCCTCTTAACAAAGTGGCCTCAGGCAGCTGCTGTTGGGCATGGACCTGTGAGTTGACCCTCTTCCCGTAGCTACACTACCAGGCATCAACTACCAGGGGAAGGAGCTGATGGGAGATACTGTGTCTTCTTGCCCGAGACCCGCCGCCGCCTCTCTTCCTGCCTGCTGTTGTGCTTGCACCGCTTACTATGTGTTTTGTGAGCGTCTGAAATAACTATCACCTGCATGATCTAACAAAGTCAAAACGATCTTTGTTGGATACTGCTTTTAGATCAATAGCCATTCCAATTATTCCGCCTTGCCCCCCACCTCCTCCCCCCAATTAGGCTCAAAACTTTCTGGTATGATTCAGGATCTATTTGGAAAACATATTAATTGTATGGTTGCTTGTTATCTATAAATTAGGGTCAGGGTCAATATCTGAGGGGGATTCTATTAACTCTAAAGAGAAAGGTTGTATTTTATTTGGAAAAAAGTCTTGGCAGACAAGTGGGGAAGGACCAGATGGAGAGAGCTGTGCCACATGGAATACAGGTCCCTCCCCCTTCTCCTTATTGATGTCTTAAACGGAACATGTTCCATCTGTCCCCTCTCAGTAATGACGAGCAACTTTTTTGTTGTAAAGGTAACGGATGCCATAGAGGGGGAAACGAATCCAAGCATATAATGAAATGTGCAAGGCTCAATGCTCTATGCTGTGGAGATTCGGGGAATCATATGGATAAATGTGGAAATCCAGTACAATTTCTAAAGCACAGTGTGTTTCCCACTGGGGAGGGCATTGGAACAATTCTCACCACAGCACTCAATTTAGCTGTCCTCTAAAGCATTAAAATTCTCAGCAGTGGGGTTGTTTGAATCTGTTATTTTTAAATTATTAGTTCAATGAAAATAATTACTTTTTCACTAATCAATTTCCTATCAGAGTAAAAGAGTTCTCTGGCACTCGTATAATAATTGAAAAGCACTAAACTTATGTGTTGACTGCTGTCTCAACCCACTTGTCAAATGTATTAAGTAGTCAGTTTTTTAAATTTCTTTATTCTTCGCTTTGAACCTTTTGGGGAGCTGACTCCTCTGGTGTGAAGTTTTTCTTCTACCTGTGGCAAGAATGGTGACTTTCCACATTTACCCCTCATGTGACCATTCTGTTGCTCACCACATATTTCATTATCGATGCTATAATAACACACATCCTTTATAGGAATAGCAGCAGACATGCAAGTTTCACATATTTTAAATTATTTGGACAAAAATAAATCTTTATTCTGTTTCTTGTTAAATGGGTGCCCAAAACACTTCCAATGGAAAACCAATAAAGGAGTCATATGATTCTTTTATTGTTTAAGCAGGATTAAAACTCAAGCAGCTGCTTGGTCTGGTTGCTACGTATACTTTTAAAGCACTGTGAGGTTTTTTTTGTTTTTTTCTTAAGGAAGGGGTGTTGTATATATCAACTGTGTGTAGCAATAAGCTTTGAAATGCTAACTCCTTAAGTAGTTCAAGATACTTGGTTTTAATTTTTGATGTGACAATCTTTTCTTTCTGTGACTAAGATCTTGCCCACTTCCCCCTTCTGCCCCCACCCTTAAAGCTAGAATTGGAAGTTACTTTGTCTTTGCTTGCAGATAATTGAAGCCGACCAAACTTGTTAAATTCAAAACCAACAACACCATGCCTTATTACACGCCCCTGGGTTTGGTCACGGACTCTAGTAGATTCTGCAAGTGGCACAATTTATGCAGTGGCATGTCGGAAACTTACTGCTGTAATTTTCCTCTTCCTAATGGAGAATTAAGAATCTTACGGGGCTGGGCTGTTCACATGGACCGAATCCCCACGGCTTGGGTACAGAGGTCTCACAAAAATGTAGTAAGTAAGAAAGAGAACAAAGATTCTTAGTTGGAGGGGGAAAAAATTGGATCGCCTGTGGCTGAGAAGCTGAGGGGGACAGGTAGGCACAGTGGGGTGCAGGATAATGAGGCACATGGCAAATGTGATGCACAGATGTTAAGCCAAAGTTGTGCATGCCACAGCACCATGCCTGGGGCTATGTCTACACCAGGACATTTGGAGCCGTAAACGACGGCAACATTAGGTTCAAATTAATCTATTACTCCAGAGCTGTGAAATGTTGGTTGCTTGTTTCAGAATTACATTGCCTGTGGGTGAAATGTTTTAGGTAGATTTTAATGCAAGCTCATGGCTTGCTGAGGAGATTAAGAGGAGAAAGGGAAATTAGACCAGTTAGGAGAGTCATGGAGGGGCACATTTCTGGTTAAAGTATATGAAAAAGTCTTACATATTTCATGGGCAGGTCTGGTCTCCTGTTGGCCACCTGCTGGGGCTGAAATATCCCACATCATAATGAAGGCAAGTTTGCAGAAGCCTTGTAAATACTTGAGCCCTGCAATTGAAGAAGGCAGACAAGGGGGGCTTTGGGGTCTCCCAAAGACTTTTGAGGGTTAGGCCTGTCAAGGCGGGTGCTCCCACTGAATTTGGTAATTTATTATTCTGCACTTGTTAAGGGGAACGTGTAAAGTTTTGCTATTTTGGTTCCTACCCTTATGAGTTTAAGGAAACTCCTGAGTAACAGGTAGCCTTGTGACATCTCAAGGCATGCAATGAAGCGACCTTGTCCCTCTCCTACTGTCCTTCAGTGACACTGCAGGCCCATTTTCACAAACCCATGTGCAACTAAAACCATCTATTTCTGTTTTCAAAATGGAAAAACTAGATATCAAATTAACTTCTTTTTTTTTTGCCAATTAATAGTGCATTCATTGGTTGGGGGGAGGAGTGGAGATGATTGGAAATATCTCTGAAGAATTTTGTTTTTTACAATATTGTAGTTTTTCTTATAAAAACACTTAATTGAAATGCCTAAGAGCTGCCCAGCACAAAAGTCAATAAAAACCCTAGAATAGAGTTTATAGGGGTTGTCTATGTACATAATTAAATCCTTCAGGCACTTTAAAACTCTGCAAAATAAATGGTTATGCAAGAATAGCCTGCGGAGAGAAGAAATGCTTGTATCAGCTCTAACCAGCCGCCCTGTGCTCCATGTTTCTGTGTCGGCATGAGAACACTATTAGAACTCGGGAAGACTGCAAGCCACATACAAATCATCTTCATTACTGACACTTGGGGGAGTACTTTAGAGTGGCTGTCAGGAGCATTACAAGACATGGTTCGTGCCTGAAAAAGTCCAGGGCCATTACTGAAGAAGAAGATCTTAGTGATCCAAAGAACTGAAGCGCATCCAGAATCATCGTCCTACAGCTCAGGCCCTGTAGGAGCAGATTGATTATTGGGCCTGACTTAAGTAAATGAACGTATAGGTTTGCATTCTCAGCTTTGATGGCATCCCAAAAGGTTAATTGCTTGAAAGGATCTATGCTGGAAGAGGAGTTAAAGGGGAGATGAGAATTTAGATTTCATTTCACAGTTCTGTAGGGAACACCCATCGGAGGGGCTGGGAGGATTGTGGGGGCAAAGGAAACAGTGCTAAGGAGGGCGGGGGATAGAGAGAGAGGCAGTCTAATGAATGCAATAGAAAAATGGTCGGGCTGTTTCTCTGCTGGCCCTCAAAGTTATGATAAATGATAGCACAACGAAAAGATAACCCACCACGAGAGCCGGATCACCAAGGCCACATACTAAAACTCCCAGTTGACTGGCCCATACACTGCAGCCTCTGTTCGTGTTTATTTTTGCTGCTCACTCTTGGTTTCGTCAATCAGTATGATAGACGATAAGCCCTGACTGGAGCAGCCCGCGCCCTGCTCTCTCACGGTGGGTAGCATGTTGTGGTTGGCGCCGTGCAGGCGGAGGATCGCCCGCATCAGGAGCACCAGGGGATGAGGTTCCGAGCAGTCTTCCAGCAGGCGGCTCCTTGGAGAATAGCAGGCAGGAGCGTTATCAGCAGAGCGCGGCGTTGCCAAGAACTGACCACACATTAGTAGCTTTGTTTGGGTAAAGTATAAGGGGGCTGGGGCTGACACACTCGAGGCACTTTCTGTTAAATCACCCCCGGTTTTAAGGGTTGGAAAGAAAGCGTGTTCAGAAAGAAGCCCTCGTGAGTGCCGCAGGCAGCTCTGTGGCAGGAATCCTCAGACTTAAGAATCCAGGAGGTTCTGGTGGCCTGGGCGTGGACCGGACAGCCATTAAGCAAAGACACACGAGGAGGCACTTCCCTCTCGGTTCTGCTGCGAGCGGCTCAATCAGCTATCTCCGAATGTGCGAAACGGCATTAAAGATGCCTTTAAGAGAAATCGGTGGGGAGCTTCAGTTAGCCGGCGACATGTCAAACGCTCACAGTTAGCCAACAGCTCATCAGATCCATGGAATTTCCTGAATGCTCTTCACTGATCACTAATGCCGTTTGTCTGGGCTCTCAGCACTACGACATTTTTGTTTCTTTTTTCATTTCTTTCTGGAAAAAGAGGTCTCCTTTCTTTCCCTCACCGGAAACTTTGAGAAAATTTTACTATCGCTACTTTTTTGAAAACAAACAAACTCATTTTGTAGATGCTTGGACACTCTTAAAAAGTTAGGATAGTCAGGGCTTGAGTCACTGAAGTAGCCAAAGTGAAATTCTTTTGATATCTTGTGATGCAACACTGCTCAGACATTTCCTGTTGAACCCTTTTTCCCTGGGCATTCGTCTTGTCTTTCCTGAAGCCCCGAATGGTTGGGAAATCTGGTCTTTTCTGTTTCTGAGAGAAATTTTAAAGGTGTGTTCAACTCACCTCTCCTCAAAGCAATACTTCTTGATGGAAAGAGTAAGGAAAATTTGACGTGTGTGTGTGTGTGTGTGTGTGTGTGTGTGTGTGTTGATCATTTTTCTCACTTTAGAATAATCACATTCACGTGTTCAAGCATGCCTCCCCTAACCCTATGGTTCAGCCCACAAGCCAAAGGGGTCCTTTCTGAGTCTAACTCTTTATACCTGATGCTGTTACTTGTAACTGCTGATGTATATTAAGGTGAAACGTAACACTGGAATATTAGTTTTATTTCGGTTAATTATGTTACTAAGAGCTCATGAACCCTAAGATTTAGGGCTGGTCTGTTTCTAGTTATCCTGCCAAGTTTTTTGCTTGATGGAGGGGGTCTGTTTCATTGTACTTGGCCTCTCCACCTTTGTAACCCCTGGTTTCCTCTTTTCCTGAATCACAAGTTTACGTTCTCCCCTTCTGTGAGAAGATTGAAAGCTTATTCAACTCCAGAATGACTATGGTCGCAAAATATCAACAGTGATTTTTAATAGATCCTTGCCTATCAAAATATTGTTGCTGAATAATAGGGTAAAAGGAGTTGTGGTTGCTGATAGGAAGGAATCTGACTAATAATAAAAAGCAGACAAGGGTCTTGAAACAGTGCTTCCACTGTTACAATTTAGACACTTTATATTACTTTATTTAGGGCAACACCTGCAGCTACTCACATTGCTGGTGACTGAAGGAATCCAGGTCCACACAGAGAGAGAATTACAATTTCATTGTGCTATTTGTGCTTACTGTTTAAGCCTTTCTCACAGGAGAAAGCATTAGCTAAGTGTACAGTAGATAATAAAAAGGGGGATTGGGGCTCATCTGTTCCCCTTAAATTTGTCCAATAAATTCTCCCTTCATAATGAGCATCTGACTCCTTTCCTACCACTGGCTGGCATCTGGAGGTGGGTGGCACAAACTGGCATTCTTTTCATGCTCTTTCAAGTGCCCCCCCACATCTCACTGCCTCGTTTTCTGAACCTTGCAGACAATGTACACTTCTAAGGGCCACGTCTGCGGTGCTACAATGGATTTTGGATGGAAGAGCTCAGCAGGAGGAGAAGAGGTCTCATTGCAGGGCACTATTTGCGAGCCATTCCTCATCTTTACTTGACAACTTGATTGAGATGTGATTTCAGATGGGTCTCTTTGAATGAGGCACTGTTTTAATCTTAGCCCCAAAGCTGATCATCCTGAATCCAAAGACACGGTCTACAGATAATTCAAGTAGAGCCAATCCCCAATTCAGACGGAGAGAGGTATTTGTGTGTGTGCATGGGCTGACGCCAAGCAGGAGGTCATTTCTTCCCCATTCAAGTAGGGACAGCTCAGGGTTTGGGGGACCCATACCCTTTTGACTGTAATTGCTTTGAGGCCACTGAGGCAAAGCAGTGATGTTCTCTTTGGTCTGGAGGGTCAAAGAGACAACCACAGAGACCTTCAAGATTGTTTTCAACATTTGGGGGAGATAAACGGTGTGGAGGCATTGTAGTCAGTCATTTTTTTATAAGCACAAAACCAGTTTCTAGGTAGTTGCCTAATTTCCTAAAAACCATGCTTGCTGAAGTTTATTTGGTTATTGAAACATTAAGCTTAACCAGTCATGTTCTTTCTACTTTATGAAAATGTGGACAGGAAATTATCAGCAAATTGCTCGTTTAGAATTAAAGACAGGAAATGAACTTCAGCAGCTGAAGGCTTGTAGTAAAAAGCTTCTACCTCAAGCATAAGTATGCCAGCAAACCTTGCTTTTATTTTTAAGTCTGGGCTTTGTTATATCTACACAATATATTCAGATACTCTGCCCTTTTCCCCCCTCAAAATTTCCATATTCCTTTTTACAGTATCCATACACTGTTTCTCTAATTCTCTTGTAAGATTTTAAGTGTAACTGGTGTTTCCATGCTTTACTTATGTGGAAAAATACCTTTTCTTGGATTGCATTAATAAATTCAGTATAGGATGTGACTCAGAAGTAGTAAATTTGCTCATTTATTTATGAGGGCAACAAAAAACACTCGAAGATCCCCTTCAATGCCTGTATTATTTTAATCTGGAATTCCAGACGTCTCATTAAAATCTTGATTGTAATATCTTTTAATATATATTCCTAAATAGTTAATGCTTTTTCCTTCAAGTGGACTTTTGGCGCTGTTTCTTTTCATAATTGTTACCTAAATTTTATTCTTTATATATTATACTGTCAGTTTGGTCAATATATTAGGGCTATCTACAAAGTAATTCTTGTACTTAATTTTCTTTTATATTTTTGTTTTGCCATTTTTATTTCTCTCTATATTTCAAATGCTCTAATATTCTTTAAAGTTCCCTTATTGGTATTACATGATTTAAATAAACCACAGACATAATTCTTCTCCAACAAAATGATTTGTGCCAGGTCTGACTATTTTGATTACCTTTAAGGAAAAATGGAGTACTTTGGATTAAACAAGAAAGAACTCAAACTTTAGCCAAAGTTTGAACCATTTACTCAACTTAGCATGAGGAAGTTTGAAAACATTGGTTTTATGATTAGTTTAAATTTCACTTTTACAGCAATTCACATTTTAACACTTTTTTTCCAGTTATTTTGTACCCCATAAAAGGCAAGAATGACTCTATATTTCAGAAAATGCATATCTGTTATTTTTCAAGATCAAATATATTTCAATAAGAACTAATAAATTCCCTTGCATTTAATTGATGTTAAACTTTTATAGGACTGATCATATTATCAGTATACATCCATTTATTGGCTTATGGTTAAATCTAAAATAATTGGATATAAATATTTACAAATGTTCTACCACCATCTTCAAAGTGAAAACTCATTTTTTTCTTTTTTATATTCGAACTGAAATTTCTTGTGTTAAATTTTTTAAAAGATGCTATATACGAGAAGGATGAATCTTGAATTAGATTTCTATTTGGTGGGCAGCTATATGTCTTCTGGAAATATCCCTGGTCATAGAACCAGTCTGGTTTCCCTGGCCCTTTAGAAGTGATGTCCTCCGAATATTGTCTTCAGTGGCAGGCTTGGCGGTTTTTCGCTTGCCTTTTTGTGTGGTGGTTGGCTTCCGTTTGGCTTTGCCTTAGGTTATTCTAAAGGACAAGCTGTACTGTGAATATGCTACAAGTATCAAAACCTCTTGAGTCATAACTTTCCACATCCCTGTGCCTTTAAATTCACAGCTAACTTGGGAACTAGATACCTAATGAAGGAAACAGGACCACATATTCTAATTAGCAAGAGCTTTGACTTAAACGTTAAGTTCATGCTAGAACTGATATTTCAAGTATTTTTTAGGAAATCTCTTTTTTTTTAGGTTGGAAAAAATCTATTTGAAGATAAATGTCAAAAGGTATTGGACCTTTGTAAAATGAATGAGTCATCATTATTATAGTTATTATTGTTTTCTGTGGGTGCTGTAGAGTTGGTTTTGACCAATAGCGATCTCAGGTGCAGGGTAGATTTGTCCCACCTTGTCCCATTGTGTGGTCCAGGCTGTCATCTTTCCTGGACAGGTTGCCATTTCTTTCTCCTGATTTCAACTCCCAACCTTTTGGCTAGCATTGATGGCCTACCTGTTTGTACCATGACTAATTACTTTAGACTGTTGATCTCAAAGGCAAGTGTGTGATGTGATGTTTGGAGAATTCACTTGCTTTTAGGAAAGGCTTTTAAAATTCAATCAACAAGCAGTTCGATGTACAACTGGTAGGTGCCAAGTGCATTTGGAAGTGACTGTGGGCAGACAGCTTTCTTCTCTTAATGAAGCTTACGCTCTAGCGGGAGAGACAGATAATGAGTGGGGTTGTTGTTACAGGTGGTGCTTAGTGTTTTGAAGATATAATATGCTGCTGAGAATGACTGGTTAAAGGTGATCGAGTAGCATGTAGAATACTCTGTTTTATATTGGGCACGACAGTGAGTTACACAATCTTTACCTGGGTTAAGTCGTTCAGCCCTTACATCGACAACAGCTCTATGTCCCCATGAAAATGTCCGTACTGCTGACATTAAGTAAGCAACTCCCTGGGTGGCAAAAATGGTTTGGATTCAGCTACTAACCAAAAGATTGGGGGTTTGAACCTCCCCAGTGATGCCTTAGACGTCCTTTATGTTTCCCTGTACCGATCACCATCTGGTTATTTTTGTTTTAAATGTGAACAGAGCAGAGAATGATGCTCGTGGAAGTCCATTCTCAGTCTTGTGCTTATGGTATCATCACCATAAATTACTTTATGATAATTTGATACGTCAGTCCATTCTGAAAATGTTATTTTCTACTAATCACCTATCATCCTTGTGGATATTATGTTACATGAAGTCTTGAAGCATTTGGCCGTATGTTTCATCTATTCAGACTTAATTCAGGAAGAACTTCATCCAGATGTTTTGTTTATTTGTTCCTCAATTACACGTATGAGATTTCAGAATTTATGAGATCACAGGTCAAGTGAAAGGTCACAGTTGAAAGGCCAAGTGAGAAGCTAAAATTTGCAAAACCAAAGAAATGACAGGACAGTGCCAAGGGAAAGGTCAAAGGTCAAGTGACAGACTCAGAGTAGATAAAAGCAAATGGTGTGTTTGTTGAACGTCTGAGCACCCTGAAGTATCTAAATAGTCGTCTACAGAAAGGCAAATATCCTTAACCTTGGGATCCACAATTAATAATGGCATTCTGCTCTTTAATACACAAGTATACGTTACTAATTCGCGGAGAAAAATGCATTATGTGAAGGCAACAAGCTTTATTCTGCCTGGCCTTTTGATTTTGTTTTTATTAGATATTGGACATGCACAACCTGGCAGATCATGTGAAAGGCTAACAAGCTTCCTTAAAATCATTGTGAGAATAAATTCCTTCTCTTACAGACTTGAGATTGACACCCAATATGTTTATACTTCTCCACTGACCCATGCCTTCCTTGACTCCCGCATTTATGTAGCCAATGTAAATGAAAGGCCAGCTCATCTGTGGTTGCTTCTGCAGAAACATTCTAAGAGAACAGTTTCTTCCTGAGACGCCATGGCTGGGGAAGCATCTATGGCTTACGTCATAGCTCAGTATTTCTTGATAGCGTTTTTTAAAGAAGCAAAATAGCTCGGTTTTAGGCTCTTAGGGTCTGTCGGAGCTAGCAATTACTTGCCCTTTGTGGGAACTAAGAAAATTAAGATGTCAATGGTCTCCATTTTCTGTGAACATGACAAACACTGTTCTATCAATTCATTTGTTCTTTCCGTGCAAAAAAGGTTATTTTCCCCTTGTCCTGAGAACAGGAATACAGCAGGGAGTCTGTGGTTCCAGATTAGATATGTTACTCTACCACTCTATTTTTGAAGAATAGTAAACATTATTAATAAGCTTCATTGTGTGCGTGCGCGCGCATGCGCGCGCTTATGTGTGTGTGTGTGTGTGTGTGTGTGTGCGCGCGCGCATGCTCTCTCAAGAGCACTTCGTTTGCCACTAGCAATAAATGGTTCTTTGGGGTTTAGCAGCGTTTTGTCAGTGGTTTGTTTTATGGGTTGTACAAAGTGACCATTCTTCAGAAGTAAGCATTTAGGGGAAGTGTCTCTTCATATTCTAGAAATAAACAGCAGCATTTTGTGAAAAACTCAAAAAATGAATGCATACATCAGGGTCCTCCAGCTCTGGGGTGGGGGGGGGATTGTTGACCAGAAGCGAATTTGCTTCTCTGGAGAGCCCTCCATTTTCTTCTACGGGAACCCGTTGGGCTAGTAGCTCATTGAGACGTGAAAATCTCTTACTGATGACCCTAGAAGGCAGTGAGAAGTCCGTAAGAGTTTCGTCTCCATACCAACGATGAAGCCAGGCTCTAAATCTTAGACTACGTTCTATCATTGTCCCAAAGGAGTGTTTATTTTTCCTACGTTTTGCCTTTCATATCACTCTCATAAATGTTTTTAATACAGACTTTGAAAAGGTAAGGCCAAGCCCTGAAGGGTGAAATATTGCAAACCAATTAAAAACAACTGAAGTGAGAGTCTCAACTACAGGAGTTTTCCAACTCATGAACAATATTTAGAGAGCTGGTTAATTTTAATTCCTCTGGGAACCGTAAGTCTGGGCATTAATAGGCTTAGAGTGATAA
Organism: Echinops telfairi; assembly: GCF_000313985.2. NCBI lineage: Eukaryota > Metazoa > Chordata > Mammalia > Afrosoricida > Tenrecidae > Echinops > Echinops telfairi. The sequence goes on along the minus strand of NW_022111320.1, from coordinate 15,860,715 downwards.
AAACGGTCATATACTATGCACATATAGATGGTATTGTCAAAAAAGAAGCAATTAGTGGCAGAGAAAGCATATGTAGGGACACATATGGCGAGCAGGTTGAAATGTGCGATACGCCCAGGAACAGGGCCAATGACAGAAAAGCAGCGGCTGGGGGGCTACTGTTTTAACTTGCTTACACCACAGCAAATAGATGCTGATCCCACAGAGACCAACCGACCCACGGGTTCCAAGAATTAAGTAGTGGTTAACTAGCTTACTGGACGTTTTGTAAACAACAGGGAATCTACAATCCACTGCTTGCAATGGAATGGCCTTCCCTCCACTTCTTTTCGTTCCTGCTCTTTTCCCTGTTCCGTTTCTTTTTCTCCCTTTGGTCCTCCCAGCTCTGCTTTCACCGCCCTCATTTATCTCCTCCAGTCTCACCACTCTCGCCGCCCATCATTTCTTCCGTGACATAATTGACTACATTGATTGTTTAATTCAATTTGCTGGGCTTAAAGGTACTGAAGAATCTTGATGGAATCTAAATGCTTTTGGGGGAGGGGGGTTCACAATCAAAACAGGGGCTCGGAAAGGGGACAATTGACTCTTGTCATCTTTCTCTCCCGTCAACCTTTGGACAGCACAGGCTCTATCTGCGGGGCATGGGCTCTTTCCATCTTAAGGCCTCTGTTCCTAACCCACAAATCTGTGTCTTCTGTTTCCTGGAAGCAACCCATGCTGGAAATGCATGTCTTTCGGAAGTCAACCCGAAGGGACACGTTTACATTGCAGTTGTTTTTAAAGTTGTGCCAGCTATCGCTGCCCCATCTAACGGGCAGGTTGTAACCTTATCTGCGATGTTATAGATTTTGTGTCAGTTTCCAGAGAAGTAAGTGGATGTGAAAGGGAAATACCTTAAAAATCTGATAACCGGCAACACATACTTTACTCCTCCAGAGCCAGGAAGCCAGGGGACATGCGCAGGTTCATTTCCAGCATGAGAATTGTGTTACTGTGACTAATGTAGAGTGGGCAGAGTGTGGTTTTCCATGGAACGCGCTGTAGTATGGAATAAATAGGAATCGTTTTTGAGTATTATCCCCCCTCCTCCCAAACGAACGCTGTTTATTTTGGCTATGCGTCTCTTCTGGGACGTCATCTTTCCCAAGACCCAATTGCTAAAAGCTGGTTTCCCTGGCAGAGAAAGAAAAAAGACAGTCGGGCTGTTTCAAGAGCACTGCAATTAGTTCTGTGTGTATGGAACGGCTTATCTGCCCACCACTGGGTCTGAGCGAACGCTGCTTAGTCTTTATTAGGAGTTGAATTTATATGAGAAAAAAACAGATGCTCAATTTTGCTACCTTTCCTTTTAAAGTTTAATGTGCTGTAAAATACAAGGATCTGTACAATTAAGAAAGTGCTTTACCCTAACGTCTGCCGAATGCCTTTCGCCTCCCTGTTCTGCAGATGCCTCCCTCTCTCGACTCAGCCCCCCATAAGTCACAGCCCCCCCCAGATGAGCGCCACCCTGCCAGGTGATCCCGAGCGCCCCTACCGGAGGCACAAGGACCTCAGGAGTCACCGAATGGGATGGTGGGACTCATTGTCTGTATTGTCTAGTGTTGGTCTAGGATTCAGCACCATGTTTGGGATCCAGGCACCAAAAAAAAGACAGTCCTTCAAAGGCCTGCGCCTGGGTGCTCCCACAATAATTGAAACGTAGAAACCCCACTATCAGACGTCAGTATCTTTCGCCTGGATTTGAAAACAGGAAATGACTTGGCATTTCTAATCTTGACTGGGAGACAGGCCCTGAGTCCGCAATTACAGAGCATAATTACCCCAAGCTCAGTCTAGGAGAACCCCCAACTGCTTGCTGAGGGCCTGCCAGGAAGCTGACCTGGGTGAGTGGTCTGAAGAGAACATGAGGTGACAAGAGGCTGAGATGCCATTTTCAAGTAAATCTACATGAAAGGACTGCTTAGAAAGGTAAGGTTGTTAAACCCCACTTGGCACAGGGACACACTAGAGTTTAAGATCAGGAAAACTGGCAACCTGCAGGGGTTGGGGCCTGAATCAGATATTCATTGAAGCTTTGAGTAGTATGGCTTAAAAGAAAAAAAGCTTCTCGATAATTTTATTTTTATAAATCTCATTTCCAAACCACACCATAAACAGAGTTGGGGAAGATGCTGCCTCTCAAAACAAACAAACAAACAAAACAAAACACGGTCTTTACATACACATGCCTTTCACATGGTTACTAGACTCCTGTGTAAAATGCAGGCATGCCCTCCCCCACCCCCACCCCCCACCTCGGAGACTCCTTCCAAGGAAGTCCCTGTCTGCGGAGGTGTCCGATGTTACTCCTTCCAAACTCACCGTCATTCTCATGCCAGTGGTAACACATAAGGCCTTTGATACTTTTCTTTGCCCCCCTCCCCAACAGATCAACCTTTCCACTGTTAAGTTGGCTCCCAACAAAAGCTTTTGTTGTGGTCTGCTTATATCATGCTTGGAAGGACAGCAAATAATAGGTTACAGTAGTGGAGCTGGAAAATTTCAGAAGACATGGTTCTCTTGTCCAAGCTGCTTTTTCCCTTTTGGCATCGAATGGCTTCAGAATGGTTGTTTTGGGGGGGATGGCCATCGAGATAGCCGACCACAGTTTGGAATCACTTTCCAGGCGGTGAATTTGAAAGCAAGAAGGAGAAATGCACAAATCCCCACGAGGCCTCTGCGGGGCTCTCTCGCTGCCCTTGCCCAGTCTTGTAGACCTATGTGCCTTGGCCAGGAGGGCATGGCGTCTGCATACATGCAGGTACACAGGCATGGCCGGACGTGGGCAAGGGGAGCTTTCAAGTGACACCTTCTCATTTCAAATCTTTGATACTAAACACCCCCACACACACACACAATTTCAAAGGAATAAAAGACCCTCATCACTGAACTTTGGGATGCTGCCCAAACTGGACCAAGTACATAGGATAAATGGAAAAAAACCCTTTAAAAATAAAAGCATTGAGATCTTGCTGTAAGGCATACGATCTAAGTGCTGTGCCCTGGCCACAGAGCCATTCACGCCTGGTCTCTGTCCTTCCTTAGCTCACTTCCCATCCTGCAGCCAGACCAGTTTCCTCACTGGTCCTCAGTGAGCCCTTCCGGCCGCTCCCACCTGTGTGTCAGGGCGCGTTCATGCTTTAGGTACTGGCTGCGTGCCACTGCCTTAGGAGAGGCTTTCTCCAGCACCAGCTATCTCCAGCTTTCTGCAATGGTTTCCCTAGTCTTGTTTCATTAGTGTTCTTTCTCCCTTTCTTGACATCCTTCATAGACCATAAGTATCTTGTTCGTTTATTTTTGTTTACTTCTTTATGTTGTTTCCCCAGGACCCCCAAGGATATAGGCCCCAGAAAGGCAGAAATCATGCGTGTCTTATTTATTGCCACATCCCCAGGACTTAGCTTTGGGTCAATGGTCTGAGTCTGTAGACAAGAAAAAGAGGAGGAAACTACACTTTTAAGAAATAATGAGGAATCAGTACTATTGTTTCAATAACACCCAGGGTTTTAAGAGATTTCATTTGGCCAAGAATTTGGGGGAAATATTTGTGTAGAGGAAATATTTACGATGTCATGAAGGATGGGGCGGAAAGGGAGTACTTAAATGAGAAAGAATGCCTATGAATGGGGAGATAAGGAAGGTGAGCGTCACAAAGGCAAATTCAGAGAAGCTATACTATTCCTTTATTATGCTAATAAAAAGAATGTCTGTACCCAGTTCTACCTCAAACTCAACCTGTAGCCCTTGAACTTAAGGTTGACACTCCTCCTGTGACTATTGAATAAGCACGTGGCTGACTCCCAAGGTTATAGAACTGGTGGTCCTTGGACTTTAGCTTGGGTCTCTTGCCTTGAGGGTGCCCAGGATTACTGTATACGTACTACTTTAATGGCCTCCTTGTTTATGATGACACATATTACTCTAGTCGGCCCGGTTCTGCTGACGTGAATGACTATTACTGAAAAATTTGCCCTTATCACCAAGCCCTATTGTTTGGGTAAAACAGTCCAGTCACTTGCTAGTTTAATCTGTACAAGTAACCATTCATGTATTTCAGTTCATAGTTGACCTATACTTGTACAATTTCCTTTTCTAGCCAGTGTTTTCAATTCTATATTATTGGCTAAATTAGTGACACTATCATTAGAATGACCTTGTGACCACCACCCCCCACCCCCAATGATGGATTGTGCTCACTCTCTCTTTAAAAAAAAAAAAAGAATAACAACTGCAAAGCATGCTCATAGTGGGGGTGGGGGTGGGAGTAGGGGTTAGCACCAGGGAGATCCTTCCTGGGGGAAAAATATGCATTTGATGGGCACTGTTGTTCTCCAGTGAAAGTAGTCAGTGATTGGCCATTGAAATGATCAAGTAGGAAATGAACACAATTGAAGTGGACCCGATATTCCAGTCCGACCGTGGGCTTTGACTGTTCAAATCGTTATGGTGACAGCAGACCATTCTTATTGTTGTAGGCTCTTCCGAGAGAATCAAACCATTCCAGTAAAGAGCCACATGTGTGCATTGAGATTCTGAGAAAGATGTTAGCGTAGAATATGTTACTTATTAGATGCTCATTAAACATTTTTCAGATGAATCATTTTTTTAAAAAATCGAGGAAACCGGTCGTAATGAATTGGTATCTTGGAAACCTCTCCAGGCTGTTCTTGGGAAGACTTCTATTTATAACAGCCGCCATGAGAATAACCTTTGCCTTGCTTTCCCAAAGAATGTTCAGCTGTGTAAAATACAATCACAGCAGCATCATACAATCAAGGAAACAAGATGCTTCCTACCCCAGGTATCTAGATTCTAGATAAAGGGGAAAATCGGAATGTTTTGACTCATCAAGCCTGCAGGACAGAAGTCGCTTTCCTTTGGGTGCTAGGGGAACCTGTAGAAAAAGGCCAAGGCTCTGGTTTCATTTGACGAAGGTCTGGCCCAGAGGGAGTGGGGGACTGCTGAGCAGAGGCAGGTGTCTGAAGACACTGGAGACTTTCCGTCGTCTTCTCCTTCTTCTTCTTTTGTAAATAAGAGCCAAATTCAAAGAGAACATTTGTATGTTCAACTGGAAACTACAAGGAGACCCCCAGGACTGTTCAAGTCTTCTGTGCCTTCGTCCTTGTATTTGTGTAGTTTTGTTTTATTTAACCAACTCGAATACTTTTGTCCCTAAAATACTACGGCATACAAAGAACTCCTGGGAAGAGAGAAGTCATGTATAACTGATTAAATCACCCTTCTTGTCATCCTCTATATTCGGGACCCAGAGCGACCCTCTAGGACAGGGTTGAACTGCACCTGGGGGTGTCAAAGGTTAGCTCTTCATAAGAGTAGAAAGCTTCATCTTTCTCCCCAAGAGCAGCTGGTGGCTTCAAACCACTAACCTGGCGGTGAGCAGTCCAACACCAAACTACTACGCCCCGGCTCCAGGTCTGCCGGATTAGAAAATACCAATCTTTGCTATTTGATACGATGTAAAGCACAATAGCACCTGGCTGTAGAGGTAGCTGAGGTATAAGGAAACCATATGAGGAGACTTAAAGAAGTTCTTGGGAAAATAGAATTTAAAAAACAATGGAATTTGCCTGTGAACATTTTGAAGTCTCCTCATATTCCCATATCCAAGAGGGCTGCCTCCAGGGCGCATTCCTAACAGGCACCTTCCCAAATCAGGCAAGCACTGACTTGTAGCTTTTAACCCGCAAGCCAGAAGCCTTCAAGTCTGGTGGGTGAGGAATAGAGTCCACACCCAAAGCCCAGGCTGTCAGATTTGCAGCCCACTTTCATTTCTAAGGACCCTCACCTGCCTTTCTTTCTGTTTGGTCAACCACACCTCAGAAATGAAGAAAGAGAAACCACAGCGCTCCAGCCTAGTCTGCCTCACAGTGACCCCATCAGGCAGAGTCGAACTGCTCCTTGGGGGTTCCAAGACTTTAGGGGAGCAGGAGACAGCCTCATCTTTCTGCCAGAGCGGGCGGTGGGTTTGAATCGCCGCGTCAGTGGTTTGCAGCCCTGCGCTGAACCCCCCTGCTCTCTCACCAACACTGACTGGGAACCCGCAGTCTGTGTGTGCGTCCAGGTTGAAGCTGACAGGTCAGCCCATGGAAACTGATGAGCAGATCTAGCTGAAGGTGCCGTGGCAGCCCGAGGAAGGCCACGGTGGGCTGTGTAAGCCTTTGACCTCAGGTAGGATGTAATGGTGAGCGCTTCCGTGTCGGCTGACTGTGTCTCCCCTAGCCTGTCCAAGTGGTCACACGTGGAGGATACTTTCTAGCTGGAACATGTTGTATCCTCCAGAGACCTAGGGAGCTCCCCCGGCCCTAAACAGAAGGGTTGCTTGGGTTGGCGGTTCGCATCCCACAGAGCAGATTTTTATGCGCCCCCCCCCCAAAAAAGGTTTTACTATGTCAATGGACCATTGACTAGGAAGCCAGAACCAGTGTCTCTGAGCCAGGGCAGTTAACACGCGTGTAGGTCAGTGTAAAACTCTCGGACCATATAATCTGCATATGTTTTATCTTGTGTTTCTTTTCTTTTCTTGAGTCACTGACTACCATCGCCACAGGGTCTAGTGCCGTCCCACCCAGCGAACCGGACGATCGGGGCAGACAGTGAGCTCCAGGAGTAGGGCCTGATTTGGGATTTTCAAGGTGTGCTCAAGTTAAGAGCACGACAAGCCTTAAAGTTGTAAAACTGCAGATGATTGTATCCTCCGAACTCCAGAGCGGCTCCGCCTAATGCTGTCCAACTTGGCAATAAAACCAAAATGAAGCAAGCCGAAACACTTTTAGACTCACACCAAGTATGCGGTATTTCAGCCTGACAGGATTATTCCTTGGCCCGAGTGACTTATGCTGGAAGGGGAAGTTTGCATGGAAATGCCTGTGGGGTTAATTGTAATGTCATTAGTGTGATGCTATAATCACATCTCTGAATTTCCCTCATAAATTTCTTTTCTATTTTTATCTTGTTTTTTTATTTTGAATAAACTCCTTTCTCGAAGAGGCCTGCTTAACTGTTGTCTTACAAAAACCCACCTTTTTTTGCAAACCACGTGAACAGCCGGCCTCTGAGCAAACTCTTCTTGGAACGGCAGGGCCTGGTGCTGTACTTTCTCCTCCCCTGCCCTCCCCTGTCCAGGCCTGGTTCGGGACCGACCACGCGCCTTGTGTGGTTTTCGGTGGCCAAGTTCAAGTGGCAGGTAGAGCACTCAGGAAAAACAGGTCACGTGCTACTCTTTCCCTTCTGACTTCCCGCTCTAGTGCCACCCGAATATGGCTAAACCACCATCGATAATTCTTTTTAAGAAAATCATCTGTTTAGCCAAATCTGTGGTAGATTTGCAGCACAGACTGCAGCAGAGGAGGAACTCGGTGGAAACCACAGAGGCGGCTTGGAACGCTGCAGGCTTGTTCTAATCAGATTGCTTCAAGCCACGCAGCCTGCTGCGGCTCCCCGGGGACCAGCCGCTGGGTCCTCCGGAGTTCCCAGCATTGTCTCTTCCCTTGACCTTTGAGTGCATTTGTCTCTGATTGTTCTTGAGCTGTGGGAGAAAGACTGAGAAAACAATGGTTCCCCTGGAGGACACTGCTTCAAGTCCACCCTTTATTTTGGGCTCACGCTCACAGCAACGGAGTCCCGAATTTGGCCTTGCGACTCCCCTGTGCTGCCTGGACCCTGATGCCCGCTTCTGGAAACTCAGCTCCAGTTTGCCTCTTGGTGAAACCGTGTTGTTCATGGCTTGCAGAGCCCTGCTTCCCTATCAACGACTCTTGGCACAGATGCCCTCCCCAGCCTCGCTACAGTGTCTGGGCAGAAGGCTGTACCCCGCCTGCCAGTGAGAAGAACCAAAGCTCTGGCTCCCGCGCTTCCACTGTGTGGTGGCTGGCAGCAGTCTGAGACTGCCCCTTACTGCGCTGTCCCCACAGCCAGAAAAACCAACCACACTGGCACCTACCAGCCCTCCCCGTCTGATACAGAGGCAGAGAATCTGCCCAGAAGTTTTCTGTGACACACACACACACACACACACACACACACACACACACACACACACACATACCTCATAGAACATTAGCAGAATAAACTCCTAGTACAGGAAAATACTGCTTGAAAGAAAGGATTTTGTACCCAAAAACCACAAAAAAGAGGAGATAAAATTATTGAAGAAAAAAAAGTAAAGTGCTTCAATTTTGTTTTCAACACTATGATATAACATTTTTATTATGAAAATAGATTTATTTCGAGTTTCGCAATGTCTAGTTTCTTACAACAAACCAGGAAAAAATGCACTATAGCTATGAATTAATTTTCATTTGAATAAAATATATACCAAAAATAATAAAATAAGAATTCAGTTATAATCTCTCTTCCCAAAGCTATAGCTTATAGTCACAAACTATCATACGAGAACTTACTTTTTCCCAATCGTAGGAATTTTCTTCGATCGTGTTGCTTGGCAACATGCACTGTCTATCCGGGATGGTGCAAATGATGGGTGAGCTTACATACTAACTGAAAGCTTGGAGGGCGAGTACTGGAGGTGCCTTGGAAGAAAGGCCTGGAAATTTACTTCCAGCTAATCAGCCACCGAAAACCCTATGGAGGACAGTTCTCTGGGGACCCCATGAGTCACAGTGGACTCCCCGGGAACTGACTGGTTAGAATCATGCAAATGAATACACACTGTGTACAATTTTGACTTGCTCCCACTCCTAATAATCAGCTACCATGGATTGATTCTCTTGGTCTTTTCCAAATAATAGGTAACAATTCCGAGTTTGACTAACTAGCTCAAAATTTCCTTTTTCAAAGAAGGACGCTGCAGTATCAGGCCAGAGACGGGGAAGATTGATGATGTGAGAATTCTCTTACAAGCGTGCAATGGTTCCCGTTAGTCCGAGCATCACTTATCAAATCAAATTATTTCAATGACTTACTTCCCTGCCAACTGCCATGTGTACAGTTAGAGAAATAGGATTGCGTGCTTCGGGCAGTTCTGAAGAGAGCCCCAGTCAGTTCAGTGTCTTACAACCCTTGAAGCCTTTCTAAAAGGTCTTAGATGGGAACCCAGCACAGCTCCATTCATTTCCATTTCCATTGCTGATCAATGGATACAAGCTCTGAAGTAAAAATAATAAAAATCATAAATTCATAGATGTCCGAAGCAAAAAAAAAAAAAAAGTAGGTTGAGTCCTGATGTTTTGGGTTAATTTTGTGACTTTTGATCATTTGGCAAATAAATTTCTACTTAGAGGAACTGTCTGGTCCTTGCGGTCCTTGTGTGCTCCTGGAAAATGGGGAGAATGACTGTACTCTCACGGCAGGTCCTCAACACATACTAGCTTCACAGCACCATATACAGAGAGGTTGTAGACAGGATGCAATTTTAAGACTTTAGAAAATAAATTTTATGGAACTCATGACGATTGAATAAATAATTTAAATATTTCACGTGTAGCTTTGCAATCTCATTGTTCATCTTTATAATGGCTCTAGAGAAGACCTATTGTAAGGGACAGTCCATCATGGAAAATCACACCTTTTATTTTCTTACTCTATTTATGCAGGTAAAATTAGGTATGGTGAATGCTGAGGGTTGGGTTCAAGGTTACTCTGAACACTCGGTTCCTGGCTACCCTTACTGTTGTGATGCGATACCGCTGAGTCAACTCGGAGTGAGTGTGCGACAGGAGAACTGCCTCATAGGGTTTCTTCCCTGGAATCTTTACTGAAGAAGTTGTCCATCCACGTCTTTCTTCTGCTCAGCCAATAAGACGGTTTGAACTGCTAACTCTTCAGAGAGCAGCTAAATGCTTAACCCTGTTGCATTACCAGCATCCCTTTCACAGCTGGATCTTAAAGGAGAACAAATAGTCCTTGGGGAACAAGGACACAGGTGGCCCTCTAGGGCAAGCCTGATGGCGTCCGCTCACTGAATAGGTGAATGAATCAATGAACGGAAATAGACAAGGGGAAGAGTGGATGTTGAAATCAGGAGCCCTTTGCCATTTTTTTCTGCTACCCTACGGACACTTTTTGGCTATTCCCTTGCCCATGTCTTATTTCTCTTACCAGTCTATGGCTCTTATGCCAGCATCTTAGGAAAAGCCACTTAGAGTCCCTCCCCACCTTGGAGATGAGAAAACGAAATAGATGTTACCGGCACTGGGAATATAGGCTCCCTCTGGCTATAGATCCTTTCTTTAAGTTTGGTAGGCATGTTGAGGAGAAGAAACAGTTGAGACTACCAGCCCATGACCTTGGCAAGATAGAGTTCTTGTGTGCTCCCAGAAGTGCAAACATTTGTTCTTACTCTCCTTAACCCACCTCAATGACTTCATCCTCGTGGGTAAAATCCAAGCCACTGGCCTACCTGCATCCCTCCTTAGCTAACGTTAGTTCTTATTAGCTAGCTGATTGCAGGTTGAAAGTGAAATCCAACTACCTCTCCACTTTCCATTTTCCCCATAGTTTCTACAGTCTTGAAGAGTATATAATGGCATGGCTCTCCTGCTAAAGATATAACTGTTATGTTGAGTGATATGATTTCTCTATCAAGATCATTTGCACAGCCTTCCGAGTTTATCAGGTTTATCAATATCATCTATGTTTTGATTTATTTGAAAACGTTCATTTAAGTGAAGCAAATATGTAAGTATGAGCAAACTACTTGACCAGTGAATATAACAGACTCCGTGAGCCTTTTTTTTTTCTTAGACATTTATATGTTTTGCCAAGAAATTGCCCCTCAGTGTTTAATCTGTGGCTTTCAGGGGAAATCTAATTTGTACCCTTCGTTTACACTTGCCTCAACAGATTGTTACACCCTTAGCCAAGTGCGGCCTGGCCTCACAGCCCGTGAGCCTTTTCATGTTTCTGCCGGGACCTTGTGGCCTGATTCCTAGAGAAGGGCCACAAATGCCGTATGTGGAAACGCACTCAAGCCATTTGAAGAGCAAGTGACCCTGTGAAGGAAGAGCTCTCTTGGTATTTGTGAGGATTAAAGAAAGACGCCTCTCCTTCCTTCCTGTCCCTCATTCTGCTTTTACTACGATGTTTATTGGGGTAGATCTGAATGCGATGTCTGTGGCATTGGGTTGCCCACCAAAGTGACTGCCTCAGATGCTGTTGCTAGTGGCCATCTAGCCAACCCCAACTCGTGCAAGCCAAGTGATTATCTATGACAGGTCAGCACTCCGTGCAGACCTGTGTCTGCCTTGAGATCATCGGTATGTGTTGGAGACCACTGTTTTGACCATCGCGTCAACCTCCCTCATCGAGGGGGGCCTAGTAGGTTACTTGCTGGGCTGCTAACCACAAGGTCAGCACTTCAAAACCACCAGCTGCTTCGAGGGAGAAAAGACAAGGGTTTCTCCTCCTGTAAAGGGTTCCAGTTATGGAAATCCACAAGGGCAGCTCTCCTGTGCCCTATAGGGTTGGTATGAGCTCAAATGGACTTGATAGCCGTTAGCGTGCTTTTCTGTATGGGACTAAGAGTGAGCTGTTAAATGGATTGGGGCTGGGTTTTGAGACCACTAGAATGCCGCGGCTTCCTCCTCCATCCTTGCCTTTCTGAGGCATGACAAGCACAGAAACAACGCACTTGGGTCTGCATTGTTGATTGGCTGTTGAAGCTCAACATGATGCCTCCCTGCCATCACTTTGCCATTTCCATCCTCTCTCCTCTTCGTCACATGACCTGTCACTGCCAGACATTCGGTTTTTCCATCAACAACTCTGTTGCTACTCTAGAACATCATGGATAGTGGTGATGGGCAGCAAAGAAGGAAGCCTTGAAATCACCTTTATAAGTCTTGTGGCAGCTGACATTGTTCATCTCCTCTCATGCCCTTCCCCTTCTTATCCTCCACGTTAGTTCCCATCAGATTCCTCAGTCCAGATGAAGGGCCCGCATTGGAGGGTGTACGTTTTAATTTTTCCTCTAAAATAGAGGCTTTCTCTCTGTGGGACTAGACTTATTCCTGGCCACCTCGGTGAATCTTTGTCTTTTTCTACTATATATATCTAGTGAGATCCTAGAACCCTGGGGCACACTCATCACATAGAACCTTCAGGGTCCGAAGAAAATTCTAGAACTGTTATTCTTTCTTTGCTTGAAAAGAGCATCTAGGTTTTATGCCTGGCAAGAATCCCAGCTCTCCCTCAGTGTCTTTCCTCACATTCCCAGAGATTTCCTTACCAACCTCTCCTACAGTCCCCTCCATCTCTTCTACTCTCCTGCTCTGGACCAGATCTGTACCCTGCTGGAGGTTCCTGCTGTGGTCATGAGAGCCACCAGTTGCATCTGCAGAGTCTGGATTGGAGGGGATGGATGATCAGACATTAACCAAAGCATGATACATAATGTTGAATCAGGAGGTTGGATTTTTGCTGCCAGTAATAGAGTATTTATTCTGTTAGGGTAGAACTACATTTCGTCACACCATCAAAGCATTATGACGATGTCCTCAGCATCACATTATTTCTAAGGGAAAATGAAATCTAACTTCTAAGCCCAAAATATATTTTTGAATAGCTACAATTTACCCAGTTGTTTTAATTGGCTGCTACTTTGTCCTCAAATCTCACATTAAAAGGAAGGTCTTAGGATGTGATATGTTATAAAATCCTGGATCCTTATAACCATTCTTGCTTCACTAAATAAGGGATCATCTGGAGAAACTGAGGCTCAGAGGGGTTGAAGTCATGTCACTTCATGTCCCTGGCTTTGCATTTTCCTTTTTAAACTACTCATTGCCAGCAAGTGAATTTTGACTGGTAGTGACTGTGGAGGACAGAGTAGAACTTCCCCATAATGTTTGCTAGGATGTGAACATTTTTTAAAATAATAGTTTTATTGACGTATCTTACACAATCCAATATATCCATTCACATACAATTCTGTTGTTCAATCCCATCAAGTGGCGTTACACAATCATCAATGCTACCAGCTCCCCCCTAGGCTGTAACTCTGGATGGAAGCAGGCTGCCGCATCTTTCTTCTGCAGAGTGCTTGATGGCTTCGAACCACTGACTTTCAGATTTGTAGCCACATGCTTAACCATGACACTGCCAGGGGTGCTTCTTTAAAAAAAAAAAAAGTATATATATCTATATATATATATGTATTAAAAATCTAATTGTCCCACAGAAGAAGGCACCATTCATTCTTAATGGAATTTCTTTTTATTCAATTTTCTGGTGTCCACAACCAGATTACAAAAGCAATAATTTGATTGGGAAATCTTTCCAGCTTCAGCAAGGTTACTTTGTGGAGTTGTAGATAAATGACCAGAAGAAAACTTCACAAAATTAGCGTTTACACTTAATCTGGCAACGAGCTATAATTTGATTGGTAAAAAATTCATTTGGTGTACCTCTGGCCCTTTGCTGCTGGGTAATGAAAATTTATATCTGCGTTTCAGACATCTGGGGAGGGCCTGACAGCTTTGGGGCCGAATGAAAGATGATGTCACACTGACCCCTGTCAGCATTTCCTCACAGACTGGTTACCCAAAACCCAGCAGCACTCACACTTCTTTTTTCCCCCTGCCAGAGCAGACTCGCGTTTTATTTTGGAAGGTTAATGACACTGTAAATCTAATAGGCCATTTTAGTGCCATCATGTGGATATTAAAAAATCACGTGACCAGTCGGGGCACCATATGTGGGGTTCGCTGTTGTCTACTAACAGGAACGGGAGGCTGTAACAAGGCACTGAGGGCAGCCAGGACGTGGAATTAATTTCAAAACCATAGCTACCTTTAAACCAATTCAGAATTTCTGCTAATGATTATTGCTTGCCATTTCAATTAAGGTTGCTTTACTAAGCTAGCGACAGTCAGATGGACCCCAGAAACCTCTGGATGACTTGTAAAGTTTGCAGTAACTTGTGTCCTGTGGGGCAGCACTGACCAGTGGGACTTTCTGTGGCGATGGGATTAGCCCCCGTCCGCACTGACCAGTGTGCACATCACTGGCTACATATGAGCACTTGGCTAGTGGTCTGAGCAACAGTGTTTTCTATCTGAGTTCATTTAAAGCTAAAGAGCCACGTGTGGGCTAGTGGTAGATAGCACAATTGTGGAGCCACCAGAGGATGAGCAACCAGAAAACCGTAACCTCCTAGCCGGTCACTCAGCTTCTGTGCCACCTCTCACCTGTGCCATATTCAAAAGACTGTCGGTCACAGAGCTGACGTCTGAGCTGTCTTGGATCTCCCACAATACCTTTTATATGGAGTCCAGAAATGGGTGGGTGGGGGGAGTAGGACAAGTGAATGACATGAAAGCATGGGTGATGAATGAATGGAAGCAAGAAACTTAAGTGACAATTACTACTTTAGAATTTCTCACTACCTTTCCCCTGAAACTCAAGCCCGACGAAAATCATCATCTTTGAGAGCCATAGGACATCCCAGTGGTCAATTAGCCCGACCAATTCAAAATCAGACTGTGGTGGTTTCCACGAGAGGCCCACGAGCCCCCGGCCCCCAAAGCTGTGTGCTGGAGTAGGTAGAATGGAAGGTCCCCAAGCCTAAGTCTGCCAAGAAAAAGCAAAGCATGGGCAGCTTCTGAAAACATACTTCCAACCTGTGCCCAGAAAAGAGTTCAAACGAGCAGATGTAATTCTCCCTTAAGAGGCACTTTTTAGCCAGGGACAAGTATAGAAAGAGAAACGGAAGCAGTGTGTACTTGCTTCAGAATGGTACTCAGGACAGTATTTTAAAATTCATGTTTAAGTTCATGACTGTTCTGTACTGCCCCCCTAGTAACACGAAGATGACAAGAGAAAGCCGGTGGTGACGACGAAGTGGAGCAGGGAGAGAGGAGGAGAGCAGCATTCTCAGTTGACGTTTATTTGATGCCTACTATGTTTCCAAAAGAGTGGCCCACACTAGGCATGGATGATCTCATTTGCTCTAACAGCACGGAGTGGTGCTAGACTTGCCCCCGTTGTGCAGATGAGGGAAAGAGCCATGAAGAAGCATTCTGCTCAGGGTTATGCCAACAATAAAAGGAGAAACAGAACCTGAGACTCTGATTTCAAGTAGGCTAACTCTAGAATCTACACCTGATAAACCTTGCTGCCGTGTCTTTCCCTAACCTCTCTCTCTAGTTTCATGACTTCTTTCTACAGGTCTTCCAATACTCCAGTTACGGGCCCGGAGTGATTCTCCTCTCAGGAAATATCCCAGTCAGCAAAACATACCCACCCCCCTGCTGTCGCTGACTTTCCCGCTTGCTGGAGAACACAGACAATGAGCAGCATAGAAATAGTGCTAAAAAGAAAAAAACAAATAGATAAAGCAGGGCAGGGGAACATCGAGCATTAGCAGGTAGAGAGAGGCCAGTTGAAGTTCTAGGTCAAAAAGGTTTCATCGAGAAGGGGTTTGGAAGGAAAGAAGCAAACATACTTTTTTTTTAACAATACAGTCAGCTTCTTCACCTCTTGCTAAGCAGAAAGCTCACTATAACTTAGCGATAACCTGCGAATGATTTTATTAAAAGCATCTGTTAGTCAAGTGAGGCAGAGCAGTAGAAAAGTCAGGGCGTCCGTAGGTGAAATTATTTTCAGGGGTCCCTTTGATTCTTTGACACTCTTAGTGTTTGTTTTGTAGTCAGGTGACCATCATGGACCGAGTTCTAGTGTGGATCTCCACAAACCTGGCAGGTATAACACACACGAAGGTGACATAGTCCCGAGTTCTGGAGAAGAGCAGACACGTGCAGCTAGCTACCCATATGTCAGAGGCTTGGGTGTGGAAGGAATAGAAAGAAGAAAGCTTCTTCTTTGCTAAGCCCTTCCCATTGCAATCGTAAACTCCACATGCGAACACAGTGGGCACGACCCAGAACATGATGAGTTCTCTGTCGAAGTAAAACGGCTTCAGCAAGTAATAGCGAATGGTTTTAAATCCCCTAAATGAATTTGGGCTGGTAAAAGCAGGCTGTTTGCATCTCGGAATGAACATGATTAAGAAGCACCAATTAAGGGTGCTGTAGATCTCAAAAATAAGATACGACGTCAGTAGTCTGTCGGTTCCAGAGAGCACTGGTAACGGGCCTTCTCTGAGAGACGCTGCCTCCCTCTACCTCCCCCTGAGTGCATAGCATTCCCGGGTCATTCTGATATTCATTCCTGTCCGAAGGGAAGTGTCCTTTTGTGATCCCTGGCATCACTTCCTGTTTTTCCTTATAAACTTCCCACCCCACTTGTGCCATTGTTGGGATATTGCCTAAAGTAACTTTCCATGACACTGGCAGGCCACTAAGTTTTCTGGTGCACACACCTGATTTCTTGCCTCTTTCCCAAAGATTTTAGGAATTCTACCAAGATTCAATAGCAGCTCTGCCTTGAAGTGAATAGCTTTGTTTGTTTGTTTTTCATTAAAATGGCCACAAACTGTTGCACAGCTTTGGTTAAATGGATCTTTCCCCCCATCTACAACTCTTAAGAAATTTTATAGATTTTTAAATAGTAAGGCTTCTTTTTCTTTCAAAAAGTCAACCAAACCCAAACAAAATCTAATTTATCTTCCATTTCCTCCATCTACAAGCTATATTATTACCTTTTTAGCCTTGTATGACTTATGGTGATCAAATAATTGGTGTTATAAACATGAACTTCACTGTATAGTTTCCTAACGAAAAAAATGCATTGAACATTTCAGGGTGTATGATGAAATTGTTGCGAGTGCTTTAACTGTCACGGGTCACACACTGTGAGTCCCTGTGCGCCTTGTGAGTGAAAGAGATACACAACCTTATGTTGGTATTTGGTATGACTTTCAAATGACGAGATCATGCGTTTATTCGGTGTGAGAATTTCATGTATGCCGGGTCCAGTTTGCAGCCCCGTAGGTGGCCCAGACAATGACCCCTGACCACAGGACTAGGGGTTTGAACCTACCCACCAGCACCTCTGACAGAAAGCCTGGCAATCTGCTCATGGGAGGTCTGAACCTTGAAAACTGAAGGCGCCGTGCTACTCGGGACCCAGTTTTGCAGAATTAAATCTGGGGTACCGGTCTGTTTTGTTTCAAAGTGGTCAGTGGATGGATGTTCATCCCAAAGAATTTCCTAAAATGCTACCTGTCTTGCTACATTACTTTCCTTTTTTCTATTTCAGGAATATTATCTGTATTATTTCTGACCCCAGCCTTCTGGGTTTTTATTAAATTGCCTATTGTTTAATTATAACTTTTAATAGAGCCGTGAGGACTTTTAAAGCTGCAACTTAGAAGAATTCCAAACTCAAGGATGATTTCATGATATTTATTTTGTTTTTGTGAGTTTCGGGTGTCAAAGCATTTCTCCTTGGAGATCTGGGAGAAATCTACCCCGGCCTGCTCCAGTGGACTCCTTCAACATCCTTAGCCCTTTGTTTAAAGTTGGCAATTGACGACCCAGGTGCTCTGTCTGCAGTGATTTGTACACCTGGTTTGTACACCTGGCTTCTTTTTTTAAAAAAAATGTCAGTGAATGGCTGAAACCCAGATCTTTTCAACCTACATAGTTCACTTCTTCACTGCCATTGTGTCAGTTCTGACTCCGAGATCCTAGGACAGCAGCATTTCTGAGACTACACACCTTTCCAGGATTGGGAAACCTCATTTTTCTCTGGTAGAGTAGCTGGTGAGTTTGAACTGCTAACCTTGTGGTTAGCAAGCCACTATGCCACCTGGGCTCCTCAGGGGGTCTCTAGCTCAAGATGGTTCCAGTTTTATCTGTAGTTCAGCTTCCTGCAGATCTTCCTGTTCAATGGAGCTGACCTTTCTTTTGGAAGTGCTACAGGGCCTCTCGTCAGAATTGACTTGATGGCAGGGAGTGGTTTTGTTTGTTTGTTTGTTTGTTTGTTTTCCTCCACCGTGAGTATGCAGAGTTCACTCCAGCCATTCTGGGCTGACTCCAGCCTTCTGTTATTGCAAAACCAAAACGTACCTCTTTCCTGAGCCTTTCCTTCCTTTTGTTTTATATCATACTGCGTGCACAAACCTATGTTAACCAAGAGCCAAGGAAGAGCCCAGCAAAGTCCATCCAGGACCAGCTGGAGTTCACTTATCCAGGAGAAACAAGACAAAGCAAAGCAAAAACAAACTCCAACTTGTCCTTGAGAAACCTTATCTGTGGCTCTGTCCAACCGAAGTGACTACAAAGCCCCAGGGGGGTGGGGGGGCTGCGTTCCTCTGGTCCATCCCCTAAGTAGGCTCGCCACATTGGGTACATCTGCTTGATTGCTATCTTGCTGCACAAGAAAGCCAGGGCCAGCCCACTGGGGGGGGAGGGGGGGGCTTGTGCCCGGTGTCTTCCGTGGCACTCTTCCTGTGTTTCCATGAGGCTAACAGAGAATACAGTGGTGTGGAATACATTCCAGTGGTGGACTTTTCTGACTACATAAGGAGACAGTTCCGTTTCTCTGTTGTAAGTATTCTGTGTGCACAGTGGAAATGGAGAGAGCTGAATGTGCATAGTTGTCAAGAAGTTTTCTGAAAGAAAGTTTATCCAGGCATTTATTTTTCCTTACTTTAACACCGGCACGACGATCGAGCCACTTCCAACTCAAGAAAAGCCTGTCTCGGGTTGCTGAGGTTGTTCATCTTTATGAGAGCAGGCAGCCTCCTCTTTCCCCTGAGAAGCAGCTCGTGAATTTGAACTGCCGATCTTGTGTGGTTAGCAGCCCAATACTCTCTGGCTTCACCCGAACACTTTTGTCCTTACTTTTAGAAGGAACAAAAAGATGCATCCTGTCTTGGGAGGGACATCACATGTCACAGCTGATGGCCATTGTTCAGCTGTTTTGGAAGTGTAGGATAGCTTCCACTATTGCTTTTAAGAAGGATCTGCCTGTAACGCAGTGGCTCTCAACCTTCCTGATGCCACGACTGTAGTATAATGTTGAGGGGGGGGCAGTCCCCCACCACTACCCATGGGTTCCGTATACGGTTGAGATATATAAATATTATATTAAAGTCACCGAGAGTATGAGTGATAGAAGAGATTGTACAATAAAGCAGCCAGACACATTTTATGGTAACATTGTTCACCTCAGCCCCACTTGGTGGTCCACGTGGAGAGAGGGGGAAGGGAAGGAGGATGGGAAAGGGAACAATGGAAAAAGGACAGGAGAGGAGAGGGGGAAGAGAGGGGAGCTACCAGTGAGAGAGAGGTCTCTATCGCTAACCCAAGACTATATACCTTTTGGGGGCATGCAGGCCCACTAATTACAGGTAAAGACATACGTTACAGGAAAGGGTTGTGCTATAGGTATTACAGTAATGGGAGGGGGTGATCTAGGGACATACATGCAATAGGAAGAGGAGGGATTGGGGGTATACATGTGACAAGATGGGCAGATCCTAGATTTAGGATGGCAGCTTAACCTTGACCTGTTCTCTGGGTCTCCATAGGAACCATTATCAGTAGGGTGTAAACCCCACCTACAGGAACCAAATAGATGACTGCAGGCCTGTCCATTGTCTTTAACAGCCGGGAGCAGGGCCCCCTGCAGTCTGGCAACTGATCGTCCTCAGGGGGGCAATGCCTGCAAGCATCTGACCTCCCCCCCCACAGGACCCTTTACTACAGTTCCTCATGTGGTGGGGACCCCCCAACCATAACATTATTTTCATTACTACTTCATAACTGTAACTTGGGGCGCGACCCACAGGTTGAGAACCACTGATCTAAACACTGGTGGACACTGCTCTGACCCGCGGTTTTCAAGTCAATTCCAACTCCAAGCCATTCTTTAGCATGGAGCCAAGCTGCACCGAGCGTTTCTGGGACACCCATCTTTACAGGAGCATGGCACATCCTTCCCCTTGGCGGCGCTGGTGGGTTCGAACCGCCTATCTCATGACCTTGCGCTTATTTAGGATTTGCAGAATATCAGGAGGTGCTTTTTACATCCTAATGAAATTCTCTAGCCAAAGTATATATATAGCCCACAGTCTCTGATTAAGTCAAAGGATTGTTGTGAACATGGTCAGAACCATGAAGGTTGTTTTGTTTTGGGGGCGGGGGTGTTAGTTTAAATGGCGGGCATTTGGGCATAAAAGAATAACCACCCAATACTGTTCTTTTTGTGATTCCGCCCATAGAAAAGAAAGGATTGGAAGTTCAGGGTCCGAGAGAGTGGCCAGCAGACTTTCTTACTGTGAAACAAACAAGAGCTGGAAACATGGGCGAGTCAGCTGCACTCAGAGGTCCAGGAAAATTAAGGTTGACACTAAAATAACTTTGGCTTACATACGACGTACAGCAAATGTTAAATAATGAAAAAGTATGTCTTTTAGGTCTAAAATGTTCTAGGTTGTGAGAAAATACGGAGCATAAATCATGCCAAACTATTCCTGGCATTAGGCCTTCAGGGTGCATTTGTTTGAAATCAAGGGCCAAATTGCCTGGAAGAGCAAAAACCGCTAGATGCCAGCTGAGGCGGTTGCCAGCCTCGGAACGGACACACACTTTCTGGAGGCATCCACACGCACGGCCTGGGTTTGCCTTCAAAGTGGTTCCCTTGACTTGATGTTGGAAATGAACAAGGTTGGGCCTTCTGTGGGCTAGAAAGGGCATCAGTCACCCAGCGCTTCCTTTGCCCAGCAAGGGAACTTATTGTTCTCTTGGAATGGAATGGTCCTGGAGCAGGGCGAGAGCGGGTTTTGCTATGTCAGGTAAAAGGAATCACGTTTGCTTTTTGAGGCGGCCTTGATGCGTCATTTTAATAATGGGGCAAAATCAACGCACACACTCACACCCCTCCCCATCTACTCTTAAAGGGAAACTGAACGGGGTCCTGTTTTTACAAGTGTGTGTAACCATCACTGAATAGGTGCTAAGCATCAATTGTTCCCAGTGAGTAAGGACATAGGATATGTTTTAAAAAAAAAACCCAAACTCACAGCAATTTATTACCAGAATGTTTTAAACGAAATGGAGGATTTCAGCAAAGGAGGATTTGCACGGATTCATGTTTAAATTCACCAGAAGTGATTAATCTTTGTGTTCCGTTTTTTGTCCAAGGTCGGTTTTACACACCATGTAAAATCGTTTCTTTAGAAGACAGTCTGCTTTCTTCCAGGGGGGGGAGGGGGCTTGGGGGCGGGGGGAGACCATGGATCTCCCGTGACATACTTCTTAAGGCTTTTTCCACAATGCTGTTTTTGTTCTGTCCTTTTAGAAGAGTTTAATCGGAGGGATATTGTGTAGAGAATAATTCGAGTAGAAGGCAGCAGGAACTTAGACAGGCATGGCCACATTCAGTAAGTGGCGCTGGTTTCCCAAAAACCTCTCTTCTGTTTTCAGCCTTCCTTAAGAGAAACCCTGGCTTTTCGTTTTCCCAGCCATCCTGGACTCTGATTTTCACATGGACAATGTTCTTTCAATTCCCCCAAGGAAACTTTTTCTGGGGAGAAATTTTTAAAAATCAAAAGAGTTCAATAAAAATACAAAGAAATGGCTAAGCCTCCCCCGCCACACCCCCCAAAAAGAAACCTTTGCTTTCTTTCTTTGGCTGAAGGATATCTTTTTCTTCCCCTGTAAACTTTCAGGCTGTTTCTTCAGTGGTAGAAAGAAATTACTGTATTTGAAAACATAATCTTTACCCGGGCACCTCTAACTAAGGGAAATCTTTCCATCGATAAATCCAGAGAGAGAGAAATATTTTCAGCGTCATTCACCTTTCTTACTATCCATTTCTGACACATACCTTCTTGGATTTCTTTGCACCAGAATACTCAATGACAAATAGGAAGGCTGGAGAGAGGAACTGAAAACAGACATGAAATCCCTTTCCCCCTCACTGCACTCAACCCTAGAGCTTTTGGAAGCTAGAAAAAAGTTGTTTGTTTTTAATTTCAGAGCTGTGTCTCCTAGCATTTGTTTGTCTTTTTAAGAAGAAGTGCAGCATTCCCGAGCCTTCTTCTTCCTGTTTGTAAACACCCATGCTTCCCTTCATATTAAATTCATTTCTATGACTGAGACATCTCAGAGACCTAACCACGTAGTCAGATTAAATTTGGCCTGCATTTTGAGCATCCTCTGTATACAAGTTACCACCTGGGATTTTTAGCTGCTAGGGCTGTAGTGGTGAACGAGCCCCATTTAATTCCACTGACACCCATGCCTGGCTTCTTAAACATGTTAGCTTTTACAAAGCCAAAATGGGAACAAATATAGCTGTATTGCCTGGCTTCAACGCAAATGTGTTAGCAATTGAAGGATGAGTCAGTATAGACACTCAAGAATGCTTTGAGAGCTTTAGATAAATAGTATAATACAAATGGGATGATTGCTAATTTTTTGTTCTCAATCACTTGTTTTCAAGGACACTAAAATCCATGTAGCCCCTAAAAAATGATAAATAAGGGCAGTCACTTTTATTCCTCCAGTCACAGACAAGAAATGATTTCAGATGATATACAGCCTTTCGGCCATGGGCCAGGAAGTCTTTACTGCTGAAGTCTGGGCCCCAGTTGGTAAAACAAGTGGAAACTTCAGGTTCGGCTTTAGGACCCTCTTTCAAATAAAAACTTCATTTTCTCTAGGCAAATACATTGATTTAATCTTGTGTTTGGGGTAAAATATACATGAAATGGGACTAGTCTTTAAAGAAGGAGGAAACATAACGTTGCCTTTTTCTCCACCACCCCTTTCAAAAGGAAGCCTAAAGGCACCAGAAAAGGGCACAGCACTTCCTTCTCCGATGCTCTTTAGAACGGTCCCGGCTCCTCTGGAGTCATTTAGATGTGCCCCTGTTTGACGACGGGCCCGTCACTCTCCCCATCAGTTACATGTTGGAATGCAGCATTCAAAGGTCCACACCAGAGGCTGGGGCAAGGAGATGATGTGTTTCATAAGAGAGACGCATTGAAAATGGTTTTTTTTTCCAGAAGCCAAAACATGTTATCACTGACTACATTCTTCTAAGGGAGCCCTCATGGTATAGTGGTTACCCGTTAGGCTGTCTTCAGCCAGGTTATCAGTTCGATATCTACCAGCTGTTCTGTGGGCGAAAAGTGAGGCTGTCAGCTCCCTTAGAGACGGATAGTATCTGAGACCAAAGGGGGCCATCCGACTCTGTCCCAGGGTCATTCTGAGTCAGAATCCGCTCGATGGCAATAGCAAGTTCTTACACATCTGCTTTGGTGATTCGTCGTTGTTGTTGCCTTTTTACCGGTTTGCTCTTCCACCTCCACGTCTGAGCTGAAGCTACATTGACTTTTCACAGGCTCATTTCTCACTGGTTCTGCCGCAGACGACACACCTGCATCTTCTGAGCACCCAGTGCTGTGCCTCAAGCCTGCAGGGCAAGTGTAAGGAAGATGACACTTGTCTTTGGCCTCAGGGTGTTTTCATTCATATGGTTAAAAGTTTTGTTCTATTAGTAAATTCCAAACTGTAAAAAAAAACAAGTATAGAGTAACAACAACAACAACAAAACCCAAACCAACAAACCAACAATGTTGGGTATGGCAGTGCTCGGGATGAGGATCAGGGTTAGGATGTCAAAGAGAAGGTCAGGGAGGGTTTCCTGAGGAAGGGCCCTTTAAGAGAGATCTGCATGCTAGAAGGAGCTAATAGTGTGAAAATGACCAAGCTGACATTCCAGGCAAAGGACTTGAGGCAAGAAGGAACTTGTCATGTGTACCCACTGCCATCCAGTTGATTTCAGCTCATCTCCCTATTAAGCAGCGATTCTCAACCTGTTGGTCGTGACGACCCTTTCACAAGGGTTGCCTGATACATAGGTTACAATGATGAAGTAGCAACAAAAATAATTTTATGGTTGGGGAGTCACCATAACATGAGGAACTGTATGAAAGGGTCTTGGCATTAGGAAGGTTGAGAACCACTGAATTAGAGGGAGCCCTGGCAGTGCAGTGGTCATGCACTGGGCTGCTAACCACAAGCTCAGTCGTTCAAAGCCACCAGCCACTCCTTGGGAGAAAGATGAGACTGTCTTCTCCCATACAGAATTACAGTCCTGGTAACAACAACAACAACAACAAAAAAAAGAATTACAGTCCTGGAAACCCATTGGGACACTTCTACCTGTCCTATTTGGGTCACCATGAGTCAGAATTGACTCCATGACAGTGCCAGTGACGTCAGTGTTCACGGGAGCAAATAGCCTCGTCGTCCTTCCTTGGAACAGTGGTAGGTTGGAGCCCCCAACCTGGGCATCTAGCAGCCCCACACTTTACCTGACAGTACAGCACTCTGCTGACAGCACCACCAGGCCTCCTTTGTCCTGTACAGTGAACCTTAGAGAGGCAAGGTGTGTGGCGAGCAAGCCTGCCATGGCACCGCTGTAACCCCTGGAGGAGGCAGCAGCTGGAACTGGTGGTCGAGAGACCACAACATGGAGGCAGCTTCTGTGCTTTCGTTGACTGCATTGTTCTATCTTTATAGTGTTTTAAAACACGGCAGAAGATGTGTTACGCTTGATCCCCTTACAAGCAACTCGGCGCATGTTTTCATGTATCCTGCCTTTTTATTCAGACATATTACACTTAGGAACTGCTCCTGTTCTTCAGGCATGGTAGGATTGCAAAGGCCAGGTATAGGGAGTCTGGATTTATTCTAGGTGCAGTAGAAATCCATTAGCATTTTAAAGGGAGGTGGCCTGATCTGGTTTATGTTATCTAAAGCTACAAGGTCGCGGTGAGTTAGAACGGACTCAAGGGCAGGGGGTTTGGTTTGGAAAGATTACTCAGAGCCTGTGGTGTTCAGTGGTTAAGTGCTCCGCTGCCATCTGAAAGGTTATCAGTTGGAATCCACCAGCCATGGTGGGAGAAAGACGGGGAGGACAGCGTGATGCCCTGCCCTACAGTGTCTTTGAGTTGGAATGCCCTTGACAACACACAGCATGAAGGACAAAAGCCCCCTTTGACTGCTATGGGAAGACTCGGTCATGGGGAATCGGTGGAGAAGTCACTACACTTCATTAAAATGCGGACACTCTGAGGAGTAAAGTAGCAGTGAACTTAAACAGATAAGTGGACACCTTTTCACATATTCTAGAGGAAAAACACCCAAACTTTGTCTGATGTACTGAACACAGGTAGAGAAAACTCCTAGGTGTTGGCTTGAGAAAACAAAGAAGGTGGAGGAAGTCATTTCTGAGGAGGAGCTCAGGAGGAGTAGGAGGCAGGGCTGTGGTTCAGTAGTTCTCGGTTGAGATATGTAAGTCTGCGATAGCCCTTCGACATCCTGGTTCAAGTAGACATGGGAATATAAAGGTCTGGAACTCAAAGGTGGGTGAAATCATTGAAGATACAAACTAGGCAATTAGGAACACAGATGGTCTTGTAAGTCCTGGGACCTATAAGAATGTCTTCAGAGTGCAGAAAAGGAAAGAGGGCCTAATCTAAACCCTCGATGATGTAGCAACTATGGAAGGAACCAGTAAACAACACAGAGAGACCGCTCTCTGTGAGAGGGAAATTCAGGAAAGTATTGTGCCGTGTATGGGAAACATTATTTTAAGAACAAAGGCATGGTGATTGGCATCTAATGCTGCTGAGTAAGATACAAGCAGAGAAGTGATCATTGGTTGGTTCACTTGGCAAGAACACAGAAGCTTGGGGGTGGGGAGAGTTGCTAACATCTGTATACTTCTGTGTCCCCTGAGAACAGTGCAGTAGAAGACAAGAAAGTATACTTTCCAGATACTTTGTGAGTTGTAGTGTGTACTTGTGTGTGTTTGTTTTGGGCTTTACATTTTTGTTCTATGCCAATTTGTTTGGTCATTGAGATTTGCCTGAAGCACCAATGTGCAATTTTTAGACCCTAGGAACTTGCAGCCTTCGGTATGGATTACAACTCAATGTAAGAAAGACCAAACTACTCACAACTAGACCAATAGGTAACATCATGACAAATGGAGAAAAGATTGAAGTTGTCAAGGATTTCGTTTTTTGCTTGGATCCACAATGAATACTCGTGGAAGCAGCAGTCAAGAGATCAAATGATGCATTATATTGAGTAAATCTACTGCACAAGACCTCTTTAAAGTGTTGAAAAGCAAGGATGTTACTTTGAAGATGAATATGGAAGCTGTCATGGACTGCTAAGAAAACAACAACAGTCTTGGAAGAAGTACAGTCAGAGTGCTCCTTAGAGGTAAGGTTGGCAAGATTTTGTCTCAAGTCCTTGGGGCATATTCTCAGGAGAGACCAGTCTCTGGAGCAGGACATCATGCTTGGTAAAATAGAGGGGCAACAAAAAAGGGGGCAATCCCCTTCCCCCCCATGGGTTGACACAGTGGCTGTAACCATGGGCTCAGACATAAGAACAATTTTGAGGATGGCCCAGGACCAGGCAGCATTTCATTCTGTTGTGCACGGGTTGGATGTGAGTCTGAGCCAACTCCACAGCACCTAACAGCAACAACATGCACTTACATGTAGAAAAACATCTGTCTCATAAGAGAGAGCTCATGCATTGATAGTGGGGAAACAGTTTATTACATTAACCAATCATTCAAGCTTAGCTGTTTACCCACATGTTCATTGCAGCATAAATCATCAGGTCAGGAATGACTCAAATACCCATTAGTAGTTGAATGGAGAAACATCTTCGGTCTATTTCTGCCCTGCAGTGCTACTCAACAGTGAAAAGACACAGACTCCCTATTCATGCAACCCGATGGGTATATCTTTCAGACTCTGTGCTGAGCAGGAAAAACTGGACAGTTAAAAGTATGTTATCATCGGATTGGAACTAAACGAAATGCTGATCAATATTGAAAAACTTCTTGACCGATCAATGATTGCCTGGTGTCAGGAATGGAGAAGAAATGGCCTGAACAGGGAGAGGAAGGTGCTCTCTGGAGAAACTATGTCTTCGTTGGAGGGGTGGTTACACGGCTCTATGCATTTGTCAGAAGTTATTGGTCTGAGCACTTAAAATGCATTCAAGTCGACTGAGCGGAGAGAAACAAAGTGAGCCTCACTCTTGGGATTCACCTGTGTTGCCCTACGTCATCTTCTTATCCCACTTGTGAGGGAGTGTCTTGCTAGATTACTTTGAGACCCTTCTTTTATGCTTTCTTATCTATCAGTATGTTACTGGATTACTGAAATCTCTCTACATGGCCTGGATCCTTTTCCATAGAATTGTTAACACGCATGCTTCATGTCTGGAGATGCATTGCCTTTTTTTTTTTTTAATGGAATAGTCTTGATCTTGACACTGCAATTTAGAAAGCATCTTATCTAAATATGTTCTACGTGCCGATATCAATAGTTTGGAACATCCTAATACTATTAGTCTGACATTTTATGACTCCATTCCACTTTGTCTTCCCTTGCCTAAGAACTGACTTTTCGTATCCAAACTAGAGGCCATGGTTAGCTGATGCTCCATAGAGAGATGACCAGAGTGATGACTTTTCATACAAACTTCTCATACACATTTCAACACACCCACTCAACTCTTTTTCTTGTTAAAATAATAGGACTAAAATAATAGCATCGATGAAACATACAATTTTCCTCTAGTTCTTTAAAGCTCCCTCCCCCACTATCATGACCCTAATTCTACCTTACAAATCCGTGTAGACCAGAGCCTATACATGGATACAGATAAGAGCTGGAAACACAGGGAATCCAGGACAGATAAACCCCTCAGGACCAATGATGAGAGTACCCATACCAGGAGGGTAAGGGAAAAGTGGGGGAGAAAGAGGGAAGCGATCACAAGGATCTATATATAACCCCCTCCCAGGGGAACAGACAACAGAAAAGTGGGTGAAGGGAGACATCTGTCAGTGTAAGACATGAAAAAAAATTATAAATTATCAAGGGCTAATTTGATGGTGGGGGAAGGAGGGAATGAGCTGATACCAAGGGCTCAAGTAGAAAGAAAATGTTTTGGAAATGATGACAGCAATATATATACAAAAGTGCTTAACACAATGGATGGATTGTGTTAAGAGCTGTACGAGCCCCCAACAAAAAAAATTTTTTTAAATAGCTTTCTAAAAGTAGAGGGGGAGCGGGCTTCAAAAAATTCATGTGGAAGTTCTGTGATCTTTCTATTCCCATTTTTCGCGAGCTTTCTGAAGCCCCTTCCTTCATCAGTGACTGCCGCGCTTCCGCTTTCTCCTTGCCGCTGAGTGGGTTCTCACGCAGCGGGTCCTGTGGGACAAGGTAGAACTGCCTCCTCAGGTTGGCAGGCCGCCTCTCCTTCCAATGGAGGGGCTGGCCGGTTGCTTCAAACCGCCTTTCCGTTAGTAGTGAGTGCTTCGTCCGTGACGCCCCCAGCTGGTTGTCTCAGCTATCCATTACAGTTTATTTTCTCCTCGAGCTGCGCTTCTGCTGGACACGTGACCGCCGTCTCCGCCAGATCCAGATGGGATCCTCTGAGAGAGGCTCTTCTTCCTGAGGATACGACACTCCTTTCCAGGAAGCATCCAGAACTATTCTTAACCTGGGACTCCTATCCATCATGTGTCATCCTCCCGAGATACTGCACCTTTCCCCGGGGCCTGGCCAGGCGTTTCTCTGCTCAGTGCCATTTCCCGTCGACTTGAGGCGATCATCCTTCCTCACCACCGGGAGCGCATCGCCATGAAGTGCGTGGCCCTGCGATCTCTTCAGGGTCCTTTGTTTAAATAGTGGTCACCCTGTTTAAAGATTATTTTATGTTTTATCCTTTATCATCTTTCTCTTTACCTAGGGGACAATTTTTTTAATTGCTTTTAGTGCTAGTTTCTACTAGACGTGTTTTTCATACCTAGCATTGTGTTTAGTATTTCATCCCAATATGATAAAATATCAATTACTGCCTGAAGCAGTATTTCTTCACACTGGCCATTCACTAAAATTCTCTAGGTTTTTGTTTCTCAAATATTACAGTGGCCTCCCATGCTTACTGGGGTTTTAATAAATCTGGAATCGGGTCCAGGCTTAATGGTTTTTAAAGACATCATAGTGATTCTTAAGTGAAACTAAAGTACGAAAACCAGAGGGGACATTAGAGGTTAGCTTACCTTGGAAAATTCCCTGGACACTTTCTAAATGGGATGACACAGCAGAGTTGAGGTGACACCTATTTTTAAAGTTGCCTGTTTATTTTTTGTTGGGTGAATTTTTGCTCATCAAGGAATCAGTCTGGCCAGGGAATTATGTTGGATGCTAAGATGCTGAGAGAGAAGTCTGCATATTTGGAACCTGCTTCCATCCCTGCTGTGACCAAAGCTAGACCGTGAACAAGAGCATCTCTAGACCAGACTCACAAACTCAGTGCATCGGGTAGAGCGATCACTGACACACTAGGGACAGGGCCACTCCCCTTCTAAGGACCACCGAACTCCAAACCCCACTGTCGCCCTAATGCACAGGTCCGGTCTCAGTGCCTTCAGGCCGATGCCAACTCATGGGAACCATGTAGGACCGAGTCAAACTACCCCTGTGAGTTTCTGAGAGTGTAACTCTTCATGGGAGTAGGAAGCCCCCTCTTTCTCCTACAGAGCAACAGCGAGCACCCCGACATGTCACCACTGTGTGTGTCACCAGTGCTCCTCTGCAGGCCAGCTGGGGCTCTGAAAATCCTCCATCCCCGCCAACACCACACACTGCACCAGCATCATGTCAGGGGCGAGTCGATGCTATGTTTGACCGGTAGGGCTCGGGAGTGATGTTATAAATATAGAAATACCCTTGGCATCAAAAATTCTGCCCACTTCTGTAGATACCGGGTTTCTGAACCTGCAAATCTTTACAGGAGCAGATACCCTCTCCGCACAGGGCGCTGGTGGATTTGAATCTCTGGCCCAAACCTTTCTGTTTTTATAGGGAAAAGGAGATTACATTTTTGGTTGGAATTTTATAATTATTCAAGATTGGCATTTAATTTTTGAAAGCTTTATTCATGTTCAGGGATGTAATTCAGCACACAGGCCACCAGGCTGCTACATCTGTGGTAGAGGATCCTTAACATTTGCTTCAATTCTCGCATTCTAATTTGGACCAAATACAAAAATACTCCCTTAAGGTGGGACTTTTTTTTTTTTTTAAGAGATGAACTTATATTAATTATCTTCTTCCTGAATCCTCCCATTTTCAAGTACCTCTTATTCCACTGATGTGTTAAGTGCACTGGTACTGAACTTCATTCCATGGTCCTGATAGCATACCCATTCTGACCCATCCTAGAGGTGATGTCTCAAGAATTTACACAACTATTATACACTGCGTTCACAATATGTAGAGGATCTTGGTGTTATGTCAGAGGGAAACCTTGTCTTAACTTTTCAGAGGGGAATGGAATGTGCAGTACAGTGTGGCCTACAAATCATTTTCAAATTAGTATTCTGTACATCTGGAGAAGAGTACATTTCTGCTCGTGCATAAATTGCCTATGAACACATTTCAAAAACCTACGCTTAATCTTAGCAATGAACATTTCAAAAAGTAAATTAATATCTTCAAGGGGAAGAAATACAGTATATTAAACAGGAACCCACTAGAAACTTGATAGTTAAGAGTCTGTCAGCGTTTCCATTATAAACCCTGTTTTTGAGGGGTTTATAACTCACTTATAAAAATTCATCGTAGGCTGAGACTTGGCATGTAAGGTCTCAGCCGGCAGCTTGATGTGATATTCAGTCTGAAGGACCTCGGATTCTTGTCAACGGGATACTATTTTAAAGCTCCAAGATGAGGTCTAAATAAAGAGAGGGAATGATTTAAGCCTACAGAATCCAGCAACTGCAAAATAAGGAACTAAATAACCACTGTAAGATCAGCAGGTTTGGGGCTTGGCTTTGCAGGGCCCCACACAGTTATCTACGCCTGGACTGTACATCTCTGCCGCTCAGGGCGGGACTGGCGTCCTTTTCTTGTTTGGGTCACATTCAATGTAACTTTAATTCTCCATTTAATAGCTTAATATATAATCTGTCGAGGTTACAGGTTTAGATGAAAGTTTATAAATGAGGCTAATTAACATTGAACTTGTAACTCCTTTTTGTTTTTCTCCCCTCCTTGCCATTTGAAAAAGGTACTTGGAGGAAGTGGGGCTGGAGTATAAAAATGTCTTAGGCCATTGTAAATTCCTTGTGTAAATAGCTCTGTGATCTGTTACATGTCTAAATTAGCACAATATGTATTCATTTTAAATATTGATCTTTAAGGAAGTAATGCAATAAATCTGAATACTCTTTTGCATTACTGTTTACATTAGGTCGACTATAGATAAAGAGAGACAGTTGCCTTGTAAATTTGCTTGCTGAGTTCTCAGGGGCATATAAATAATTCTGTTTCCAACGATACACAAAACAATGATGATAACCTATTGTGAGCTGCGGGGCGATTGTGCAGCGCTTGGCTGAATCAACGACCCAGAGCAGGCCTGGGAGTAACTGATGTGCAGCTGGCCATTGGGACCATTGTTTAGATCAGGAAATGAATGAAAAAGTGTGGCACAGAACAAAACCCTATAAATGTAGCTCCATCGAGATGTAGTTCCTTCCCAGCTGCACAGTTCCTAAAGAGTTACCAAAACTATTTAAGAACATAAAAACACAATTGTTTGGCGTGGTAGTGGTAGCAATTTGTCTGTAACAATGTGAAGTATGTTGTGGTAACCTTCATGGGGAAAAGACTCTGTGGATGGGCTTGGTTGTGGTTTGGGGTTTCCACCTTCTCCCAGTAGCGGTTCCTGAGCTGTGGCATGAACCGGTCTTTGAACAATTTGATAGCTCGACCAAATTTCAGCTAGGAATGTTAAAACATAATGGCTGAAGATTAAGAATAAATTTACACCTCAGCCATAGAATCCCAAGGCCAAGATCAACCCATTCCCCTTAACGTTCCCATCATCTATCCTGGAGTGCAAATACTCACATTGAAAGGAGGTGGGGTGAAATGTTGAGCTTATAGTGGTAAACAGATCTGTTAAGCAGCTGAAAAATGTATTTATTTCAGTCTTTCCATTTGACAAGGCTCATTCTCCCAAGGAAAATACAAAGAATGCAATGACAGCCCCTGCAGCCGGTCCATTTCCTCTCCTGACTTTAATCTCTCCCTAGGAAAAACATTTCTTGAAACGCTATAATGTGTGTGCATTGACACATTTACTCCGGTATGTAAATGGGTCCGACCTTCTATTTATTCTTCATGTTATTCAAAGGTATGTTTATTATGTTCGTAGTTAAGAACAATTATTCTCATCATGCTGACCTTTGCAGTTCTCCCAGTTTGCTTGTGTGCATCGCAGCAGCGTGTAAGAGCCTGGAGAAGATACTAATTGGATCAATATGATTCGTTTATCACAATTTTTTTTTAAATGATGAAAGAAGTTCAGTGAGGTTAAGTGATCTGTCCATGGACTTGAACCCCGAGATTTGAACCTCAAATGTCATGTGCTCACCAATGTGGTTGTAAAATGCCCTGTTTTTTAAAGGGCCGCATGTCGTCTAGGGAATCCCGTGGAAGATGTATGTAGACGATTGGCACCATGCACACCCGGGATCCTTGCTATTCATTGATGTCCAGTTTCCTGTCCAGAGAAAGAAGGCAGCGTCCATGACAGACGGTTCTGAAATTCAGTTCTACTCAATGGCTCCAGCAAAGCCCCCACGTTCAGCTGGCCCACGCTTGTCTTCGACGCAACATGAACATACCTAGTGAAATAGCCAAAGGGTGAGAAATGAGAAGCAGTTGGTGAGAAATGGCCAGGAGGTGCTGTGTTTATTCCAAGGCTTTGGGGTTGCTATTTCAGAACTTTATTTGATCGTTCTTATGCAGTCCCTTGTATATTACATTTCAAGAGCGTGCACCTAATAAATCCATCTGCTTGTCTGGCCGAGCTCATTTCGATTCCCAGAAAGTTGGGTTTAATTGTTAAATCTGATTTTGTTCTATTGGCAACCTATTTTCCCAGATGCCTTCAGTCCTGGGTTGCGTGGGTAAGGGTCGGGGAGGGTGGGCCTTGAGGACTGTGGATCTTGAAGCATTCTGATGGACGCTGTCTCCCTGAGCATGGACACCAGATGGGCCACATTCCCCAGTTATAATGATCTGGGGGGAACTGGGGTGCGGAGGTTAAGCTCCTGGCTACTCACCCCAAAATGGCCAGCGCTTCAAACCCCACCAACCGCTCTGTGGAAGCGGCACCAGCTCTGGTTAGAGATCACAGACTTGGAAACGTGAGGAAGCGGGTCTCCTGTCCAATGGCGTTGCTTTCATGCGGAATCTATTCAACAGCAATTCGGTTTTCTAGGACAGTTTGTGTAGACGAGATCCAGACCAAGACCAAAGCCACTGCCGTGGAGTCGATTCTGAGTCACAGAAAAGATAGCTCTTCAATGGGTAAAGGGGCCTTTCTCTATATGAAGTCAAGGAATCCTGGTGGCACTGTTGGGGAAGCTTTGGACTGCCAATCACAAGGTTGGTGGTTCAAAACTACTAGCTCCGCCTCAGGAGAAAGATGAGACTATCGACTCCCTTACTATTTACCGCTTTGGAAACCCTACTTGGGTGGCTGTGAATTGGAATTGACTCAATAGCAATGGGTTTGGCCTTTGGTTTATGTCTGATTTCAGGCAATTCAGAGTAACTGCACGAGAATAAAAATGTTGGTGCTGGGATCTTGATTTTAAAAGGCTTCAGACGTTAACAAATAATATAAAACCCGGTCTATTTTGTTTCAAGGCTTTGATTTAGTACAGAAATTCGGGCCAACTCCAGGAAGGAAAATATATTCTATAGTAAAATAAAATGCTAACAACTCAAGAATTCTACGTGACACCTCATTTGGTGATTGCCACCCAAAATTATAGTCACTGGTTATAAATCAATTCCTAGGCATAGTTATAATTACATTAATAGCACTGGTTTGTTTTCCAAAATGCAAATATTAGATGATGAGGAAATGTTCTGGTTCTAAATGGTTTTAATTAAGATACCAACCTTTTTTTTAAGGTGGTAGGGAAGCTCATTTTTCTGTCTTTGCTTTGTGTTTTCTTGTGCACATGGTTTTCAAGAAAAAGGAAAGTAATGATTATAGTAAATTACAGGAGTCAGGCGGCAGGGTAATTAACAGGTAATTATCAATAAGCAATTTAACCACAAAAGCTTGGATCCCACCTACCACTTGTCAACAATAAAAGCTTAGTAACGCCACATGCCATTGGAAACAGAGTCTACAGGGAGCCCCCGAAAGGCAGCTAATATAAATAAACAATTCCTCTTGGGAGAATACACAAAGGCCAGGCTGTGAGTGACCACATCGAAGAAGGAAAGGAAAATCCAGTAGGCAGGAAAAATATTAGGAAACCAAACATTGCGCTTCAGATTTAGGAGAAAAATTATCTACGAAATGCCTTTCGCATCCAATATATAAATCTTATATTTCTTTAAGCACTCATTAGAAATGTAAAGTCATTTAACCAAGCTGGAATTTTTGAACGAGGAAAAGGTGGACCTTCTTTACTTTTCAATAGAGTCAGCCCGCTTTATGGATTGAGTGCTAGTGAGTAATCTACCATAGAGTACATTTATTATGGAAAGGTGTAGCTATGATACAAATCTTGATTTGGAAACTCTGCCTTTTGAATATGGGCCAGGTCTCTATTTCCATTTGCCCATTAAAAAAAAAGGAATAAAAAAAATGGGGTGGGGGGCTTTTAATTCTGACAAAAAGACCTGACACTGTGTAAACAGAATAATATAATCCTCTATTTCATCTTAGGTTTGTTAATTTGGTGTGGGGACACAATTACAAATAGCTAAATCCTGGATGGAATTTAATTCCAGAAGAGATTTTCTCTTTCAGAGTTTTACTTTGCACACACACACACACCGCGTACGCATGCATCCTGTTCTCAAATGGCAGTTGGCTATATCACGATCCGATGTGTGTATTGAATATTATCAACACCTGGGGATGTGCTAGGCACACTGCAGAGCACATTAAATAAATATGTTCACTGTCATCTAAGGTGTGGGAGATAAAACTGTCGTAGGGCCTATCTGAAGGATGTGCATGCAACTGAATAAACATTGAGCAGATGCATATATATTCAATAAAGATTTCATTATCTACAGGCCAAGGGGTGAATGTATATTGTGGAGTGATGAGAGTAAGACAGCTTGTAGGAGTTACCAAGTTACATAGGGGAGTCTTGAGGAAAAATCACCACGTGACCACCAATCAGTCAGGAAAGTCCTTGGGGGAGAAGCCAGCTCCACGCATGATTTGAAGTGTGGTTTGCAACCAGCCTGGCACACCCACGGAGAGCTCTTGCAGAGGGAGAACAGGACAAGCCTAGGATGGGTGCTTGGTCTCAGCCAGAGGCAGGCCCCTGATATGCTCAACTGGGCTATGTGATCTTGGAGAGCCTTTTACTCTAAAAACCTTCACTGTCATTTTTAATATGCTGTTTAAAGTCCTACAAGACCTATTGGCCTAAATCCTTAACTCTACCTAAAGATGAGGAGCTCCGATAGTGTCGTGTTTACACATGAGTCTGTCATCTGCAAGGTCCAGGGGTCAGAAACAGTCTCAGACACTCACAGGCGCAGTTCTGCTGCCCTCCGCCTAGGGCTGCAGAGTCGGAATTGATTCGATAGCAGTGAGTTTTGTTTGAGCGTTTTGGACCTCATTGTGAGCAATTTGAACCCACACCGCAGCTCCTCAGAAGCACCTGGCTGCTGCTGCTTCTGGAATGATTACAGCTGAGAGAAACCCACGGACACGTTCTGCTCAGTAATGCTTCTGGTTGCCCGCCCTCAGAATCGACTCCACCGCAGTGAATTTGGTGTGGGGTTTTCCCAGGGCTTGCTTTACACCTCGCCTGCACTTCACTTAGAGCCGCCGCGTGGTCTCTCGTACTTGGGCGTATGTCTGCCACCTTTCCCCTCTGACTTCCCGCATCCCATGGCTCTCATTAGAACTCCCCTAAATGCTAAGCTTCCCTTGGCTTTCCTGATTTCCTTTTGGTTTCTTTCTTTCTTTCTTTTTCTGACAAACCTAGATCTTGCTAAAACCCTCCCACTGTGTTCTCCATTGCTGAAAAGTAATTAAAGAAAAAGTGAGGTTTGGGGACATCTATCATTTTATTTGAAATTACAGATGAATGTAGAGACGAAAAGTGACTTTGAAAGACCAGTTCTCCATTTTTGATGTAAGAACTTGCTTATTAGCTGAAATAACACGAACGGAGTCCGTTCTTTTGACCTCTGCAAAGTCTAACCTAGTCAATTAACGCAGCAGAGCAGGGAACCAAAGGCTAGCTTTGAACCGCTCAGACCCAAACTGATTTAAGTTTGCATGCGGCTGAATAAGACATTAGTTAAAAATAATGAATGCTGTCTTTGACCTTTGCAATGATGAAGGACATTCATCGCTGGGACTCCCCCACGGCCCTGCTAACTCTAGCCCCCTACATGTGAATCTGCTTATAATTCCGTTTGTTGCTTAAAACAAAACACTGTCTTGATATGCCTTGAAATACAATATCCTAAATTACATGAGCAGAGCTGTATTTTTCCTGACTGGATAGTGTCAACAGGTTGGATGCAGGCATTTAGAGTGTAACTTTCTCACAGTTCGCTTGATGACGTTTGAAAAGCATGGACATATGAAAGTTATGTTTATGATATGATCATTGATTAAAAAAAGCACATTTTCACCTTTGCCTTTGGCGGTGTGGGTTTGTTTTGAGGGAATCATTGATTATTCCCCTTCCAGGTTTTATTAAGACCCAGAAACGGGTTCAGTTAAACACCCAGTATTCAAAACAGAAACTACTAAATTGCATGGTAGCATGTTGCTACCACACAGATAAAAGACATGTTCTGTCTTATCCTTAACTCCTCCCCCACCCCCCCCACAGCCCCCCTCCCATCCCTTCCCCTTCTCCACCAACCAACACTGCATTGTGGACACAAGGCCCCATCCCCAGGAAGCCACTAACAATTGCGCTAGAGGCAGGAGGATAAGAACCGGAGACTCTTCCACACGGGCTCAAAGGAAGCAGAATCCTAATCAGATAGTCTTTATTTTGTTCTTCACTCTTCCCAAATTTCATTTTCTAGTTCGGATATATTCTTCAGGTTTTAACGAGTATGTTCCATATGGTTCCAAATCTCACACTTTTAACTTAACCACGAGAGAATGATCTACCTAGTTGCCATAGGAGATACATGGGAGATGGGTACATAGGACTCTGTCAACAAAGATTTAGTGAGCTGCTGGATGAGAAACCCACCGCTAGATAAGCTGCCCCCGTTACACCTTCTCGATCTTAACACCGCCCTTGTGTCCGTTGGCTTCCCACTTAATTGTCACCTCACAGAAAGGACTTTCTGACTTCCTTCCCCAGACTACATTATTTCCCAAGTATGCGTTACAACAGCAAATTAATTTCCACCATCACTTGTATCACACTTTACTGGGATGCAGAGTTTCACGCCTACCTCTTACACAAGTCTGTGCTGTGTGCTGCTCTGTCCCCACAGCCCAGTACAAATCTCAAACCGAACTCTTTGCCACCAAGTGATTGCCAATAGGCACTCCATTCTGAAATGACTGCAAGAAAGAGTGACCGGGAAGCAGGCTTAAACGGAAATAACAATTAGCAAAAGAAGTACACTGTGATTAAATAAAGCAAGGGGCCTTGGTTGAGCATTGGGTTAAGTGTTGGCCTGCTAACCGCAGGTCAGGGGTTCAGACCCACCAGCCGCAGGGGTATCGTTTGCTCCGGGGAGGATGTACAGTCTTGGAAGCCCTGTCTCAGGTGGTCCTATGACTCCCAGGAAATGTGCTTGATGCCAGTGGATTGGGGTTTGGTTTTAGTTAATAAAGCAAAAGAAAGAGGGCCCATAAGAAAGGAGGAAATTAATTTACCAAAAGACCCTTGGGATAGGATGAGGGGGAGACCTTCAAGAGGCTTCGATTAAAATGTCCTGGAAGGAGTTGTGGACACCAAATTAAAAGGAAGTTTGATGAAAACAAACAAAAGAGAGGCAGAGATAATAGTAGCCAGGACTTAAAATAGAAAGTGTTCCCCAAGGTAGGAAAACCCATTTGTCTATTTCCATTTTGGGATGCCAACCTCCTCCCCCAGGCCAAGGGAGAAAGCAATGTGACGCCAGAGTTTGATATCAAGGTTTTGATTCAGGACAGGCAATTTCCCCCCAAAGTAAAGCCCTGCTTTGCAACAGACAGAATGCGGAGCCATTTCAGTGAGAAAATGTCTATCACTGAATTCATCCCACCAAGTTGGCTTCATCTTTCCTTGTCTAAAGAGTCAGAAGTTGTTTATAGACATATATTTAATTAAGTCTCCTTTTTAAAAAAAGCATTCGAGTTTTATATATCTAGTTCAATATCGGGCAATAAAACTTATGTTTCAGGGTTTCTGTGGAAATGTGCTGTTCATGTCACCTGGCAAACTTGGCATTGCCTTCCACAAATGTGCCAACCACAAAGATATGTTTTCCCGTGACTTTTACTCTGCCTTCGATTAGAAAACTACAACCCGTGCAAAATGTCATAGAAAGATCAGGGATCAAGCAAATGCATTTGAGTATGATGCATGGGTACCTGTCATTTGGGGTGGGGGGCAAAATAGAAGATGTTTTAAACAAGGATCGAGCCTTTTCAGAAATCTTTACCCCTGAATCTTCATTGGGCTCTTCACATCACATATGGTGTTCTCCTTCATTTACACTTGGAAGATGAACGTGCGCACAACCTTATCGCTCTAAAAACCCATTTGCTTTTCTTAGAAGTGCCTACATGAATAGACACTCCTGTAACGCCAAGATTTTCGTGTTGTGAATTTGACTTTCTGGTGACTCTAAAATGAATCAAATGGCTTGAAACATGTGCAAGTAGAAACAGTCTCTTCATTGTCTTCGATATAGTACAGCCTTGCACGCATGCAACACATAAGCATGAGTCAGGTCAAGGTTTCCAGACCACCTATGGTGAAGTAGAGTAGGATCTACTTTACTGTCCTCTCTACATTGCATGGTGTTTTTAAAGTGTGAACACGCCACCTTTTTTATTTCTGCCCTGATTGATCACCACTGAACTCTGCTTCACTTTTTTCAAAACGTCCCCATAAGAGAAAAATGGACGATAGCCGACTACGATATGCCGACTAACGAGGAGCCAAATAAATTCACGAAGATAGTGAGCTATTCTACAATGTGAGGTGTGTGTGTGTGCACATGTGTCTGCTCATGTCTTCATCACGATCCATGTTTGTGTTTCTTGCAATAGAGTTCTACGGCAGAACTCTGTTTTTCCAACGAAACCTTTATTATTTATTGTAGTCTTGCATTTTTTTCTTTTCTCTTAGGAACTAGTATATCGCAATGGATGATCCCTGATGATTCAGAAGGAAAGTGGTAGAGTTTGTGAGCATTAAGGGAGCTGTAGCTATAAAATGCCACCTTGTGCGGATCAGCCCTATATAGACCAACGTTTCCTTTAGAGAAGAATATGCCCTCTGATAAGCTCTCTCTTATGTAAACCATGGGCGCGACTTCCTGTGAACTCAACGCCTGGCACGTGCTGATGGTTCGCAACAATGGCAGAGAAGAACCTGAAAACCTCTCCTCTGTTTGGTAACTAGTCTCCTGGCTGAGGACGAGGTTTAGCCAGAGAGCATATTGGTTTCAGCAGACTATGGTAAAGTTAATTAAGGATGATTAATGGAGCATTTTCCTTCCAATGATATCTGTGACAGAACAAAGCTGTCTGAGGCTTGTCAAGCAGAATTTGAGTTGAATGAGTATTTATGTGATCAAATCTGAAGGCTGCCTCTTGACAGAGCGAGGATTCATCAATCAATTGCTCTGGCTCGTAGTGGTGGGAAATTGGTCTATCCGTGTACGTTCTGCTCCCATCCCCCATTTTTTTCCATTCAATCTTCCCTCAGGCTACAAGGCATCTTTAGCTTTTACCTCTGACCACCTTCAGGGCTATCAGAGAAAAGTAAAAGCAAGAGCGGAAACATCTATTAAAGTGCTTATTTCTCAGCTGAAATCATACAATTGATTTCTTTAAAGCAGAAGGTTCTAAAGTGACACAGGCCTGTGCAAGGAATTAATTGGCATTAATAAAAGTGATCTTACAGCCTGATGGGACAGGATTGTGGGCTTAGTCGAACACTATCTATCACATCGCTGTGCCTTTTGTTCTTGTGGGTTTTTCCCCTTATAAAACTGTAAGCCATCCCTTCAGCTTGTGTAAAGTCGGCTGACTCCTAAGAATCGGCTGCAGAAGAACAAACACAGCCTAGGCTTCGGATTATTCCTTTGAGCCACAGTCTGCAATCTGCAGTGGCCAGATTTGGATGCTAGATATGACCGTGGTCGCTGGTCCCACGGGGTAAAGTGCTGCCATGAGTCAGGTTAGCCAGGGTCATGTGCAGATCTACCTGGACCGTTGATTCATTATCACCCAGGGTAAGCAGGGGTTTTGTCTAATTACAACCCAGCGGAGACAGTGCTGAGGTATGATCCGGGGGTCAACTAAAAGAGCACTCTTCATTTTATGAGGTTCAGGCAAGTGCTTTTTACTTGTGTCATCTAATTCGATGCTCATCCACATTTTATGCCAGCAGAGCAGGTGTGGTGATTCCTAGTAAATGAATGAAGAAACGGAGGTTGAAAGAGGCTCAGGACTTTCTGGGTTGATAGGGTTGTCCATGGTGGCTGAGATGGGACAAGGGCCTCATTCTGGGACCACCCAGCACACCCCTTCACCTTTTGGTGGACTGCTGTCTTTCTGGGTCCTGGAGGACAGTTTATTACTGCACTTGTTTCCTAGAGCTGCTGTGCTAAAGTACCACAAACTGGGGGGTGGGGGGGTGGGGGGGTGGGGAGGGCTGACAAGAGCAAGAATTTACTATCTTACAATTGTGGAGGCTAGCAGTCCAAATCAATGTGTCAGCTGCACCGTACTTCCTCTGCTGACATAGAGGAAGGTCTTTGGGGGGTTCTTTCGGCTTCTGGTATTTCCAACTGTTCTTTAGCATGTGGGCACATCTTTCCATGACTGTACTTTGTCTCTCTATGATGCCCCGTATCCTCTTTTACAAGGATGCCATTCAGATTGTATTAAAACTCACTTTCTGCAGCACGAGCAAGAGTCTCGGTGTGGTACAGGTGGTTGGTATGCTGGCTCCTACATACAAGGTGGGAGGTTTGAGTATCCCCAAAAGCACTTTAGGAGAAAGGCCAGGTGATCTGCTTTGGGAAAATCAGCTCTTGAAGAAACCCCATAGGTCCCAGTTCTAGTCTGACCTCCACGCATTGTCCAGAGTTGGAATCCAAATCCACCGTCTAACAACGGCTGCTGTACAGCAGGGGCACCTTGTGTTCACTTAACTGACTGATAACATCATTTCCTAACAAGTTTTCTTCACAGACACTATGGGGTTAGAACTTCAACATCCACAACATTTACTCCCTCTAAAGGATGATATAATATTTACACCTAGAATGTAAGGATTATATTGAGATTTGTGTTGTTATTATTATTATCTCTTTGTGATCCTAAGATTTTAAAGGACAATGCCATTGGAACAAGTTCAGGTTCATGGTACCTTGGCTGATGCTATGTTTACTTCAGAGGTTCAATGAGGTTGACAGCTGAGGTTGTAATACGCCGGGCACAGCTAGGCACTAGGAGGCTTTGTGATTCAGTCAAAGCCCACCAGTGTGCATAATCTCTTCCAGGAATGGGAGACGCAAGGATATCTACTTCCCGGAAGAATAACCATAGCAGCTCTGGTAGACGTGCCCATACTGCTGCTCCTGTTGTTTTCAGTTAATTGAGGTGTTTGTACAAATGAGCTTTTGACAATTTAATTTTTCCCCATAGTTTTATTGGGGGCTCCTACATCTCTTATCACCATCCATACATGCATTCAGTGTGTCAAGCCCATTTGCACATATGCCACCGTCATCATTTTCAAAGCATTCTCTTCCCACTTGAGTCCCTGATATCAGCTCCTCATTTATTCCCTCTCCCTCCCCTACCCTCCCTCAGGAACCCTTGATAAGTTATAGATTATTATTTTCGACAATTTAGTATTTGTCAGCAGAGAAGCCACCTCATTGATTATTTACCAGGTAGTCACTGATTTTCCCCAATTATGCACATTCACCTTAAAATGCGTAATAATTGATCTTAAAATCTACATTTTTGGAAAGATGACGCATGTATCATTAAGCCATAAAATTATATTGAGAATTTTTGTGATCATTTGCGATGGCCAAATCAGGGCTGGGGCGGGGAAGTTTGTGACCTTTGCTGTGTGTTTTCAGTGTTAAGTGAGACAGAGAAAGGCAGGTGATTTAATAAGTGGGTTACCAATGGATAACTCAGCGAAAGAGTTATCTAGAGGTCTCTAGAAGTATACATAAAAGAAATGTAGGTTGGTTTTTTAAAGTGTCTAATATTATAATGAGTTTAGATTTCTAAATTATTCTTTGGCATGAGTAATAAATACTCTAATAATCCATGTAAGCTTTAGCTTTTCAGCCATGCCATCATTGAGAACTACTTGTGTGTTTTACAACCTCATATTCTCTTTCCTTAACTGTCTTTCCTGTGAAATTATGAGGGGGAAGCGGCAGGGCCGGGGCTGGGGCTGGAAGAAGGCTCACTTATTTCTTTGCATTTTTCAGATATTTTTGTTTAACAAT
The DNA here is from genome assembly GCF_000313985.2 of Echinops telfairi. Classification (NCBI taxonomy): domain Eukaryota; kingdom Metazoa; phylum Chordata; class Mammalia; order Afrosoricida; family Tenrecidae; genus Echinops; species Echinops telfairi. Next base: position 15,817,985 of record NW_022111320.1, on the reverse strand, counting down.
CCTGAAGGCCTCTTGTGTGGTTTTTAAAATTCGTTAGAGTAGCAATTCTTGATAAAATGTCTTTAGTTGGAAATTCTTCTTTATCTTAGCAGCAGAGGAGAAATCCGAAGGGCAGGATTGGAGTGTTCAGAGAGCAGCACACACAGCTAAGCTGGCCTCTCTGGGTCTTCATTTAGGTACTCTGCCCACTGGACCAGGTCTTCTGATCTCGGAGTAAAATGAGGCTCTCTACTCCCTTCAACAGTTACAGTCTCGGAAACCCACAGGGATGGTTCTAGCCTGTCCTGTAGGGTCGCCATGAGTCAGAATCAGCTTGGCAGCAGTGAGCTTTTGGCTTGTGTTCTGCCATTAGAAGGAGCCCTCGTGACACTGTCAGCTAAGTGCCAGGCTGCTAAACATAAAGGTTGGCAGTTGAAATCCAACAGCCGCTCTGTGGGTAAAAAGAGAGGTTTTCTGCTCCTGTGAAGATTTTCAGCCTTAGAAAGGCAATATCAGGCCGAGATGACTTGCATTCAATCTCCTGATAGCAGTGGATGTGGGTTTTCGGAGTTTTCTGAGATCAGAACACCTAGCATGCCGGACTGCCCAGCAAGCATAGTGAACAGTAGAACCTTCTTGACTTGCTGTTGTTTCTCTTCACCAACGTTCTCTGTAAGTGCTTGGGAGTTTAGTAGCTTGATGAGTAACTGTATCATTTTCTGAATTACAGAACTTAACAATTAGCCCAAAGCCCCCATGTCTGTGTTATATAACCTATAATCACACCAGGCTTTCCCTGATTTGATGTTTAGGTACAGTAAATGCATTCTTGAAACTTAGAGTCAAATTTTCATACGTCTATTACCTTTTAAAAACTAAATTTAAACACATAAATCTGAGCTGGTCAAGTACCCAAGTTCTGTTATTTCATGGACTTGCTTCCCCCTATCCTGCTCCACCTCCCACCCCCACCTCCTGCTTGTTCCCAAATGCTTATGCTACTTTAATATTATTCCCCCTTCTGCCTCCTACCAGATCCCTGATAGATGTCTGAATTGCACAGCAAGTTACTGGCTAGTAGTTCGAAACCACCATTGACTCAATGGGAGAAAGATGAGGCTTTCTGTTCCCTTACAGCAGTGGTTCTCAACCTTCCTGATGCCACGACCCTTAAATATAGCTCCTAATGTGGTGACCCCCCACCCCACCATAAAATTATTTTTGTTGCTACCTCATAGCTGTCATTTTGCTACTGTTATGAATCAGGCGACCTCTGTGAAAGGGTCGTTTGACCCCCAAAGGGGTCGCGACCCACAGGTTGAGGACCACTTCTTTAAAGAGTTATAGTTTCAGAAAATCACAGAGGCAGTTCTACTCTATTCTGTAGGGGACTATAAATCAGACTTGACTCAATGACAGTAAATTCAATTTTGGTATGGGATTGGCCAGTAAGGAGCCCTGGTAGCACTGTGTGCTAGGTAGTGTCAGTAGTTCAAATCCACCAGCTACTCCCTGGGAGAGAAATGAGGCTGTCTGCTTTGGTAGAGACTTGTAGTCTTGGATCTCCTGTACAAGGTTATTAGGAGTCAGATTGGACTCAATAGCAGTGGTGGGGTGTTTTGTTTGTTTGTTTGTTTTCTTTTGGGAGAAGAGGAAACACTGGACCCTAAGAAACCTTTTGGGCTCTGTAGCATAAACATTGGGCTACTAATTACAAGGTCAGTAGTTCAGATCCAACAACTGTCTGGAGGAGAAAGATGAGGTTGCTGTACCCATATTTACAGCCTCAGAAACTCTGAGGAGCAGTTCCGTCATCCTATACATTCACTGGGAGTCAGAACTGGCCCAGAGGGGATATTGGACCCTCAGTGGTGTGTGTATCCCTGAGCTCAAGTGTTCAGCAGGCTCTAACGATGATAAGAAACATGATCTCATTCTTACATCTTGGGTGGATGTCTGAACCCATCTCTAAGTTAGAGTAGTAATGTAGGCAATACATGTTCAAGGAAGATCTTGTGACGGGTTTGGTGAATTCACTGCATTTGAAAAAACTGGTATCAAACTATGGGAACATGAGAGGACTCTCAATTGTTGTAAACAAATTGGTCATTTAATGGACTTCATTAGTTTTGTTCAGTTTAACTGGTTGTGTTGGACAAGGTTCTCTAGAGAAACAAACAAAACCAAGACACTTATGATTATATGTATCTATCAGAGGATAGGTTTATACAGCAAGAAGGAATATAACAGCTAATTAGTCCACACAGGAGTACAGAGGGTTCAGTTCAATCACTTCAGTGGAACAGTCAATATACTGGAAGTCCTTCAACTCACGTGGGCTGCCAGTCCAAGGTCAAGGACGCAGACAGCGGAGTCCTTGGCAAGACAAGCAGAGTCTGCCCACAGGTAGCAAACAGCAGGGAGGGTCACCAACAGTCAGTAGCTCGGAAGCTTAGTGAAGCGGGCCCAGATGGGATATAGGAAGCAAGCAATGCAAGACCACCTGATCCACCAGCCTCAAGCTCAAGCAATGTACGCACCAGCAGCGTAGTGAAGCATGTCTCGAAGTCGCCCTAAGCTCTAGGGACACGATCCATGGGTTGGCTTAGCCCTCAGGTAGTGTAGCTCACAGGTTGAGGCAGAGAACCAGCTAAAGGCACAGTACACCCCAGCACGCTCCGGTCACCAGGGAGCAAAGGTGGGGTAGGGGGAGGGTGGCGGGCCTAGCAGAGTCATTTATTTCCTTGCCCTCCCATCAAACTGTAACCTGATTAATCCCACATGTTCCTATTGGCCAGGTTGGTGCAATAAACCTAACTATCACACTGGTTTTAACCAAACTCTCTTTATTACTCTTTTATGATCCAAAGTGACTATGGAAAATATCTAGTTGGTAGTTTATAATTATTAAAAACTGGAATGTCCGTGCATATTATCCACAGTCTTTTACTACATTTTCATCTGGTAGTATCACTTCATAATATATACACCCTGGTCATAACTGGCATCAGAGAGCAAACAAAAGAATACAGGCAAAGTATCATCATTTGATTTAAAAATTTGAACAGCACTATAAAACCTGATTAGAGAGGGAAATGTATATGATAAATGCATACACACATACATGGGGCTTCATAAAATTCATAGAAAATTCCGTTATTGTTTCATTTACATTTTTCATGAGTGAGGGGAAGTGCCTTTTATGTACGTGTGTATCCATATATATTCGCTGAGAATATCTGACGTGTATCTTGTCTCATACTGTCTACATGATTAGATAGGTCATAGTCCTTAAATTATTGACATATTTCACAAGTTTATAACCAAACTATATGCACTCTGTTCTAATTCAACATTTCTAGAGAAACTGTTCAACTAGACTCACACGCCCCCCACTGGGTGTGCTCTCGATGAACACCAGGTTATAATGAGCCCATGGCTGTGGCCTCTATATTTATGTGCAAAGCTTTACATTTTCACCTTCTTCAACAGCCCAGTTAGTCAGACTCCTCCCAGCCCAATCCCACCCTCTTTACCAAAGCCTGATTCAGCAGGAATGAAAACGAGTTGATACCATTGAAATGGTACTTACAGGATTACTCTATCAAACCTGTGTTTTGCTCAGTAATCTAAACACACATGCATCTTTTAAAATATTCTTTTTCTCAGCAATCCCACATATGTGTAGCAGGCATGATTTTGATGCCTGTACCTATGGTTCCCCTTTTTTATGCTATAACAGAAGTCAGACTCTGCCCCTCTTTCTTCTCTCACCGTACCGCACACCTCAAAGCAAAACAACCCCGTTCCTAATGCGCTATTCTTTGTCTTACCTTTAGACAGTGCTCACTGCCGTCACCTGGGAAGCCTTCTCTCTGCCTTGCCCCCCCCCCCCCTTTGCTTTCTACAGCCCTCCTTGGGCCAGGCAGATGCTCTTCCTGAGAACTCACACGGTCCTCGAATCCACCATCTCACTGTATGTAATCTCCAGGGAGGGAAAGTGTTGGCCTGGGTTATAGTGCTCAATAAATACATGGGAAAAGAAGGAAAGGAGGAGAAAGAGTGTTTTAAGAACTCTGAAAAGGGCATCTTCAGATGGAACCTAGCTGTGCACCACCAAAAACTGCCAAAGGGAGCACTACCAAGAACTGCCGAAGGGAAAGGTCAGGAGGGCGCAAACAGGGCGTGAACAGACCCTGCTAACAGCGATTGAACAAGTGCACCAAATCACAGCTTTCCTAATTCATAAAACTGGATGTTTCCATACATTCTGAAAGTTCTAGAGTAGATGTGGCCCCTAGCAAGGGTAGCTACATTGACAATTAGTATCGCTTGGCCCACAGCCCCCTTGCCAACTGCAGACTGATCCTTTGTACTGCCACTGCCCTGAACTCCTTTCTGTATTGCCAATCTTCTTTAAATCATAGGTTGAACCCCTGAACTCTGTGTATACACTAGAAAATCCACCGCAACTTTCCCTCAGTTAAAATGGTTGTCTTCTTTTAAACTTCCCTGAGCTACCATAGTTTTTAAAAGTGAACGCCTAACTGGGAGTCAACTATGTTTATGCAAATTTTGACTCCGCCACATAGAAACATGTGACCTTGAACACAGCATTTCACTGAACTTTATTTTCCACGTCTGTTAAATGGGATATTTAGCCCCCTTGGTGTTCAGTATGTTGAGCAGGTCAAGCACCTCATGTGAAATTGTATTATGGACTCTTTCAAATCCTCACGGAATACAGATTTTCTGGAGCCACCGAAGTTGAATGAACCCCACACATTACATATTGCCCTGCAGTGATATTTAAACTTGAGTCTGTAAACCAAAACCATCCCCGGAAGGCTTCATAAAGCGACACAAAAGTTTCCCTTACTAGCAAAGAAGAGCTTTGTGCTCTTTCAAGGTCGTCTCCATGGGGGTCAAGGTGACAACAGCAACTTGAAAGGCAGAACAGGAAATGTAAGGGTCTTGGGCCTAGGCTAACGGGAGGAATGACTCCCAGCCCAAAGAACGTCGGCAGTGCCACAGGATTGTTCATGGAGGCATGGTTGGATGGGGGTACAACCTACTGTGTGTGTCTGTTCCATTGCAATGACAGACATCAAATAAATTCTCAAAATATATGTTCCGAGCTCTATGTACAAGGTTGTCACCATTTGGAACAGGTTGGTAACTAGGTCATGGGCACTAAATTGTCTATCAAGAGTAATGCCGACTTTTCCTTATCATGTGAAGTAGATCATCCTTGAAGCATCTTCACTTAATTTGTAAATTCGGAAATGAGATGCTGATGAAGAGATGTGTCTCCTTGCATTTGGAGCAGGATTCCTAAGTTACTGTTTGCCCCTCTAGAAATTCACCCAGATTAAAAAAAAAATACCTTGAGCCTCGAATGTTTAGACGTAGATTATATTTACATTAGAACTGAGTATCGTTCTTGCCTTGCCTAGCTATGCGAATGCTATTTTTGTGTGTGCGAATAAGCTTAAAAATTGACTGTCTAAATATTTAACCAGAGTTATTTTAAAAGAATTTCATTATTTATCTTCTTTATGATTTATATTATCACATTCTGTGTCTGTAGTTACGGTTTTTCATAAGCAGCCCATCTGCTACAACAGCCAAATTGGAACATTCATATAAGATGAGTTCAGTTCTCATAAACATGACAAGAGACGGATTACATTTAGTCTTTCTCCATGTTTAACCAATTTAATTTGTTTCCTATGCAGAAGAGGCTCTAAATTTACTTAATATATGTTAGCACTTAGGAACATAGTTAGAAACAAAGTTAGAGGTCTTAACCTATTCGTAAATAAATGAGAAGATTCCTGTCGGAGTAAAAGAGAGAGAGAGAATTTATGTCAAACAATCAGGAATTGAATACATCGTGGTCTTTTAGGATGTCCAGTTTGTGTACATACTCTTAAGGCATGATTACGAATAACTTCACTTCCTATAAACAATGTGACTTGAGAAATTACTCACAGATACAACAAAAAGGGGGAAGAAAGGTAAGACGTTTTAACTGAAGCCAATAAGTGAATTACTTTCCCTGAAAAGGTTAAAAACGGCAAATTTATTTTTTTGTTGCCATAATATTTGTCTTTGTTGGCACAGCTATCTGAGGTATTCTCCAGAAGATGCAGGACTCGCTTGAGATGTCATCGCACAATCCTGGGTTCAAAGTCCCAGCAAATCCCCAGAGGGTTTTCCCTGCTCCAGAGGGTGGGTACTCAAGGGCCCTTGACTTAACATAGAGTCTGTTGGCTGAATGAGCGTCTTTATACCGAGGTAGAGGAAGCTTCCAGTGATTATAGTGGATTTTCCTAGGCTCCTGTTAAAGGTCAAGTAGAGGACTTTGTAAAGCCAGCAAAGGAGCCATTCATTTTTCACTCTTTAGGTAAAGGCCTTATGTCATATTATTGGTGAGAATGTGATTAACTGTTAAGGCAACATAGGTCTTAATGATCTATAAAGCTGTTTCTCTCAAAGTTTATGGATTCATTGCTCGGTAGTACCAAATATATGTTGTTCTAGGATCATGCAAGTCATGAATACTGAAACTGAAAATAAGCATATTTCTTTGATGATGATTTATTGCCCAACAATTTGGGGCTAACACATTCACATTATAGGATGCAAATACAAATGTGACATAACAGAATGGGCCTTTAAGATGAAGTATCATTACTTTTAGAAATATAGGCAGTGGCTCAAGTTCATCATAGCCTTTGTAACATAATGTTTGGAGAGCCTGTGACAGATGTTTCAACTTGTAGCACTTTGGTACCTAAATTCTATATTAGCAAGATAATGTTTTCATTCAGTCTCATTGATGACCTAAAAAAACCCCAGTGTGCAGCGATATTATATGTCATTGTGAATTCATATGCAAAGCTGGTAAAATGTGATTAGGTGGCTCCTTGCAGCTCAATCCTCAAGTTCACAACGAGCATAAAGACAGGACTGTAGCTATCACAGACCCTGCAGAAAAATAGTTCCACAAGCTCATGTCTATAAGTGGAGGCACCAGAATCCTTTTTTAGGCTACACAAAACCACACCAGGAGTCGTGACACCGGCGTGGTACATTGTGGTGACTTTTCCATAGCAGAACACAAACCAGTAAGTGACTCCCCAAGGACTCATCACGGTAACAACGTGATGCAGCTGGGAGGGGTGTGTCCCTGGGTGGACAGGTTTCCTTATTGAAGGCTTTCTGTCTCGGAGCCCTGCACTCTCTTCTCTCGCCATGCCCCCCACCGCTCCTCGTCTCATTGTTACTTCATTTTTTTGGTTTGTTGCCTCCATTCTTGTTTCTTTTCCTTCTTTTTCTTTTTGCCCATCTCACTCCATTTTTTTGCTTTCTGAATCAGGGTACGAGATCGGCCGGTATGAAGCTAACCTCTTTGATCGCGATCTTCTTGGTTCGGTCAGGACCTTGCTTAAAAGAAAGACACTCTCGGGCGTGAAGACACTGTCGGGCCTTCTGTGAAACGGGGAAGATGCGATTATCGTCTGAGTCAGGTCATGGGAGTGCTGGTTTCATTCCTGAAATCACCCTTTTTGCTTCCCAGCCACTTGAAAGCGCCGTCGAACATGACGAATCGAACATGACGAATCGAATAGGTCCAATGGCATTCGTGCAATGCCTTTTACAAATAAGTTCACAAGCAGAAAAGGGGACAAAAGGAAGCACATGACAGAGTGCTGCGCTCATTGTAGGAGCACTGCAGACCGCCGTACAAGCTGGACGGCCCCAGTGAGCGTCTAATTTATGTAGCTGATAACCCAAGTTAACAGAGACCCTGGCACTGTTATGGAGGTCATATTTTCTCAAGGATGTACAGTCTTAAACAACTTCTTCCTGTATTAGGTTCATACATGCTTTCCTTTAACATAAAGCAGGTATGTCTGCCCTCTTGTTCCATTTCATTTTCTTGGGAAAATAAATTTGTGGTAGGCCAGCTGAATGGAAATCCTGCTTACTGTTTATGACTGAAGTTGTTCTCCCCTCTTGTGTTATCCAGGGAATTAGTTCAATCTAGAGTCTGATTCCACACCCATTTCTTTATACTTTTCCCCGTCTCCATCCTTCTTTTCAAGATCCTGTTTCAAAAACTATATTGCCACAGAGCAGCTGGTAGCATTTAGTAGCCACCTGCACAAGTAGTTCTGTTTTCAGTGGAAGAAAACGTAGCCTACCCAAGGCAAACAAAACAAAGCTGTAAGGTGTCAGCTTTTCCATTTTGTGCCTGTATATGTGTATTTGTGTCCATTTTAATGCTGGTTGACAAATGTTCCACTAAGGGAAACGTAACTCTTTGGTAAAGAATGAGGAGCAGTATGGTGAAGCAGTCATTTGTTTCCATAAGGCTTCATTAAATAAGCTGTCTTTAAGGTGAGAGGTTGACCATAGCTAAGAAGAGATGCTTAAAATACGCAGCTTCTTTGAGGCATGAGGAAGGCACCCCCTTGGACTGGAAAAGCCACCATGGTTTTCCAGGTAACAGTGTCCATGGAGGAGTGTGAAGAGCTCCGTGGTGTGTCATGGAGTCCAGTGAAAGGCATTGTATCATCCGCTTTTCAAAACCAAACAGTCAAGCCATTGCTTTCCTATCTCTTGAGAGCACATTTAAATTGCTAAGTGTCTATTAAACGTTGCTAGATTGTTCGTGTTGCGGTAATTACAACACAGATTGTTCATATACAGTGAATATTGATCCAAACTGCACTGACAGTAACTAATGTGTCAAGTCGTGACCTTATTGGAAGGGCTACCCAAGCAAGTTGAGTCAGTGTCGGAGAGGATTTCTTTGAGCGAATAGACTCATACCAAGGCCTGGAGGATGGGGAAACGTTTGTCCCAAAAAAGAGCTCTGTGGCAGCTAAAAAGACTCTGGCATCAGTCTAGAGGCAGAGAGAGCATGGATGACCCCCGAAGGAGAAGTTTAGTAGCAGAAAGGGAGATTGGTGAGGGAAGAGGCCAACTTGAGTGAGTTCCCTTTGAAGATGAATTCAACTTAATGACATTCAACGCTTTTAAGGCTTCAGTGGCATCTATGAAAGTCTAAGAGTCATATCCATTTGTTATAGTGGAATAGTCAGGTAGCAGGTGGTAAATTCCAAAAAATCAGGCACAGATGAACTTTTTGGCATTCATTGGAGAGAAAGTGATTGTTGCTGGCAATAGCAAGCAAGGAAGACTTTGAAAAATAGATAAACAACAGCAACAATAAACCATCTAATAAGTGGATTCCAGTGCACAGCAACCCTGTAAGACAAGGTCAACATGCCCCATAAAGTTCCCAAAACTAAATCATTATGGAAGTAGATTGCTCCATCTTTCTCCCATGGAGTGACTGGTGGATTTGAACTGCCAACCAAACTCACTTGTCTCACAGAGTCCATCTTGACTTATAGTGAAGGCCCTTAAAAGATAAATGTTCTTGTTGTTATGTACCATCAAGTTGGTTCTGACCCATAGCAGCCTGTTCAGTGACACAACTATATTATTGTATTCCTTATCTTCATTAATTGTCTCTACTATCTGTCTTTATCGCCTCAATTTCCATTCAGTCTTCATCTTATTCCAACCTTCTTTGTGCTCATGTCACTTGTGAAGGTCAGTGTTGTTGTTGGGTGCTGTTGAGAATGATTTCCAATGGCCAAACCCAGTTTGCTTCAGCCCTGGGCCCGCCATTGCATTCTGTCTGACTCCAAAGTCTGACCTTTCCTCCATTCATTACCCCATCTCTCTGAACTCCTTTGAGCCAAATATTTTTGGGGGTCTAAAATCTGAATATTGACAGAGATTTTTGATTTTGCATAATTATGTTCAGAGAAATCAGAAGAAAGTCCCAGAGAAGTGCATCTTGAGCCCTGTGATTTCTATGATGTTACTGTTAAGAAGGAAAACTTCTGGATTATACTGTTTACAATCCTTGGATCACAGATGTTGGTGTGTTTCTTCCATCTGGGCTTACTTGACATCTCACTTAGATGGCTGCTTGTTTGGAAAGTAGCCTTTAAGACCCTAGACGCTATTCTATCTGATAGCCGGGCACCATCTAATTTCTTCACCGCACTTTGCTACAGCATTCCTCTCTTCTGTGTTACCTTCATGAGGGCATCAGGCTAAAATCATTAGTCCGGGAAACCAAGTAGCCAATCATGTTGGATCTGTGTCCTACATTGACACTGAGAGGCTCTTTGTTAGGGAATGTTCATCCACTTTGACACCTAGACTTACCTGCTGTGGCTCCAAAATGAAGGCTATTTCCATACTCTTGTAGGTTCTCAGCGGGATCCCAGTAACGTTGTGTGAGCAAGTCTCTTCAGACGTTGACTCACAACTTGCTTCACTGCTTGAAACAAGTAGAATTTGTGACAAGCGTGGACCATGGACTCCTCAAGACTGCTTACAGTGCAGATCTGGGGTCTCCCATCTACTGATTTAGGACCTTAGAGCATGAGGCCAGAGAGCCATCTTGATTCTTAAAAATACGATAGCAGCACTTTGAAGTTGAGACCCAGTGTCATCTAATGGGCTGTTTATGTCTGGCTTCCTGTCAGTTCCAGAAGCACAATCACCTCCATCTTCTCCTAGAGATCGAGGAGATGGACCTTTGAAGACGGCCATTCAGGTACGCAGAGAGTTAATATTAGCTGTGAGCCTTGGCAGCTCTGTTTTACATTATTCTGCCAAATCCTTTTCAGGTAGTGGCTTTCTGTGGTAATTAATTGTAAGCATATCAGATCCATGGATGTTTAGACTCAGTTCAAGCCATTCTCATGCCTGCCCAACAAATTCCTCTTCCTACCCTTCTTCACTTGGTGTTTATTTAGCATTTCTCATCTCGAGAGGTATAATTTTATGAAATGCCTCTCTGAGTAGAAACTCTACAGATGTCTTTATTTTTCAATTCTCATAACATACTGCACAGAAGACATAATTTTCCAATCCCTGCAACTCTAGTCTGGCACAGCTTACCACACTCTCTACTTGAAAGTCCCACTGCACAGATAAGAAAGCGGAGGCTCGGGTAGCTTCGTTAACATCCCCAGGGTCACAGAACCCGAGACACAGAAATGGGGGTTACACCCAGGTCCAGCTGACTTCCTGATTTTCCATTTTCCCAGCATGCCAAGCTGCTTCCTCTCCTTTTGCTTCGTCCCTGATGTGTACAGGGATAGCTATTAGTGAAGCAACCGATGCAGATGTCTGTCCACACTGCTGTCCAGCCTGGTTCTGTGGCACGTCTGTGGCAATTTTGGAATCCTCACCTTAAAAGGTTACATACTGTGTAAATGTAAGTAAAACATATCAGAGAACCATGAGTAATATTTGAGATCTGGAATCATATGTAGCAGTAATTTATTTACTAACCTTAATGACTTAATTACTCAATCTAATCCATTGATGGTCAAGGGGATGGTCTTTTCCCACTAACACCTTGGCTGTGTTTTAAAGTCAATGCAAACTAATAGGTGTCCTGGTAATGTAGTGGTTTATGCATTGGGCTGCAAATCACAAGGTCAGCAGTTCAAAACTACCAGCTACCCTAAAGGACTGGCTGGGAGCTGCTACTGTAAAGATTAAAACAGAACAAATAACAGCGGTAAATCTGACCTGTTGCCGTGAAGTCAATTCTGATGCACAGTGATCCCATAGGTCAAGGTAGCCCCTCCCGTAGGAATTCCAAGGCCATAATCTTCATGGGAGCAGAGTGCCTCATGGTCCCCCCAGGAAGTAGCTGGTGGATTTCAACCACCAACCTTTCGGTTGTCAGCAGTCTAGTGCTTTAATCCCTGCACTAGTGGGGATTAAAGCCTTTGAAACCAAATGGGGCCCTTCTAGTCTGTCCTATAGGTTTGCTATGACTCAGAATCAATTTGAGAGTGTGGGGTTTAGACACGCTGTGGATCTATCTCTGTGATTTTCCTTAGTCAATTGGCATGTAAATAACGTGTACACTGAAAGAACCACACACACCTCAAGAGACTTGCGTATCACACACGTACAATTATACATGAATATTTGTGTATATGTATGCATATTACTATTGACATCCAAATTAGATAGTATAACCTTTTTCATCTAGTGCAACTAAATCTAGCCACAATAAATTGAAAAGTTGGACTCCCTGGACATGCCTTAGCTTATAAAGTCCTTGTAAACAACTTATACAAATATTTTTTTCCTAAAAAGGAAATTGTAATGGACCCTGGGATCTAAAGTATTGTGGATAGAAAAGAGAACTGAATACTTGTCTTTTTCTATGTGATCCTATTATAAATGCCAGACAATGGCAAAACAAATACACTTTTTAAAGGGAGGGATTCAACAGACACCATATTGATGAGAGCTTTGGGCCCTTTGGTTGACGGGGCGCAAGGAGGGGCCGGCCGACTGACTGAGGGAAATCTAATTGGACCTTTTAGCGAGTTGAAGTTGAACTTTTGGAGGAAATGGAGACAAGGATTGCTGAAGGGTTTTGTTGGTCACAGTTGCCAGTCTACGCCTTTATGAGCTGTTCTAAGCTGCCAAGCACAGACATTTGTCAGTGTGCTATGAAGTAATTTTCTCCTTTTAAAACTTTCACTGGCATGAGACTGAGATGGCCCTATTGTTAAGCCTTGTGTCACTGTGGACTTTGTGCTGATTTTATTATCCACGTGGGCCCCACCTATTGTTTCAGAGGCCAGGGAGGGTTTTAGTGTTGCGTCTTCATCGTGTTTCCCCTGAACTGCAGCCCCTGGTCAGCCACACTCTCTTCTTATGCAAACGTTCTGCAGCAGCTGGGTTGGAAACTATCATTCCACACATCACAGCAAATCTCAGCCAACTCGGGTTTAATTATTCCCTGTTGACTGGCTCTGCCATTACTAAAATTTCTTTTAACACACTGGCATGGAGACTGGAAGTGTAGGGTTTCTGAGACCTCAGCACAATAGCTTTTGCATTCATATCTCCTGGTTTGTTTCATAGAGTAAAGGCCTCGGTGAAACACAAGTCTCTTAACATTTGTTTAAACACAAATCGCAAAGGGACACAATATAACTATATGTATCGAGAAAAGGAAACCTATGAACAGGCTTATAGACTTTGGACAAAAGTGAACTCCTCTTTACTATGTGTGTGTGTGTGAGAGAGAGAGAGAGAGAGAGAGAGAGTGTGTTTGCCATTCCAGGGTATGTCAAAGGGATTTTAATCACCCTTTCATTGTTCTTAATTTTTAGAGCATCGTTAGGGTTTATTACTCTTCCAGATAAGTAAGACGGGCATACTGTATCCCACCTTGAACTTCTCGTCACGTTCGAAAGCTGTGCTTTCATGATGAATAGTGCCTAATCTGAATGCCCGGGAAGTGTTGTGCAGCAGGAGGTCTTCAGTGTTGCTAAAGGTTAGCAACCTCGCCAAAGGGACATTGCAGTTCTTGTTCCCTTTGAGATTTGTTCTCGTAAGAGTGAGGAGGAGAACAATAAAGCTGGGAGTTGGATATCTGGAATAACATATCCTGGGATTTATCACCATTCAGAAGTTAAGACAGGAGGAAAGAGCTGAGCAATTTATATTTTAAAAACTCATTTTAAAATATCAAACAAGAGAACCGAGCATGTGTGCGTGATGGCTGTAAAAATAACACATGGTGAGTGAGCCAACCTTACCTTGGCTGGCGAGGACCCCTGATTCCCGTAAGGACTCGGACAGAGCCTTCTGCTGGCGTGCTGGCCAGTACACCTCCCCCTCCCCCGGTTTCCAGCTTTGCACCTGTTGTTGGCCTTGTCCGATGCCGTTGGTTGAGTGGGGTCCAACTCACAGCCACCCTGTGAGCACGGGAACCAAACAGTCCCCGGTCCTCCACCATCCTCACGATCCTTCTTCGGTGTGAGCCCTGTGTCCATTCATCTTGTGAAGGCCCTTCCTCTTTGTTGTTGCCCCTCCCACCTGCTTTAGGAAAATGATGTCCTTCTCTAGGGCCTGATCTCTGCTGACAATATACCCAAAGTAGTGTGTAAGAAGTAGTAAAATTACCCCCAAAATTGACTGAGGACCCTTCTTCGCTCTGCTCTATTTATGGGATAAGCCACACCATCAATTTCACCAGTCTTCTTTTTGGAAACCAAATCGGGGTGTATTATCCTCTGCCCAGACCCTCCCAGGGTTCCTTGTTGCAGTGAAGATAAAGTTCAAAGTCCCTGTCGTCATCTGGGAGCCCCTTCATCACCTGGCTCCTCGTTCTCTGCACTCTTCAGTCCTACGGGTCTCCTCGGCGTTCCTTAAACTTGCCGATAACTCCTCTAGAGCCCATCGATTCATTCAGCTATTCAGTCTTTTCATGTCTCTTGAATACTGATTGGGCAGGCATCGTGCTGACTGCCAGCAGCTATGCGAAAGAATGAGACAAGCAATGTCTGCCATTTATCATCCCTCCGGAAGTTTATAAACATCTGTGGAGGCTGGAAATGAAACCGTAAGGACCAGAGCTGGTCTCACTGACTGTTTCTGCTCTTGCACATAACTGCCTAACTCTTAGACTCCATGTCTCACATTAAATGGTTTTTCCTAACGGAGATTTCCGACTCCCTTCTCTGGCCTAGAGCTTTTCTTGATATGTGCTTAAACCACAAACAAACAAACATATTAACAGAAATTAGACGAGAACACTTTTTAACATCCCAGTGGCGCTGTGTGTCTTCGGAGTTGCCCTTGAGTCCTTGTTCATCATCTTCACTCACTTAGGGATGCTTAGCCATTCTTCCATGGCAGTAGAGCCCTGAACTTCACAACCAGACCCCTTAGAACCAGAACCCCAGTGGTTCTCCACCTTCCTAATGCCGCGACCCTTTCATACACTTTCCTCCTATGTGACCGCCCCCCCCCACCATGAAATTAATTTCGTTGCTACTTCATAACTGTCATTTTGCTACTGTGATGAATCAAGCGACCCCTGTGAAAGGGTCATTCAACCCCCTAAGGGGTCGTGACCCCCAGGTTGAGAACCGCTGCCTTCAATTCAAACCCAAACTGCGTGCGAGTGAAGCCCCCAGCTGGCGGTGAGGAGGCTGGCAGCTGGAGCCCACGCTGAGGTGCTGAGAACACGTGCAGAACATCAGACACGGAGAGCCCCATGGAGCAGAGTTCCACCTGTCACACTGGGGGTCGCTGAGTCAGAGTGGACTCCAGGGCCACTGGTTTGGTTTTGTTTACTTGTCGGGCCCTCGGGGAAACACAGACAGCACCCTCAGAACATGCCTGACATAGTCTAAACGTGGGAGTTGTGGCTGGTTTTGCTCTTGTTGGTAGGTTCCGTCCAGTCAGTTCCAGTGAATCGAGACCCCACGTGGCAGATGGAAAGCCTGGCGTTTACTAGGCTGTCACCTTTACCAAAGCACAGCCCCAGGTCTTTCTCCAGCAGAGCCCTTGGGTGGGTTCTAGCCATCCACCTTTTGACGAGCAGCCAGAGGCATAATCCCTGTGCCACCAGCCTCCTTGTCTCCCACCATCGATGAGAACGAGTTCAGGGAGTTCAAAGATCATAGAGCTAGAAACCCGTAGAGCCAAGGTTTGAACAGAAACCATCCGTTTACAGATTCTAGGATTTCTTCACTACAGCTGGGGAGGGAAAGAGCTATCCAGCATAGGGCAATCACCCAAACGCTACTCAGTTGTTACCAGAATAGATAGATTTCTGTTCTCAAAGTCTGAGCTTAAGAAGTTGTTTTCAAGCCTGACTTCAGTGAAGAAAGTTATGCTTGATTTCTTAAGTAATGAGGGGCAGTGGTCATTTGAGTAATGCGCCAGATGGCTGCCTAAACCCCTGGGAAGGAGCATTTTCTCCTGTTTAATTTTTGTAAAAGGCTACATGTCAGGTTGAGAAGGGAAGATAAGCGAGGAATGACTTTGTCCTTTGCTGATAAATTGCGTTCTTTAAATGCACCTTCCCCTGAAAACCATTCAACATAATCTCAGACCTGGAGCCTTTCTTGGGCATGTATGTACAAAGAAGGGGTCCTGGTTTGTTTTTTTGGGGGGGGGCAAGCAATAACTTAACATGGATCAAATATATATTTAAAAAATATACTCGTGATCGAAGCCTTGTTGATGTCACTAATAATTTAGGCATACCGTATTAGAGTCTGGATTTTCCTTTTTACAACGATGCTTTTCTACTGAAGATGTTTGTTCTCTTGCGCTGTCTTAACTTCTAAATCATGATTTCCCTCCTTGTGCTTTAGGGTACCCTTAAAGGCAGGGGTGGTGCAGTGGCACAAACACTGAGTTGTTAACTAAAAAAAAAAAAGTTTGGTGGTTTGAACCCACCAGCTGCTCTAGGGGCGAAAGTTGTGGTTGGCTGCGTCTGTCGAGAGATACAGGCCTGGAAGCCCGAAGGAGAAGTCCTGCTCTGTCCCCTGGAGTGACTGGAGGTGGCATTAACCCAGCAGGAGTGCGCTGGAGTTTCAGACCTGCCCTTGGTGGTTCAGAGTCACTAGAAAGGAGACTTCTACCAATGTGTTCCAAATTTATTACCACTTTAACCGAGCCTGCAAGATGTACCAGGGACAAAGGTCTAGAATGTAGTTCCTTTTTGACAACTCTGTAGTTTAGTGTGAAATATATGTATATATATATAAAAAATGTGTGTGTGTGTGTGTGTGTGTGTATGTATACCTGTTCCCCACTTATCAACAAGATCAGGTTCCAAAGACCAGGCCATTATTTGAAAATTGGTGTAATGTGAAAATGGAGGATAACTACATCAGATCCAAATATGGAAGATGACTATATTATTATATAACTGCCAAGTGGTGCCATTACAAAGCTGTCGAATTATGTCACTACACAGTTGCCCAATTTCATTATTATGTAACTGTCGAGAGAGTAGATCTGAGTTGGAATTAACGCAATAGCAGTGGGCTTGGGGTTTGGCCAAGGTGAGACATAATGTGAACTATCACAACCTGCATTGCTCTTGCCTCGCACCCTTCCATTCATGTCTGCCAGATGTATGTCATTAGTGTGCAAAATAGCTAGACTTATGACGATTATCTTACATGTGAAATGTCAGCTATCAAGGTAGTTGATAGATGTCTACTCACAGCAAAAAAAAAAAAAAAAGTCCACTGAAAATTTGAAAGTTTGCAGCTCATTTCTGGAGATGAAGGCTTCAAAAAGAAGACAGGTATGTGTGAGCCAGGTAAATAAAGGGTGTGCATGCAGAGTCAAGATGGGCCCCCACGGCCTCTAGTGACCCAGCAACACAAAGGCTCAGAATTTGAACCACTAGGATGAAAATGAAGATTTATTATCTGGTCAGTAGGCAGGAAGGGGAAGGAAGGCATGAGTTTGGCATGACTAATGGAGGCCAGTGTGTTGCGAAATTCCTTCCTTGGTTTTCAGACTGTCAGTGATGGAGACTCGTTAAAGAACTTTAACCAGGGGATAAACATGGTTTCACGTCTATGCCAGATAGATCCCTTTGGCTGTATTTGGGGAATGGTTTGATGTGGGCAAGACTGGGTATACACACACACACACACACACACACACACACACACACACGCGCACGCGCACACACACAGAAAGTAGACAATCTCAAGAAGGAGGATATCGTTATTAATGTCAGATGTTGTAAGTTCACATGTATTTTATGTTGGAACCCGTACTCATTTTTAAGGGCATTTACTAATGGTGAAAAAGGTAGAGTTGCATTGTCCCAACATGAGAAGATATATAATCTCCTGGTGGTATTGTAGGTTACACATTGGACTGCTAACTACAAAGAAAGTTGTTTGAAACCACCAGCCACCCTGTAGGAGCAAGAGGAGGCTTTCTACTCCCATAAAGAGTTACGGTCTTGGAAATCCACAGGGGCAGGTCTAACCTGTCCTATGGGCTGCTCTGTCCTCTAGGGTCACGCAGACTCAGAATTCACTGATGGCAGTGAAAGTTAATATGAAAGATAGCAATTTCATGTGACCATGATGATTAGAACAATATTTACTGGACAGTTACATGGCACTTGTTGCTCTTGTTGTTAGGTGCCACTGACCAGTTCTGACGCATAGCCACTCACTGTCCAACAGACCAGAACGATGCCCAGTCTTTGGCCATCCTCCCAGCCATTAGGGTTCCTTGTTGCAGTGGCCAAGTAGCACAGTTTGTAAGATACCCTCACGGTGGTATTAGTTGACTGTTCTATGAATCAAATAACTATCAAGACTAGTTTGGCCTTTTTTCGAAAGTAGAAGCCAAGGCAAAGTGCCTTCGTGAGACTGGCTGTTGATGAGCTCTAGGACTGGGACCACACAGTGATTCCCTGAGCCTTCCCGACGTCGGGCTAAGAATCCAAACAAACACGACTGAGAAGAGTCTGTTCCTGTAGACTGTGACACAGATCTGCATCTCCACTCTGGAAGCTGAGGATCCTCTGAGCAGTCACTGTCCTTCAAAGTCTCTAACGTTCTCCATGGAGTCACAGATCAACCCATCCGAATTTCAATTACCGCATGTATGTGACCTTTGTGTGTCCTCATCGTTTTTTATATCCATAGAAAGAAAGAAATTGGGAATCACTGGTTTGGGGTGTGTGAGAGAGAGACTTCAGGAATACTTTCCTAAAACGTAAGCCTCTCATGGTCTCTACAAACATGAAGATGCTGGTGAGGAAGGCACACGAGCAGGTAGTGTTCTGTTCTGTTGTGCACCTGTCAGGATGCCACCAGGTAGAGCCCCTCAAGGGCCGCTAACCACAGCACGGGGCTACCTGGAGGAGCACATTTAGCAGAGCGGAAGGGGTGGTGGTGTCCTATTTTCTAGGACTTTGTAGAGTACTGGTCAACAGTATCTGGCGTAAAATATTAATCCTATGATAAGATAAGTGAAAAGCATTATGTCATCAGTGGTTACATCATCGTGCTACTTTATAAAAGATAACTGCCGTTTCAGGTCTTAAACAGGATCGCATTTCTATCAGGTTAAATCATGGGCAGATAACATTTCTTTTATTTTGATTTTTTCACTTATCTCTCGTAGTAAAAGACAAATATGTACAGCGTCCAGAAAAAGGAGTCCGTCTTGTTTCTCGTTCCTTAGTTCTCGGTGCCAATCTTGTCTGGGCTGACCGGCCACTCCCTTGTTTTCATCGGCTTCACACCAGCTTCCTCTGTCCTGTGCCCCACTTCGGATGAAGCCCATTGAAGGCTCGTTTAATTTCCTATTGCTCATTCTGAAATGACCTGGCGTGCCTTTCGTATTTATGTTTCCTCTCGTGGGACCATTCTGTTTTTCTGGAATCAATCCCTGTCTTCCCTTGAGAAAACTACAGCGACCAGTCCTCCCCACCCACCCCTTCCCCTACACCTCAGTCATTTGCGCGACCACCTTTTCCAGTCCTGTTTCTCTGTGTCCCATAATGCTCTTTTCCTTCTGGCAGTCCTTGAGAAATACCCTTTTGATCCTTTTCAACAGCTCCTCCCTCTGCTTTAACGTAACACGCCGTGAGAAAACAAAACAAAACCCACTGCTATTGAGCCCATTCCGACCCATAGTGACCAAGCGGACAGGGCAGGGCAGCGTCTCCAAGGCCGTGGATCTTGACAGAGGCCGGCTGTCCCGTCTCTCTCCTTGTATTAACAGCCCGACGTCTACATCCTGTGCTGCCAAAGCTCCTTACAATTATTTTATTTTGAGGGAGATTCATTTCCAAATACATTGTAAAGACTGTTATCATTTTATAACACTCATCTTACAGGGTGACAATGGTTAGGGTACAAAAGGTTAAGGTATTTATTACCTGTCATAAAACAGTCTCAAACTTGTGTTTGACCAAACAACCACTGG
>NW_022111320.1:15784015-15797634 GCF_000313985.2 Echinops telfairi | reverse complement strand
TTGTATGCTCACAGTTACATAATATATATATTTTAATTGCCAAGGTGACATTTTGCAAATGTTATACTAATTCAATAGCCTTGAAAACAGAACATGAATGCTGGGGTTTTATTTGGAACCTTCCATCATTTACAAATGTAAAATGGTCCATTGGAGACTGGGCGGTTCAGTGGTTACGAGCTGGGCTGCTACCATGGGAGCAAGGAGCCCACAGGACCTTCTGTGGGAGAAGAGATCTGGTCTTGTGCTTCCATACAGACCACAGCGCAGGAGCCCCGCGGAGGCAGTTAGTCCTCTAGGGTCAGAGTCCGCTAGAGAGTCCACGAGTCTCAGAGTGGAGAATCAAAGAGTCTAGCGTGTTGAACATTTCCCTTGGGAAAAGAAAATTCTGGGTAGCATAACTATAATGAACTTGCTTTTTCCCATCTTAGCTACCAGACGCGACAATGGACATAATGTGACAACCAGCTGTTACGTTCATTTTAGGGAAATCTGAATTCTCCCACTCCTAGGTGACTAATGTGGGGATTATCTGTCCAGCCTTCTGGGATGGTGGCCTCGGGTCCCCGGATCAGCAAAGTTAGCTCAACATCTAGAACGGAACAATCACCACGGCTGTGGCCACTGTCTCCTTCTCCAGAGGGGCCAAAAGGAAAGATGGAATTGGCCAAGTGTGCATTTTTGTAGCAGTCCCCACATTGTGGGTGCATTTACACTGTACCTTCACGGTGAAGTACTGTGTGAGGGCTGCCTCTGAGAGAAGAGGCAGGGTCGGTAGTCACGTTTAAGGTTGGAGTCAGGACAGACCATTTCGATGATAAAAATGGACATGTGTGAGCAGAGGTGAAAGCAGAGGACTGGTTCAGGAGAGGGCTAGCCATGCTAGCCATGTGTACGACTCGCTTTTGTGGTGGTCCAGATGTTTACTTCCCAGTAGTAAGAGCTACAGCAATGACTAAATATACTTTCCCTAAAATATTACTGTGTTGGACCCGTAGGAAGATATCATCTTGGCCTTTGTATTTGGCTGGCTGACATTTTCTTCTTTCCCATGGGGTTAGAAAAAAAAGTAGAACTGCCCTCACATAGAATTGAACAGAACAGAGGAGGCGCTGCCCCTTTCTGTTGATTAAGATAACCTTCTGATAAGACAGTTAAGCAGGAAGTTGGAATAGTTCGGGGAAACTGAAGAGTACCTCTTGCTTTATCTGGGACTTATTACTCTACGTTTTCAGAGGATTCTTTGAAGTTTTGTTTTGTTTTGTTGTTAAGTACAAGATGTACTGAGCTTTGGAATGATACTTTAGCCTTCTTTTCAGTGGGTATTGAATAAGTGTGAAGCAAAAAAAGTCAGTGTTTTTATTAGTATTAACACTATGCAGTCAGAGTAAACATTCAGTAATATAAGAAAAAGTATGCTCCTTGGGATCTGGAGTGCTTGCGAAGCTCATAGCAGAAGACAATTGGATGTAAAATCACCATCATTGCTATTTATGAAAAATTGTGTAGTCTGTTGATTTTTATTTTCAACTCAAATTCATAAGAAGACCACAAAACCTATTTCGTGAGCCCTGGATGCTGACTTTCTTGTCCCAGTTTTCGGTTTCTCTTCTGCTTAACATGTCCGCTTCAGGGGAAAGCTCGCCGGTGGCCTGGTTAAGACCCTAAAATATAAAATGAAAAAGATCTTAAATCTTGTCTTTCTCCTCACGTGCACACGGAACGATGATTTCTGCTATGTTAAGTGATAAGACAGAAAGAAATTCTTCTTTTTTTAAAAAATCATTTTATTAGGGGCTCATACAACACTTATCACAATCCATCCACAAGAAAGTCTTCTCGAAAGCTCTCTTCCTTAGCTGGAGTCCATGGTTTAATCTAGTCTTTGCTTATGGAGTGGACTCAAGCTAGGTGAAGGGGAGAGATTCCCAGGAGCAAATGGAATTTTTCTTTATCCTTATCACATGATAACTTTCTTTTCGATGAATAAAATGTCTCTATTCTATCTAAACCCCAGGAGCCCTGGTGGTGGCAGCATTGTAGGTTGCCCATTGCCCTGGTCTACCCGCTGTTGGTAGGCAGAGGAGTCTTTTTGCTCCTATGAAGGTTTACAGCCTTGGAAACTCAAAGTGGAGAGTTCTACTCTGCCCTTTAAGGTTGCTATGAGTTTGAATCAACTCGATGACAGGTTTTGGATTTTTTTATTCTAAATCATAAATATTTTGTTTCCAGTATTTCCTTTCGAATTTTTATACATGTTAAATAAATTTGAGGGCTTTTTATACATGTATGGAAATCTGAGGGCTTTTTCCTGGTTGTGTGTGTGTGTAACTTGCCAATTGTCTCACTCCAGTTAGAAGAACTTCCTCAATGAAAACCAATGTGTTATTTTGCATTTAGAGCCTGGTCTGACTTTAAGGATCAAACAGCAAGGATCTGACAAAGTGGATTAGTGAGGTCTCACAACAGTTTGACGTGGAAAAGGAAGACGATGTAAGACTAGCATAGGACCTTTCAATGGGTATAGGAAATGAGTTTAGGACCTTTTAATTTGCCCGTAACCGAGCATAATGTAATTGATGTTTAAAAAAATAGAATCTTGCAAGATTTTCATTTGGAAACTGGCAACATTTACCAATTTCAAAGTTAAAATTCTTTAACCTAATATCTCTCAGCCAAACCCCTCCAAAATACTTTAATTTGATAAAGAACTAAATAGCATAATATGAGTCAGAATGAAAAAAGAGCAATACTATGTTTAATAATCAGCATGATCTCGAATTGAAATAATTGCTATTTAAAAAACTCATTACAAAAAGTCTAAAACATGGTTTAAAGTCATCAGATGATTTAGCAATCGCATTTCAATTATTTTGAAGTGATTTTTTTAACCCGACCCAGGCCCTTCCTGTGACAAGCCGCTATTAGCTCTCATTCCTCACGGATGTTGGAGACTCTTGTAAAGACATGTCCACTTGGAGAATCTGAGTTAGCGCATGGGGAATGGTAACAATATAAACTATAGGAATAAGGCAAAGGAAAGGCTAAGCACTCGAAAGTCATTTGTGTTCTGACATACTTTAGCAAAACCAGATCTTTTTTAAGAGCCCCCATGCGCATGCACACATGCACCCATGTGTACAATTTTTGTACAGGAGGGTTTACCCGTCTCTGCGTATCACCAGGGTAAAGTAAATTTTCCACTATCTCAGAACAAGTAAACTTTGGGTCATTGGAGGCTAGAAATAAACTATGGTGGAAAGAAGCATAGATTTGCGAAAGTAATTTAAATTTCGGCTCATCATCTAGCTCACTCCATATTAGAAATTGGTTATTATTTAGAATGGCACAGTATATGAATGGTATCACATCTTCTATCATGTGAGTCCTTGAGTCCCCTGGCCAATCAGATGGCGTTCTGCTCTGTTGCACTGCCCAAGGCCAGTCCCTAGCCGTTAGCCTGCTGGCCCTGGTGAGAAGGCTTGTGGTGCAGGTGCGAGTTGGGTGAGTGGAGAGAGAAACAAGGAGTGAATTTGCAGCTGGGGCGATAGCGCCATCAGTTTAACCTCTAGATTAGAGAGAAAGAGAGGGAGAACAAAAAGTGAAAGCGAACTGTGCTATGAAGCAACCACTAAGAGCTAATAAAAATAGACAATTAAACAAAATAGACAATACCTTTTGGCTATTTTTTGCCAGGCACTTTGTGTCGTTTATGGACCACTGTGCGCATAGTTAAGGGGGCCCACTGGCAGAGCGGTTATGTGTTGGGCTGCTACCTGTAAGGTCAGCAGGTCAAAACCACCAGCTGCTCCATGGGAGAAAGATGAGGCTTTCTATTTCCATGAACAGTTAGTCCCAGAAACGCACAGAGGCAGTTCTGCTCTGCCCTATAGGATCGCTGTGAGTCGATGGCAATGAGCCTTGTTTTTTCTCTTGGTTTTTGAGTATGTCCATGGCTAACGGAGCCCTGGTGGTGTGGTGGGTTACAACCTGGGCTTCTAACCACAAGGTTGGCAGTTTGAAACCCCAGCCGCTCCACAGGAGAAAGGTGGGGCTCTCTGTTCCCATAAGGACTTACAGTCTCAAAAACCCACAGGGGCAGTTCTACTCTGTCCCACAGGGTCGTAATGAGTTGGAATCGACTCACTGGCTGTGAGGTAGGTTTTAGTTTGGGTGTGTATGCCGTTAATTTATGTGGCTTACACATTTCATAAGCTTTTAATCTATTGTTTTTATGCTCCAGCCTAAGGTTAAGTGTAAAATGCACTTTAATTCATTGAATTTGGGTGAGATCCCTACTCTCTAATATTTGTCCTTTCCCCCCTCCATTGATTAGTTTTGTTTTCATATTGCTTTGCCACTGTGTGTAAATCTCATCCACACCCCCTTCATTACTTCACTTTGGTATCATTGCTATAAAAAAGGACCAATGCATAGATGCACAGAAACGTTTACGTGGAACCCCTTGCATGGGAGATGGCATTAAAATAATCGTAAACTCTTTAGTTGTTCTGTAAAAAACAAACTACATTTGAATATATGTTTGAAATGATGTCGAGAGTATGAAAATTGTAGGCAATTCAGGAAAGGTTCCTTGGGGTAGTCCACCGCATGGGTGAAAAAGCTGTTGCCATCGTTCCTGTGACCAGCCTGTTGCTCTCTACAGCCACCTCACTGCATAGAATTCCGTTTGGATCTTTGGAGAAAAGACTTTGTGTGGTTCGAGAAGTCCCTTCAGCGTGTGTAGCTCTGAGATGCTGTGATGTTGTAGGACATCGTCGAGATGGACACACAGCAAGAACAGGATGAGAACCTCTCCCTGCAGTCACAGAGATGGGATCCCTCAGTAAGAGTGGGATCCAGGATACACACAGGATGGCCCAGCTGCTTGGGAACATTACAAATCCCTTCACTTAAGCTGCTGAAAGCTGCAGGAAAAGGACCAAATGTTTTCCGTCTCAAAACACATTTTACTGAGCTGTGTTTTGAAAGCTGTTATCTAAACATTAAAAACGAGAGAGAGAGGGAGGAAAAAAGTGGGGGAAGGCATATTTAACATGACTTCTTCCTTGAGTGCAAATCAGCAGTTATAATTTAATTTGGGAAAGTGAAGGAAAAAAGGTAGAAGGAAAGGCACGTTTTCTTCCCCCGCCTTCTTGTTTACTTTTCCTTAAAGTGCTTGAAGGACATAAAACAGGGAAATGAAAAAGTGAGCGGTATATAGTTTTGTTAACTTATCTTGTGAACATTGAACAGTATGCCTCAAATTTCGTATGGTACATAAAGTGCTTCGCCTAGCAGGATCATGTGCACGGCACTTCAAAAAAGCCAATGGGACAGCTCACTAAATGTAATGGATGTGGAGCAGCAGATCTTTAGATCTCTTGTATTTAGCATGACAACTTCTCGTTCTCTAGGTGCTTTAAACATGATATCTAAAACTGCATATTTCCCCCCCTGGTGATGAAAAACATAGACTAATTACAAACTTCTCTTATGCTCTAAGTGGCTTGACCATCCGGTATGATCGCAACATTTTGGTTTTACTCTATCTCCTTTTGTTCCTGAAATTAATCAACTTTACAACTTCACTTCATCTTTCTTCATGCATTTTTCACGCTAATCCTCCCCTAGAAGCGGTGCTCGTTTTAGCGCTGGTCACAGTTTGGAGGAGTTTGTCTAATGACGCAATAAACAACTTGTGTCTATTCACTAACAACTGTAAGAGGTGAAATTTTAGAAGCTTTCCAATTACATGCATCTATAGGTATCTTCCACCCAGAGTTTGAAAGTCATTAAGCACTTTCAAAGATGTCTTGAAGCAGAAGAGCTGATGCCCACTTCAAGACTCACTTTTATAAACCAATTCGTCTCCTGCCCAAACCTGTGTTGGCGATTACGTAGAGAGCACTTTTGGCCGGGAACTTTCTTAGGAGCATGGCTTAGCCAAGGACCATGGCACCCAGAAGGCAGGCCACAAGTGGCTTTTGATGCTAAAAGCGAAAGGATGTTAGAAAACCCTGTAAATAATCACATGAGGATTATAGGTAGCCAGGGTAGATGTGCTACATTTAGGAGGAGATCGCCACCCATCAGCCCAAATGACCTTCACTGGACTAGGAGACATAACTATGATTTATTGATACCATTGAAAGTCAAACCACATGGGTTTTTAATGCCATTCACATTATGACACGGATGCATGACTGTGAGCAGAGGGATGAGAAAATGTTGTTTACCTTCATGATTTTACACAAATCCAGGTAAGATAAGGTGAGGCCAGGTGGTTTGGTTTCTAGGCTCACTTTGTTAAAAGCTTAGTAGATTTTACTTCTAGGCTCACTTTGTTAAAAGCTTAGTAGATTTTACTTTTAAGAAGTATCTTTACTGTGTCGAGTATTGGTTTGCATGTGTATGTGTGTCTTCAAAGACTACTTTTAAAATACATTTTATGAATGTGAGAACAATTCTTTTAAATGGTATGCTGCCACAAACTGAGTGTTTTCGTTATCCAGGGAGCCAGAGTATCTCACTAGATGTGCATCAGGCTGCTACCTGCAGTTCAGCAGTTCAAAACCACCAGCCATTCCACAGGAGAAAGACAGGGCTTTCTAATTCCATAAAGAGTTCTAGTCTCAGAAAATCACAAGGGCAGTTCTGCACTGCCCCACAGGGGTGCTATGAGTCGGCATCGACTTCATGGCAATGAGTTGGTTTTGCTTTGAGTATTGCTATGGTGCTCTGGGTTGGAAGTTGGCCTGCTAATTGCAAGGTCAGTGGTTCAAATCCACCAGCAGCTCCTAGAGAGAAAGGTGAAGCTATCTGCATCCATGAAGATTCGCAGTGAGACTAGACTCAATGGCAGTGGCTGGCTTTGTGTGTGTATGTGCTAGTGTAAAAGAAATATCACAAGTGGATTTCTTTAACAAACAAATCTATCCACTCACAACGTAGGCAGTTGGAAGCCCAAATTTCCGGCACTGACTCTAGAAGAAGGCTTCCTCTTCCTGTCAGTTCTGGAGGACGGCGCTTGGCTCTTCAGCTTCTGGCTCCTGGTTCCTTGGAGAGCTCTGTGTGACTGGGCATCAGTCGCCTTCCATCCCTGCATGCTTGCAAATCTGCTACTTTTATGTTTTGTAGGAGATTGGCTCAAAACACACCCTACATTAATCCTGTCTCATTAACATAACAAAGACAGCCAATTCGCAAATGGGATTATAAACATAGGCAGAGTGGTTAGAATTTATAACATATTTGGGGGGCGGAGACACAGTTCACTCCATAATACCAAGCATTTGTACAAATTTGTTCTCCCTTTGATTACGATTAAGCTTGGGGGGAATTACATTGCTTATGTGGCCTACAATGTAACTTTCTCAACTCAATCTACTGTCAACAGATCCATTCCAATTTATAGCAACCCAATGGGGCACAGTAGCACTGCACCTGTGGGCTAGAGCGTCACCTTTACTCACAGGGATCAGCTCATAGGCTCGAGCTGCTGACCTTGTGGTTAGCAGCCTAAGGCGTAACCCACCACACTACCAAGGCTCCTTCACTTTCTCAAAGAGACCCCTGATTATGGAGACACAGATTCCCAGAGGGTTACTCCCAGTGCTGCTACCTGAAAGGTTGTGTATTGAGCCTTCCCGCAGCCTTCTCGGGAGAAAGATGAGGCAGTCGGTTTCCATGAAGATTTACAGCCTTGGATACCTTATAGCACAGCTCTACTCTGTCCTATGGGGAGCTATGAATGACAATAGACTCGATGGCAGTGACTCCAGTTTTTGACCATTAAATGGAGGGTAGGGTTCCTTAAGGTGGCTGCCAGTTACTGGTTGGCTCAGAGTGACCCTAAATGCCAACTCCCAATTATCTGTCTGATGGCATTTCAGCTGGCCACACTGTCAGGTCCGGATGCCTGAACTACTTACTGTCGATCTGGGGAAAGAGCATGGCAGTATGTATGAGTGGACTCAAAAAGTTCACAGACAATGAGATGAGACGAGAGTGGAGCAATCAGATGGCTTATGTTGGATTCCACCTTTGATATCTCCCAGTGGTGTGACCTTGGAAAAGTTATTTACTCAATTGTATTGTGTTGAGTTTTGTCCTCTGTGGAATAAGGATCACAATCGCCTTAGAGACGGTTGGGAGTTCTTAGATGAATTTATCCCTGGGGAGCACTCGACATACAACAGACACTCAGGAAGCCATAGTATGATTATAGTTGTTCTGTTACATCTTACCATTATCTCTATAGAATATCATCCCTTGTGTTGACAGAAGATACCTGCCCTGGGTGGAAGGCAGTCACGTACATGGTGATCGCAACAAGGGACTCAGCCTATTCACAGCCACTGGGTCCAACAACGTTTTACTCTACTGCATAGGGGTCACCGTAAGTCAGTGTTAATTCTACTGGCATCTTGCAACAACTAGGGGCACCATCTTTAATCTATTATGTCAATAGCTTGCTCCTTGGTCACCCAGTATGAGCAGCCCCAGCCCAGGGAACTTGCTACGTTGTTGTCACATGGGGGCTTAATGGAGGTAATCAGGTAAGGACAGTGCCTGATTCCTTTCCAAAAATTCATGAAATCAACAAGATGGGCCCATGTCAGAAATAGAATATTTCAACAGACTTGCTTTCAATGTAAGTCAGAGGATCTCTTTTGCCTAGATCACAAAAAGTCAAATTCAATGAGTTTCGTTTAATGTCGTTGTTAGCTGCAACCCAGTCAGTGCTGACTGGGGGAACTCCCATGCAACAGAAGGCAATGCTGCTGGATCCTACCCCATCTTCACGGTCATCGCAATGCTGACTCCGTGGCATGTTTGGATTCACTGGGGGTTGGGGTAACTTCTCACCTAGGGCGCTCATTGGCCAGCCCTGTATAAGACCCTCTTCTGTTGTGGCTTGTCACTGGCTAGTGGTTTCTTTCTTTTTTAAATCATAGTGAGAAGCTCCAGGTTTTAGTGGACCCATTGATACTTGAAAAAAAAAATTTTTTATTAAACAGTGGCGTGACTTCTAGCACCAGAGAAATATTCAAATCACCACAGGATCACCACCTGTCAAGGGGTGGCAGCGTCTCAGGCTACTCCGGCACAGTAACAGCAAGAGGATGGGTTTAGGCATGATGTTTGTGCTTTCCAAGAAGCTGGTACTTTTCATAAGCACTATGATGACTTGCAAATGAGGTGACTATAATGTCAATGGTAGTTAAAACAAGAGGATTTATTATCTGAAACACAATTTTCCTAGGTATCCCACAAACCATTATACTTCTGTATGAACCCTCAATAAATTACCAGTAATTCTTAGAATAAAAAAAGAGAGAGAATTACTCCAGGACATTTAGCAGCTTACCTGCAGCTTTCGTATTTTACCAAAATTTTTCCCCCTGTTCTTTTAATTTATGCTGACACATTCTCGCAGATTCACTCTAATATCTATCTGGGATATTAGAATCCATCAGGATAATTAATATTTTTTAACACATGCATTAACATATAGTGCCGATGACCTGTAGTTTTCAAACCTATGCCTATGATGGTGCACACCTAAGGAGCAAATGGGTCCTGGGTTTAATCAAAGCAATTATGGTATATATTCAAATATAAGCCGGCCCGAATATCAGCCGAGACACTTCATTTTACCAGAAAAACTCCATTAAAAATGTGCTGAAAAACTTGGTGTATACTCAAGTATATATGGTAGGCATGCACTGAGAGTGCATTGAGTCGAACCTCAAGCACACAGTAGGCTTACCAGGAACACCCTTTGCCCAGCCTTGGAATGAGCCCGAATCTCGCCTTGTCCATGATGCTCCCCACCATTTCCGCCTTGACTCCTCTCCCTCCTGTCTGAATCTGCAGCACTTACCATTCGAACCACATAATTTAGTACTTAATGACTTACGGTCTTGTACTATTTGCTGCTCTTTCAAGTAGCTTAGTCTTGTCTCTCCAAATAGATTGCATAGGCCTTAACAGCAGGGACCATGGTTTATATTAATTTTTCATTCCCTCTGGCTTATAGTATCTTATCCTGTAGCATATCTAGTTTGGTCAATTTTAAGCTTTAACAGAGAATCAAGGCACCTAGGTTGGGTGGGGATCACGGAGATATCCCAGAGTTATTCTAAAGCCCAATAATTCAGGTAAAATCATGGGTGTGTCTATGTGAATGTATATATGCTAGTAAAGCATTAAATTAAAAAGATAAACATAGATCTAATTTGTAGCATGTTATAATTATTGTTACACACAAAAATGGAACTTGTAGCGTTATATGTACAGTGTCACAATTTTAGGTGCCCTGGTGGTATAATGGGATACTGTTGGGGCTGCTAATCACAAGGCCAGCAGTTCGAACCCAGCAGCCACTTTGCAGAAGAAATATGATGCTTTCTGCTCCAGTGAAGGTTTACAGCCTTGGGAATACACAGGAGGTGGTGCTACCCTGTCCTAGAGGGTCTCTGTGGGTCCGCATGGGCTGGATGGCAGGGAGTTTTGTTTCTGAGTGTTCAGTGGGTCTGTGGAGCACTAGTCCAGAGGAAGAAGCAGAGAGACCTGGGCACTTGCTCCCACCGAGATTACATCTTAGAAACCTTCTGGACCATTCTCAGTCCTACAGGGTTGCTCTGTCACTTATTTTGTTTATTTTCTCGGACCTTGTATGTTTCCATTTCTCTTTGTCAGAAAGGAAAAATAAACCTTTACCTGAGTGATCAGGAAATAAGCCAGGAGCAGAAAAAAAAAAGTTTGTTTCACGTCCATTGTAAGCAGGGCCTTTCTGCAGATGGTGGCAACTATTGTATAGCGTTGAAGTCCTTCACAGACGCGAGAACCGAGGGGAGAAGTAACTGGGCAAATATCACTCAGTCAACCCACAAGTTCTACTCTGACGTTGCTACTTAGAAAGATTGAGAGGCATATGAAAATAATCATCTATAACTTATCAATGGTTGTAAGGGGGAGGGAGGGGGGGAAATGAGAAGCTGCTATCAAGGGCTCAAGTAGAAAGAAAATGCTTTGAAAATGACGATGGCGACATATGTACAAATGTGCTTGACACAATGGATGAATGTATGGATTATGATAAGAGATGTAAGAGCCCCCAATAAAAGTAGTTAAAGAAAGAAGAAATATTGAAAGGCTCAAGCCGTTTAAGCCACTTTCTCCAACATTTGAAGACAGCCGCCTAGCAACAGTGGTTCTCAACCTTCCTCATTCCGCGGCCCTTTCATACCTTTCCTCATGTGGTGGTGACACCCCCGCCCCCAACCACATTATTTTCGCGGCGACTTCATAACTGTCCTCATGTGGTGGTGACACCCCCGCCCCCAACCACATTATTTTCGTTGCGACTTCATCACTGTCATTTTGCTACTGTGATGAATCGGGCGACCCCTGTCAAAGGGTCGTTCGACCCCCCAGATTGAGAACCGCTAAGGAAACAGAATGGCGTCTCCCTGTTTGCAGAGAAGCCTGAAGTCAGGGAGCCCTGGAAGATCTCCTTGCCAAATGACGGCATCAGGCCCCCTTCGGCCCACCACCTTCCCTGCCAATCAATGGCTAGAGGAGGCAGAAGGGCTGTGCTGACTGATGCTGCCACCACTTCCTTGGCATGAACAACTGGCTCCGCCCAGGGACCATGTAAACTACCCGGAGGGGCAGCGGGGCATGGTGGAGGAGCGAAGTGGTCGGCCCTCTCTATATCCTGGGGCTCCAGAATGCCTGGTTGCTGTAGGTGGTTGTCATGGAGTCATTCCCAGTGCCGGATCCTGGGCCATCTTCACAGTTGTTAGATTAGAGCTCATGGGTGCAGCCCCTGCCCCCACCCCCCACTCCGCGGTAGGCAGCTCTTCTCCAGTCCTCTGGCTCTCTATTGTGCCGACCCACTATGCTCTCGATTCCTCAACTCCGCAGTGTACTGCCTCCTCCTTCCTGCTAACTCTGCCTTAGTTTGGAAGTTTAGCCAAAATCCACCCACCTTGGGTGACCCTACTGGTATTTGAAATACTGCTGGTAGAACTTCTAGCCTCAAAGCAACAGGCAAGCCACCACGGTGCAGCCAAGTGACCCGGGACCCTGGGTGGATAAAGAATACTATGCATTAATTTGTTTTAATTATTTATGGACAGTGATATTGTCACACAGGAATGATTACTTTTCAAAGCCAACACCAAACTCTGTGTTGGTTCTACAGTGAGCAAAGGGATTGAACATCGAGTTGTGAGCACAATTTCCCTTCAGTCATCCAGTGTTGGGAATGATCACCTGGTCTTCCATTGAGCACCAGAGGATGCCGTGTGTTTGCTGAGTGCTAGGTGCTGCATATAATGATCAGTCTGTCCCTTTAACCCTAAGAGTCACACTCAGTGCAGCAAGATGATCATGATACACAAGATATTTGAACACTCATTCCTACTGAGAGAATCAATGATTCTACCTCATGCTCTTTTCTGGGTAAAGGGTCATTGCATCAATATCTCTCTCTCTGCCCCCCTCTTCACAATATTTGAAAAGTAGTAAGTTAAATGTGCATAGATTACAACTCTGCTGTGTTTTTTCAAGAGTGAAATTTGGCAAATTAAAAAAAATTATTTTATTGGGGGCTCGTACAACTCTTATCACAATCCATACATACATCCATTGTATGTCAAGCACATTTGTTGCCCTCATCATTCCCTAAACATCTGGCAAATATTTTTTAAAGTAGCTTTTAATGACTTACTTGAACTATTCCAGGACTGGTTCCCAAGAATATATGTCCAGGAAAAGTCAATGTTTTTATGGTAATTTCTGCAGAGATGACCTCAAACACACAACATGTAATCTCAGTCATACCTTCCTAGGCTCCTAAGTTTGATCTCCTCCTCCTCCTGACTGGGCCCCAGGGTCTATCTGTAAATTGGTGGTCCAGAGCATATGGTGAGAGAAATTCCCTGCAGACCAGGGTGCATATTTTACTTTCCTTTGCAAGTACTTCCATTCATGCCATCTCCCCTTCTAGTGGTGAGACACTGCACTAGCGAGCTTGGATGTTTTCCAGTGAAGAACGGCAAACCCAAACACTGATGCCCCTGAGAATCTGCATCTTGGAAAATGACCAGCCTTTAATTCTGAAGTTTATAGACAGGCTATTTTAGTATTTTATATAAAGGTGTGAATGAAACCAATGTCCACATTTCCCTCATGATACTGCTGTTTTAATCACTTTAGGGATATTTTGACATTCAACCAGTTGATATTCTTCACAGGCTGTAATGCCCCTTAAATGAATTTTAAGCCTCGCATGTTTTTTCTTTGGGTCCTTTAGAGGTTCGGTTTTATTCTTTGAAAGTGTCTGGATATGGCCACTGGCATGGTAAAATGGAATTTTAGTAGCTCCACCATAGAGAAAAGATAAATGTTTTACTAAATCATTGATAAGAACATAATATATTGTTCATTTCTTAATGATTCTGTAATGGGGACTTCATAACCAGACGTAAGGGGCACCCGCCGTCAGAGCATGGAACGGGAGCAATGATTCTGAGGCCTGAATTGCCCCCTTCCCTCCACGCTGCCCCAACACACACACACACACACACACACACACACACACA
>NW_022111320.1:15781137-15783334 GCF_000313985.2 Echinops telfairi | reverse complement strand
GTTGTGGGTGGGGCTACAGCAAAGTTTGTAGCCTTTGTTGGTTGGACAGACCGTCCCAATGCTCTCACGGGTTGAGAGGAAAGTGGAGGCTGGATTCTGGATCTATTTACCTAAGTAAATAGATGGTATTTTTGATCGAGTGCAAAACTTCCCATTCAGAGTTGAAAATAATCAAATACCCATCGTACTGTGTGGCGTGTAAGGGAAATAGCTGCACCTCTCTGGAACAGATGCAAAGTAATGTAAAGCTTTATTTCCAAAGTCGTTCCCCTGAGGTGTTTCTGTGGAAGGAGAAAGGGGCTTTCATACATGTTTAAATACCTTCAGGTGATGCCAGGCTACATAGGTCCTAGCGGTTTCTTTACTGATAAACGCTAAGCTTTAGAACCTTTACAACTTTTACCTCTTGGTGTTGACAGTGAAGCTCCACCAGGGAGCTACCTTTACCTCATCGGGCCCCAGGAGAAGGCTGCCCCCTACGCCCGGGGAATCCCTGTCAACAAGCCCCTGACTAGAAAACTCCAGTGTGAAAGATGTTTTCTTGCCGCCCAACAAAGTGCATGTAGATCTGCAGATCATAGCAATACACTAAATGACCAGAAATAGAATGTCTGACTGGTCAACCATTTTAGGAACTGTAAGACTTTCAAGGAAGGGAGCCTGAAAGACTGTGTGCGGTTTTGGTAAATGGAACGATGACTACCTCCTGGAACTATTGTTTCATCACCTGAGTGCCGTGCTGACCAGAGACAGGAGAGGTGCAGGACGTGCATCAGCGCATTAAAGGGACTCCATCTACTCCCCTCCGCAGATGCTAATGGGAGATAAAGGCTTTTGAAGAGGTTATAAATAGGACACTCTTCTGGAAGACATGAAAATATATAGGAGAGGGCATTTTGGATTAGGGTTTTGTTTGTTTGTTTTAGCAATTGGAGTCCATTGAGGGTTTTATTAGTGTGATTGTATTTCTTTTTTCTTCACTTTTGTGTTTAGGAATTATTGTGATGATCCCTTATTTCGGGTACTCTAAATATTTTTATTTAGATCCCTTATTTTCGGGTACTCTAAATATTAAATATTGAGAGACCATAAAATTTTAGGCTCAAAATGGCGGAGGGCCTCCTCTAGGTGGGCTCTAAGAGGCATGGAAGGTGCTGTGGAAACAACAGATTGACCAAGCCAATAGGGAAGGGAAGGGAGGGGACCAGGAACATGTCGTCCATGTCTGTTTCAACGTTTCATTGGATGAGGAGGAGGTGGGGTTGCATCTTTTTTCCTCATCAGTTGATGATATGGTCGAACAGCAGCTTCTTGGTTTTCACTTAGCTGAACGAAGGTACAGCGCAGACACATGGTCTAGAGACAGAACCTTGGAGAAGGGGAGGCGCAACATGGCGCGACTACTCAGGAACAGTAGCATCCGTCTCCCTACATTTTCTGAAGGAGGACGCTCAGTGCATCCATTGAACGCCAAGGGTGAATAAGGTTAAATAGCCAAGTTGCCTTGGATATTAACTATAGCAATGCCCCACACATTCTCTAACCATACTTATTATTTTACTGTTGTAAGGAAAGATCAAAGGTAATTTACCCTACAACATTATTGAAGATATCGGTGTGAATAAGACTTGATTCCTCGCTTGAGAATCTTACAGGGCTCTTAAGGAAGACACAATCATTGCAGAAACAACTGTACGGTAGGCAGGCTGAGCTGGCTATGGGGATTGTAAGGGGAATGATGAGGTCAAACCTGGTTGGTAGAAATCAGTGAGGGCAAAGCAAGAAGGGTAACTTTGAAGGACAGATAAAATTTTATCTCATCCGACTGAGGCAAATGATTATATACTGAGGAACATTAATGATAACCACACACTTTCACCATATGAATGAGAATAATGTTGTTGGGGTTGGTTCCACCACCATGACATCATGTATTAACAGAACAAAATGCTGCCTTGTCCCATGTCTTCTTCATGATTTTCTACATTGGAGCCCATTGACAAGTCATTGTTTCTTGACCAGTATGCTCCGTGGCATATAAAATTATAGTTTTTATTCACTACCGCAAAAGTTTAGATGAGTTTATGCTCTACAAAAGTTTAATTCTCAAGTATTTATATAAGCTTTCTCCTTCTCAACTGAGTTACAGTCTCAGGAACTCACGGGGGCAGTTCCACCCTGTCGTACAGGATCGCTC
>NW_022111320.1:15736958-15780639 GCF_000313985.2 Echinops telfairi | reverse complement strand
TGTGTGTGTGTGTGTGTGTGTGTGTGTGTGTGTGTGTCCTCCTCTGCTGGTTTTGAGGGTCTCTTGGATTTCTGGCCCTTAGTAACCCATACTGACTTACAACCTGTGTGTGTGTGTGTGTGTGTGTGTGTGTGTCCTCCTCTGCTGGTTTTGAGGGCTCTTGGATTTCAGTGGGTGTTCCACCTTGCCCTCAGACCACTCCCTCTTCCTGATTGGCAGAGAACACAGTGGGTGGGACAGAACAAACCCAGCTGCAAGCCAGAGACAGACATCTTTGGGGGCAGCACAGCTTGAGAGAAAAAAACATTTTTCTTAAAGTTCTTCTGTACTATAGATCAAGGTAAGGATTAGGGCAACTGAGATGGAGCTAGACGAAGGAAAACGGGTAGAAAAAGACTTAGACTTTGCCATTCCTCCAAGTGTGGCCCACACTTCCTTCCCCATTGTGTGTGTGGAAGTTGATTTTAGCTCATTACACAAACACAAATGTTGTGAAACATAGACTATTGTGACCTGTTCCCATGAACTCAGAGAGTTCACACTCTCATTACCCAATTTATTTTCCCAACACTCCTATGAGGCTGATATTGCGAAACGTTCAGGAAAACCAACTCAAAGGTTATGTGACTTACCCAAAGGCACACAGGAGTAGAGGCAGGAATGGAAGACAATCTTCCAACTCACCCCCTCACAGATTCTGAGTCAGAAAGGGCGCTAAGTGGCATTTCTAAAACCACAGGGAAGGAGCTGACCCTGCTGTTATTGCACAACACGTGAAACGCTGTGTCCAAAGGTCCAGTTCATGAAAATGAATGGAATCAGGAAAATTGAACCCCTCGCACAGTTGAAGTTCATCCAAAATTATTTACTATCTAAGATTTTTGGTCTAAAGCTCAAAAGAACTAAGGATTTGACTTTTTGAGATACTAAAGATAATCAGAATTCAAGATCTCTTCTAGAAAATAAAAAGACAATTATAGGAATCTTGGCCTCAATGATAGAAGAAAGAGGAATCTTTCCCTGGAAAGTATCTTTTAATGCACACATCAGGGTATTTAACATCTCGGCTTTCAGGAGACAAAAGAAAAATGACATGTCCGTTGTTCGCTACCAACATTTTACTCTGCTATGTTTTGATTTTTTTTAAAGTTTTAACAGTTTCATTGATATGTGATCCACACATCACATTAGATGGTTTAATTAATTAAAATCTTTATCTCATCAAAATCTCTTCGTGCCAAAGTGGCATAAACATTTCCATTGTTGTTGCAGGTTACCTCAGTGTAACCACTTGATATAATGGCTTCGACCAAAATCCATGAACAACAACAAAAATGTTGAATATGGCAATCTTCATTGGAGTTTAGGAAATCAATCTTTGCGTATACTCATTTCTTCACTAGAGCTCTTGTCTCCACAAAGTATTTCATCTAATTTCCAAAAGTGCTGCTACTCATTACTAAATATATTTAAGTTGAAGCAAAAAAAAAAAAAAAAAGGAAAGAAAAGAAATCCCTTTCATTCTGGCCAAATGTAATATAATAATGCTCCAACTGTTAAGATTTGCTGCTAAAAAAAATCAGATAGACAATTATGCTTAGTGTAGTAATGACTAAGGAACATCAGGACTAGTCCACGAGGGAAACTTTTGTACTGCAGTCTCTATCATGAGGGAGCCCACGCTGCAGGGACAATAACGGGGTGCTAATTCTGAATGCACACAGTGCCGTCCGACAAAGACATCAAGATTTGTAGGAAATCAACCCTCTAGCAGTCCTGGCAAGCCAGACTGACCCCAGCAAATGAAAATAATCAAAAGTAATTAGAAGCGTGCTGGACTGCCCCTCGGAGAGCCGAGCGGGAGAGTAAACATGCCTGAATCCTCGAGCCACTGCGAAGGCCCATGTCTGAGCTGTTAGGTGCCCTGACCTTGTCCACATAAAGATGTGATTTATGAAGTGCAGGGCACGGCAGCAGGGCTTCTGTCTTCTCCTGGAGAACCAAATTACTGAAGTGGAGATTAACTTGCTTTCAGGCGGGCCCATTTCCAGACCAAGGGAAATTTTTTATTTACATTTTTCTTTGTTACCTTTAATTTCCTTTTTTTTAAACAGATTTTCCCCCCATAGACTTTTTTTTAAAACAGAGTCGATCTCAGGTGACCAGAGCTATCTCCCCAGAGCAGTGGTGGGATGTGTTGAGGACGATGACCACACAAGTCCTTTTGTTTGCAAACCTGGGTCAGCTTGTTGTGCGGGGGACTGCTTGCCCAGTGGCCACAATTCCCTTCCATGTGTAGAATGCCCAGCTTGTGGGAAAAGCGCCTGGTTTTGAAAAACAGGCATCGCTGAAATGATACAAAATATGAATGCCTAATCTAGCCGTCCTTGAATGCATTCCACTGGAAGCCTTGTTGTTGTTTTGGGCGCCCTAGAATCAGCGTTTGACTCAGAGTAACCCAAAGCACAACAGAACGAAATTACTGCCCAGTCCCGCACCACCCTTATGGTCACTGCTGGGTCTGAGCCACTGTTGCAACCACTGTCACAGCCCACTTCATTGAGGGCCTTCTTCTTTTGTCAATCAAATCGGTCCCTCCTAACAACATGTCCAAAGTATATCAGACCAAGTGTCACCGTGCACACTTGTAAGGAGCGTGCAGTCTATGGTACGCTCACGATTTTTCACCAGCATCATAATGTGAGGCCTCGCTCTCCGGCCTCTCTTTTGCATGCAAGTGAGGCGATGGAAAACACCTGAGCTTCAGTCAGGTGCACCTTCGTCCTCGGGTTGACATCCTTTTGCTTTTGATCACTTTAAAGAGCTCTCTCGCAGTACTTTTGCCCAAAGCAATTATGTCATTAGATTTCTTTTATCTATATAACAGTTTTATTGGCATGTGATGCACAAACTATACAATTCAATAGTTCAGTCATATTAAGAAGAGTTGTACAATCATCACCACCGTCCCTTTTAGAACATTTTATTTGTTCTTGTACTCGTGGTTATTAGTGCCCACTTTCACCTCAATCTCCCCTGCCATCCCCCCAAAGAGCCCCTAATCCAGTTACTGTCACTGCACATTTCTTCATGGCTGCTTCCGTGAGTGTTGATTGCGATCCAAGTAAAATGAAATCCTTGATAATCTCCATCATGTCTCTGTTGGTCAGGGTAATGCTTACTGGTCCCATTGCTGGCATTGTTGTTCTCTCCCCCTGAGGTGCAATCCATCCTCTCTGCTCTACATGGTGATTTCAAGTCCTTGTCAGCCAGCGAGCCGTGTCATCTGCATAGTAGCATTGTTCGCGGGGCCCTCCTCCAGTCTTGATGCCGACTTCTTCTTCAATCTTCGTGCTGCTCAGATGATTTCCTCACATACACCTTGAAAAAGTACTCCATCTTATTCTCCCTCCCTCCCCCAACCTCATGACCCCTGGACAGATTGTACAGTGTTACTATTTTCATATCTCACACCGACCGTTGTTTCCCTTCCCCCAGAGGGCTGATACCAGGGGCTCAATAGAAAGTAAATGTCTAGAAAAGAAGCCAGGCAACATATGTACAGATTCGCCTGATGCAAGCGATGTATGGCTTGTAAAAAGAGTTGTAAGAGTCCTCAATAATATGATCTTTTAATAAAAAAACAAAAAGTATTCCATCTGATTACCAGGCTTATTCTATTGTAAGGCTTCCTGAATTACAAGGTGGCTCTATTAAATTGAAAGCCATTTGGGAGAAGAAATCGTGGGTGGTAGGTAATTTGGAGGGAGAAGGGCGGCGAGACACATTGGAGCTTCCACACTGGGAGACACATAGCAGTCAACGGGAAAGGAAGCCAGTCCGGGTCCTGCTTACATACTTCATTTTCTGCTTGTCTTTGTCTTGGTCGGGTTAGGTAAGGTTTCACAAAATCCTATTCTGACATGTAGGAGGCATTGATTTTCTTTTTAAACACACATCAATATCTATACATGAAGCTAATTTAATTAGCAAGCGGTTATTGTTCAGCCAGATGTCAATTTCTCCGATTATTTCATGCTTCCTGACATGAACGGTCTGAAACGGTAAAGATTTAACAGGATCTCCGTGAACGAAACAGCCCTTGATAAACATTAAAATGAAACGGGGCCTGCACGTTCTTGAAAAGCTGCAAAAAGGCAGTGTTAAAACACAAAAGTCAGACGGGCAGTTCTGGATATAAGCAGCCACCTCAAGAAAGCCAAAGCTGCAGAACTCAGGGAACTCCACTTAGACCGAGGTTATAAAGTACCTTCCTCTATAAACTAAAAACATAATGTCCGGGTGAATGGGAACATACTTTATTTAACTTTATGGCATTGAAAACTGCCAGCAAGTTGTCTTGTTTTTAAATATTGTCCTCTGCAGAGTGTTACAGTGCTGTTTGTCCGCAGGAAGCCTATTAAAAGTGGACAGTGCAGTCATTTCATCTGGCTTTGACCGGACTGCTTTTCTTTCCTTTAATGATGTGCTGGAATGTACCGTGCCCATAGGGTCTCCATTAGCGGCACTTTTACTTCTGGGACGACCATGAAGTTTAAGGCTTAAAAGAAGCATCAGCTTACAGTCTTGTGGGAATCACTTGAATACTGGAGCACTAACTTCTGACTGCTTTAACTAATATATTGACTTCTTTTAAATAAACAGTTACACAATGAAGGCAGAGCCAGTGGCCTTATTGGAAATCTTTGGGCCTTTTAAAGATTCTGAAATCCACACAGCTGGGGGAGGAAGGAAGGGGCCTGAGGAGGGTTTATGCCCTTTTCAAACCAGGAAGAAAACCCATTAACCTCTCCCCCCCAGCCCTGCCACCAGCCAAAGGGGAATCTTAACTGCTCCTTGAAAGTGCATCGGCTCACACTCAAACCTCCTCTTTCCCCGTGCCTACTCCTTGGTAAACAGGAATTAACAGAATGAGACAAAAACAAACAAAATCAACACGGTAATTCTTTCTAGGAAAACTTGTCCGAATGGGATTCTCTTTTGAAACACTCCGAATTTCTGCCCCCCCCCCCATGCATTTGTTACAGCTTGTTCTCCTATTCCAACCACCCCCCTTAATATTTAGATCATTAGCCCTGATACATGTTTGCAAATTAAAGCTGGTTTGAGATTATAGTAAAACCATTATTTTTAACAGCCCATTTCAAGGGCAATGCTGAACACCGGAGAACACGCATGTTACTGATTACTGCTGAGCAGACAGCGGCTTTTGCAGATGAATTTGTAACTGGGAACTACTGTAAACAGATTTCACCAGAAATCCCAAGGACTACAGGGAGTTAGTTGGTGGTGGTATTTGGCTGCTGGTATTTATTTATTGTCATAGGAAAGCCAGCTCGCTAGCGAGCAAAGTGAGTGCCCTGCACAAACCCTTTCCCAGGGGCCGCTTTTCTCTCGTGCTTCACTTCTGAGGAGGGGAGGTGGTGGGCCAGGGTCTTCTAAAAGGGGATGCTTTAAATAGCAAGAGGCGCCTTTCCAGCAGAACAAAGCCCATCTAGCCAGGCGTGCCGGGCTTCCAAGATCTTCCCTGCCAACTTCAAGTTGTGCCGCCACGGAACCAGCGGGGTCGCCCTCCCTTCACCTGCAGACCTCAAGTTAGGGCTGTGGGCTCAGAGCAGAGAGGGGGTGCAGGAAAAAAAAGCCCCGGGGAGCAAAGAGAGAGCGAGGCAGTGTGTCTGGCCGTGTCCTTTGTCCTGTTGCCTCGGATTTCCTCCGTCCGCCTGGCGATGCAGTGGGTAATAAACCCCATCGCGACGCCGTTCATGAAATGACCGTGTGAATGCCCAGTGAGAAATCTCCCAAGTTCTCCGAGAGGAAGTGCTGCTCAACGTCATCCATAGAAAAAGCCCGAGTCCATCCCGGATTCACAGCGGCCTCGGCTCTGCGGGCCCAGCTGCCAGGGAGCATCGCAGGCGGCGGCGGCTCTGGGCGGCGCGGGAAGCCGGGCGCGCGAGGCGGAGGGCAGAGCCGGGCGGGCGGACGGGCGGCCAGGGCCCCGCGGGCGGCGGCCTCACCTGGTCCCCGGCGCCCGCTTTAATCCGGGACGCACCGCCATCTACCGGCGTCCGGCCGCACCTGCAAGCACGCAGACCTTGAACGTCGCCCCGCCTCCCCCGCCCCAGCCCAATAGAAGGGGGTGGAAAACTCGGAGACCCTTTCCACGAAGCCCTGCAGGAAGTCTGGACCTGCTACTGATTCCGCACGACCCCTTTCCCCTTTTTTCCTTTCCCAATCCACCCACGTGTGCTCCTTTGCAGAGCCGCTTTGGAAAGGATAAGAGGGGGTGGGGCGGGGGCTGCTGGGCTAGGGCGGGAGGTTGGGGCGCTGAGCGCGCAGACCCCTGATCAGGCCGCACTGTCTCAAGCAATCGGTTCCCCAGATTACTTGTATTTAATACACAATGCATCATAAAACAAATCCCTCATCCTGACAGGAAGAAAATAGAACAGCTCATAGCTCGAGCCGGTCCAATTTATGGCTAAATTAAAAAAAAAAAGTCTCCGACAATGGGCAAGTTGAGGAAGGGCAGGAAATCAATGGCAGCAACCCCCCCTGGCTCTTCCACCTTCTCAAGCGCCGGACTCTCTGGGAACCTCGGACCGGGCTGTAGGCTATTTACAAAGGATATTTCCTGTCCTACCTACCACTGCGGTGCGATTTTCCCTCCAACAATAGCCATTATCTGATAGAGCAGTTCAATGTCACAGATAACAGGCCACCGAAACGAATTAAGTCACCACCTCTTGTCATTTGCTCACCCCACCCCCCTTCCCCCACCCCCCGGATTCCTCCCTTTTGTTACTGTTTTTGTTTTAAAATCGGCATTTGGGGGAAATGGAGATCTATGAGATTTACGCGTCTATTTGAATTTGGCGGCAACAAAAAGTGAGGTTTTGTATAGTCCCTCGAGACAGGTTTGCACATGAAGTTTAGCATCAGCGGACTCCTTACCCCT
Source organism: Echinops telfairi (assembly GCF_000313985.2). NCBI lineage: Eukaryota > Metazoa > Chordata > Mammalia > Afrosoricida > Tenrecidae > Echinops > Echinops telfairi. The sequence goes on along the minus strand of NW_022111320.1, from coordinate 15,773,663 downwards.
TTCTCCCCCACTCCCCCCCCCAAGGGTCCTTAGTCTCCCTAACTTTGACTAACTTCCCGTTGTTGAGTTGGATGTTGTCTATTTGTTTTTATGAATGGAGTGTTGTGATAAAAAGCATGATTTCAATGTAGTCGACGGATTTTACTGAAATTTTCAAGATGGGTTACAAGAAAAGATTATTTTGCTCTGTACTATACTGTATGTATATATACGTATATATTTTTTCCTGGATCGTTTCAGAAACATGTAGTTAAAAATTCGCCATATATTAGAAAGCAACATTTGTGATGTTAAACGTTTAAACCCTGAGTTATCAAATTGCTTATTTCCACTTTGGGGCGTTGGTGGCGTTTTAAATAGCAAAAACTCATTAAGACGGTTGCCCACCTTTCTAAACCCAGAACACAGTATCTGGGCAGGTTATATACAAATAATACTTCAAAACTGCAAATTCCTTCTTCTAATTAAAATACATGATTTGAAAATCTGTTCACCTAGCTATCACTAAGCAGGAATAAAATGGAAGTAGGAATTTAATTTTTTTTCTTTCCTCAAGCTGCTCAGCAGAAAACTGGAAATATCAACGTTTCCCTATCTAGACTGCTGTTTTCTGAAAAATTGTAATATAATTATGTTTAGAAGCGTCCCTTCACCCTCAGCCTTGCCCTTGCTCCCTCCACTCCTGGAAGTACTCTTTCATCCCATCCCTCCCCACCACCACCCCCCACCGCCAACACACACGCGCGCGCGCGCGCGCGCACACACACACACACACACACAATCACACTTACACTAGTGCTTTGAGAACGTCGAGACAGAGGACATTTCCCTGGGGAAAGAAATCCTGCCTGGCGAGGTCTCCCCATTGGTTGTTTACTCGGAGAAATCTACATGTTTCAGGGGGATGGCGCATCCATAATCAGTCTGTCCCTATAGGACTTGGGTCTTGGCGACCTTTTTGTGACCTCTCCCGCCAGAGGAGGCTGCTGTCACTTTAAAAATTTACTGAAAGAGGAGCCCGTCTGGCTTCCGACCGCGGCGGGCGGCGGGAGATAGCGCGCTTTCTCCGCGGCCCGGGCTCTTTCTGGATGGCCGCGCGGCTCCTCTTTAAAGAGACAGTCCGCGCCATCGACGCCCGGCGGCCGCGCGCGGCGCTGCCCGAGCCGACGATCCCGGGAGGGGCCGGCGCGGCGGAGGATCTGGAAGGGGGGTAGCGCTGCCCTCGCCTCCCCAGGCCCCCCACCTTGACAAACGCCCGTCCTCCAGCCGGCTTTCCCTTCCTGGGAACTGGGAGCCAGGAGTGGAAGAAGTTTTAGTGGGTTTCAGATAACTTTCATTACACATCGGGCTGATAAGAGCAAGGGAAAGTGAGAAAACAGGGAGGTAATGTGAACCCGAAGGAATAGCTCCGAGCTCTTTTTTTTTGGGGGGGGGGGGCCCAAACACACCCAACCCGGGTCACCCACCGAACGGAGACTGCTTTTCGGGTCTTAAAAACACACTCTTGGCGGACAATAAATCTGCAACGCGTGCTCACGGCGAGCAGATGCTAGAGACGGACAAAGTGATCCGAAAGAAACCCGTTCGGAAACCCAGACGCGAGTTTCGGGGTTTTGTGTTTCTCTTTTCTTTTTGTTTTTCCTTTTTTTTTTTGCATCGCGACATGTTGCCGGGGATCGCGTGAGAGGATCAGGATTTTCGTTCGGGAGCGCTGGGGGCTGCCGATGATTTTGTTTAAGTTCTCCTGTGATTGCTCTTTCTTGCCGAGTTGCGGCCATAGACGTTACTTCAGGTAAGAGAACGCCCTTGCCGAAAGGAAGGAAGAAAGAGCAGTGTTGGCGGGGGGCAGCGTCGGTGACTCGGGGCAGCTTCCTGCCTTGGCACCCCTTCCCCCGCCCCCAGCCCCCTTCTCCTGCTGCCCGCGGAGCCCGGGGCGGCGGTTCCTGGTTCCTCCTGCGCACCCGCGCCGTCCGGACGCGTCCCGGCGCGTCGCCGGCCTTCGGGGGTCCCCCGGCGCCCGTCGGCCTCCCCGCTCGCGCGCGTCTCCCGCCTCCCCTCGCTCGGCGTGTCGTCCGTCCGTATCTGGGGCGCAGAAGGTGGAGTTGCCAAGATCCGAATTCCTGGCAGCGACCACGCGACTCGGGAGCAGCTTTCGGCCGAGTCCCACCTTTGCCAAGTCACAGCTTTGCTGTCCAACTCCGTGCTGCTTCGCGGGAAAGACACTTACGGACCCTGCGGGGAGGTGGTGGGTTTTTTTCCTCCCCCTTCCCTTCTTTTGCTGGGTTTTTTTTTTTTTTTTGGAAAGGGCCTTTCTCGAAAGCCCAGTTAAAGAGATTTCTCACCCCCCTGCCCCCCCACCCCAAGCTATCTTAAGGAGCTTGACAGCTTTTAAAAGCACAAGCATGTGTTGGATGAAATGATGGAAGATGTGTCGTTTCTTTATTTTATCCGAGAATTCCGAGCCGATTAAGACATTTGGGAGACGAATGTATTTCTGCTAGCAAATCAAAAGTGCATATTTCACCCGGTGGGGGTGGGGGGCGGTTTTGGAGAAAGTTAGGCTTTTGTCCTGGGGCAAGACTATCATCGTGGGTAAGAAAGTTAATATGTTGGTAAAGAATATTTGAATAATCATATAACAGATCTGTAATGAGACATTCTTTGGAAATGAAACTTTCAAAAACATTAATTTCACTGTTGACAGAGGCAACGGCAATAATGTTAACACGGAATAACATTACACCCAGCATTTTTATGTGCAGTCGATGTAATACTTAATTCTCTGCCCCCCGCCACAGGGAATGCTGGAAAGCTAAGGGTAGATGAGTCGTGACTTATGAAATTAACATGTTTGCCACGACTTTATGCAAAAATATGATATGGAACTGGTCCATTTCACTGGCTTCACCCCGTTTCCGTCATGAACCATTTCTCTCCTGCGTCAGTAAAACTTGTTGTTGTTGTTGTTTGCTAGTCTAAAAAACAGGCAACAAAAAATCCAAACCAGCAACCCAACAAAGAAACAAAAGACCCCAATCTACAACTTGGTAGGACTGCTTTTCATTGTGTGTTGCTTACTACTGTTGTCTGTGTACCTTTGAGACACCTGGGTAGGATCGAGGAATCTCAAGTTGCCCTTTGAGTTATTTCCGCCCTGAGATTAGTAGAAGACATTTTAGCGTTTGCAATTGTCGAAACAAGAACTTGGTTTTTAGAAACCTGTCCTTTGCACCAGAGAGGGCATTTGAGGGTAGTTTTGGGGTGTTGTGAGCCCTTGAAAAAGCAGGCTTTGATTTGTGTGTTTGTGTTGTGGATGTATCTAGCAATTACTCCCAGTCGTATTTTCTGTTGAGATTTTTCTTTTTCCCCCCTTTTAATTGTGGAACTACTTTCTGCCCTTTAATTGCCTCCTGGCCCAAAGCTCATTCAGAGTACCTCTTGACTAGTGCCCTCAGAGCACGGGGTTCTTCTCCTTGAAGTTTGTGGTGAGTTAATGACTTGAATCTGCAACTGGGTGATTACATGAATTCTAAGCAACATTGTTTTGGGTCTATATAGTCAGGATTTTCGTTTTCTCTCTCATACTGGTTCAGGTACACAGCAGAGTGCTGAAGGGGCTGTTTAATTCACTAATTTCTGTTCTGGACTAGTATTGTTTAGACTGTGATTGGAAGCTTCCTCAGGTTTGCTTTAAAGGATTGGTTTAAAATTACTAGCTATTCCCCATCAGATCAGCAACTCTAGAAATGTTTAAAACATAATTGCTATTAGTGAATCTGACTAGCTTGATTTAAGGACTCAAAACCTTTGAAATGGGAGTTTTCCACGTCAGTTTTTGTTTTAATAGGTGTATTAGGTAATGATTAATACTTTGGCTAGGCCAAGAGTAACATCTCTTGAGAAATGACAGTACACAACCACATATAATGATTGTGAGTTTATTACAATCATTCTTACCTGTTTTTTAAACTTGTTCACAAGCAGTTGTATTTTGCTTATTCCATGTAAAGTTGAAATTTGCATTGGCATGTGTTAGCTAAGTCATTAGGCTGCCATACTTTTTGCATGACTTGTTCACCAACTATTTCTTTTCACTTGTTTTTCTTTAGTTTGGCCAGAAGCACATCTAGTGGACAATTTTTTTTTCTCAATTAAGGGTAGGATTTAATTGTTTCGTGGTGGTGAAATGCAAACTGTAGAAATAAATTTAATGATATTGCGATGAAAGTTTTCAACCGAATTCTTCGAAATAGCAAAAATGTGAAAAGAACGCGTTTCTACTGTGTCACTAACTGAACCTAAAATCTTGACTATTTGTTTTGGAAACGTGTTCTTCTGTGCTGCTCTGTATTAGTCTAACTCTTCCATTGGATAGGATTCTTAAGTCACGCGTCACAAGAAAAGCAGGCAGTTTTCAGGTCCATTGATCTGTTTTAGTAATATTTACAATCGCTTTCTTTGTTTTTTTTTAAATCACAGTATGTTGTCATATCTAAGATAACTAATTAGTAGTCCTCCTTTATTAATATGCATGCTGCTGCATGACTTTTCTTCTTCTTTTAAGGGCCCAAAGGAGGACTAGCTAGTCCACTGAAGCCTTTTTAAAGCAATTAGCCATTTTAATGAATGGACCAACATGGAAATGGATTGTTCTGTTCTTCCTTTGTAGATCTTAGATGAGTTTTGCAATGTGAAGTTCTGCATAGACGCCAGTCAGCCAGATGTGGGAAGCTGGCTCAAGTACATCAGGTTCGCTGGCTGTTATGAGCAGCACAACCTCGTTGCATGCCAGATAAATGATCAGGTATGTTGTAAAGATTTTCTTGTCTTTCCTTGAGAGCACAGAAGTATCAGTAAAGCCTAAAGAATAAAAATAACAGGTAGACCCCTAGGGCCTGTTTGTTGAGATGATGAAAGTAATGCATACACAGATGGAGGATCCAGAATGCTGTCGTTTTCAGTACTGTTTTCTTCCAGAACAACTTTTCTTGAGGACTCTGTTTACTGGGCATTACTGTCCTTCACAAATGCTCTAGTTTTCTGAGTATGAGTGAATGATTTCAAAAATGGGTCGTTGCTTAGTGCTTACTGTTCATCACGGCTTTTTCTTTGCCATCACACTAATAGGGAACTCATCAAGAATACTTAGTGAATTTATATGGAAATTGAAAGTGCTATGCTTAAATGTTATAGAGGCTTCATGTAAATTATTAAGTACATATATGTGGTAAAGGTGCACTCTTAGCTGCTTGTGCAGTTTTTGTTGTTTTACAGAATTGAGAAACATTTTTAATCAAAATACTCTGTTTTGGTGTGTATATAAGAAAAGGTTTAAATTCCCACTGCTGGAGTTTACTCTGTGGCATTATGGAGGAGCAAGTGGGACTGACTTTCATAATAATAACAACTGTGAAATAAAGATCATGAAAATATCATGAACCATATTTTGCACTCCATAAAGTTAGGTTATGAATCTTGTAAGTGAGTACAACAATGCCTAAAACAACAAGAGGTTCAGGCAGTTAGCTTTGGGTTTTATAAACCTCATCAGGCTAGAATTTAATTATGCTATCATCATTTATTTCTTTTAACTCAATGGTTACCTAGATAAAGCATCTCTCAGAGAACACAGTGAAATGGTTGCTTGGAAAATCCGCTAGGAAAATCATCACTATGAAAAAGTAAAATTTGAATGAGATGTTTCCTATTGGAAGCTGATAAATAATTCTAGCATCATAGTGGTCTCTGGTCATCAGTCATCGTGATGAGATTATGCTTTGGCATTTTACCAGCTACCAGATAATTTTTACTGGCTAAACTGTAATGAGAGGTAGTAAATTGTAAAATTAGGTTTAAGTGGGAATCATTTTAAAAAATCTTCAATATATATCAGAATAATAAACCAGATCCATTGTGGGTTTTTTCCCTCCCCTTTTGTCTTGAGAAAACAAGAGACATTATTGCCAAAGGAAAACATTATTAAATTAGCTATTGATTGTGAGCAGAAAATTTCCCAAGTCCCTCATATGAGTTACTGTACCATCAAAACAAACATTTTTTGAGCACTCACTATTTGTGGATGTGGGAAATACATAGGTGCTACAAGTGGAGGAACTATTTATATTTTGTTTCTTAAATCAGGAACTAGGGGATCTCAAAAGCAGCTTTCAGATGTAATAATATAATTACATCATAATAACTTTTTTCTGTCCCTATTAACTGACAAGGAAGGCTATTCCCCTAAATACAGCTGCTATAAGATCATTGAAAAGATGATTTAAGAATGAGATCGATAGTCAAGGCATTTTCTATTTAATATGTATATGTCAAATATTTCATAAACACACTTGCCATTGGGATTTGTGATTGTATTACAAAAGGGAAACTATTTTGCCGTTCCTAACCATGCATTGGATTGTTTATTAGCATAGGCATTTATAATTATACCGTGGTTACTTTTGAAGCCCATATTGAAGTAAAATGTCTTCAGAAGAAAATATCCTGGTGCATGCCTTAATGAATAGCATGTTTACTTATTTTATCTAAAGGGCCAGGCAAAAGAGTTCATCAGGAAAGACATTTAAAGCCAGTATCAGGCACACATACCTATTATGTCTCTAAGTACTCTCTTAAACTTATGTGTTATGCTGGCAGAAATCTAAGATGACAACAGAGTGTAGATCAAATGACAGAATTGTGAAATTGACATTACATGGGTAAGTAAGTTCACCCATAAACATCTAGAGAGGAAAAGTCAGGTGAAAGTCAGATTTCTGTGATAGAAGACATGCAGACTCACACTTGGCTCAGTAGACGAGACAAAAGAACACACGCCCAAATGGTGTATACATATCTTATAGAAATATACGTCCATCAACCCATTCGCTTCGTTTTAAAAGCCAGTGAAGGCTAGCAACTCTAGATAGCTCTGACACGTGGACGGTGGACTAAGTGCAATGATGGAAGAACTGACTAAAGAGATTCTCTTGGTTGTTTGTTTCGCTGTCCTTCCCATGAGGAGTAGGAACTACCAAACCGGATATAAGCGCCATTCATCACATAAGGAACATACCTGTTGTGGGAGATAATATTGATTGCCCAGACAAAAAGAGAGACCCTGGCTCAGGTGTCATCTTTAAGCCTTAAGCACTTCAACACACCTGTACAACACAAAGCAAATCCAGCAGTCTATAAGAATCTCTGATTTGTAGAGTGAGCTCAAATTTAGAGAATGAACTTTAATAGCAATATAGGGGTGGATCCTAGGCAATTGAAAGGAAGAGGTGCCGGTGGAGCTGTCTACCACAGATGAATCCTTTTAACACTGAGAGTAAATAACCAGAAAGTGAAAAATTGCTGCACACACACAAAAAAAGCGAGGACAACCAATACGAATGCATAGTAGTACAGTTTGCATTTGCAAAGCTACCTATTTGTAAAGCCTAATGTTCAAGATCAAGTGCAATCAATTTGGGTCAGTTTTCCAAACGACATGGAGCGCTTTGAAAGCGAATAAATGTGCTTGCTAAGGTTATGCGGAGTTTGATAATAGTGAGATAAAGGCAACACATGTACACTGGACAAAAAACAATATTCGATTTGTTTGGTGGGGAAGAATTATTCAGAAATAGCCTGCTTTTCTCAATTTTTAAATAGAGTTGATTGAGAATGTAACCTTGTTTTATATCATAAACATGAAGACCACTTGATGAACATTTTCCCTACTTCATTTCTACAAATATTTTACTTGAGGGATTCTTCGGAACTTACAATTTCTAATGGACTTCGAAGAACGACATTATTTTGGTTCCCTCCCCCAGCCCCCACTTCCCAGGTCCGAGTGGCCTTTTTTGACAGTGTTACCCAGAAAGGACTCAGGTCTTTGTTTCTAGGTCTCCCTTTCATTTGAGCGGTTTTGTTCAATTATTTCTGTGATATCTTTGCAAATAGAGACTCTAAAAACACACTCATTACTGCTAACTCATCATCTTCGTTGCAGTAACTTCTGACAGACAGCCCTTTTGCCTCATGAAAATACTGTATTCACTGAAGCAAGTGGTCTTCAAAAAGAAGGGCACACCACAGACCCTTGCACACTGAAACCACTGTCACACCCACAGGGAGTTGGATTCCACTCGAGGGTGGTGAGTTTGGTTGTGAGTTTTTTCATCACACTCAAATCATACAATAGTGGATCCATGAAAAACACCCAGACCTCTTTATCCTTGAAGTCTGCTTTTTTTTTTCTTTCTTCCTTAAAATGTCTGTATAATGCCACATGCCCATACCAGTGAGGTCCAGTATTTAGCGTGAAATTTCACTGACACCAAACATTTTACATTTTGATGATCTGAAGTCACTCTTGGTTCGTATCAGGAGCAAGAACTGGCAGAGAAGTGCAGTGGGGAGGGAGGGCGCAGCTGAAGTGGCCCAAAGCCTCTTCTAAGCTAGGTCCTCAAGAGGGCGGATCCCAGGAGGGAGGGCGCATGGAAGCAGTTTATTCATTATTCAGAGCTTTTATTTACAGCTGGAAGTATCCTAGTGTCAAGCAGACCAGACCTCTAAATGATTTACTGATTTTTTTTTGGTCTCACCCCCAATTCATTTAATCTTGCTATTTTGCTGCCCTTTTTTGAGTCTTCTCGGCATCCTAGGGATGGGTAGAGCTAGCACATGGCTTGAGGTTTGGGTCTCACTGTTCCCGCCTTTCACTGTTCTCCTCTTCCTGAGTCCACGCCATCAACAGTTTCAGTCTCGGAAATCCATGAGGGCTCGCTGCGAGTCAGCATGGCCTTTGTGGCAATGAGTTTGTTTTTGCTTGGGGGGTTTGAGGGTAACCCTATGGGGTTACAAGTTGAGCGGCTACCCATGAGGCCAGCAGTTTGAAACCACTAGCTACAACCACAAGAGAAAGGCGAAGCTTTCCACCGTCAGAAACCCACAGGGGCAGTTCTACCCTGCCTTCTAGGATCCCTGGGAGCCGAATGAACTCAATGGCAGTAAGTTTTCAACCCCATCCTTAGATCCTCCCTGAGCCAGGTCAAAGGCAAAGGATCCCTGCACCCTCGTCATATACCTCAATCAGTTCAGATCTCACCTTTGGCCCCATCTCTGAAGATGCTCCCTGGTTTTGTACGGCTCCTTGAAGTCTCCCTCTAATACTACAGGCTTCCTTGAATGCATCTTCATGGTGAAACCACATTGGTTATGATTAGACAGATCACTTGAACACACTTCACAACGGCTGGCTTGTTCCGAACTACCCAAGACCTGTCTTTTCGCTCATAATAACTACAATCATCTGGGCATGTATTTTGGAGTAATATGCCATATACAGCATGTAAATGTATTCAGCACCCTAGGAATGATTTGTTTCAAACCTCTGGTCTGCCTTAACCTGATCTCCAAGTAGCGTAAATTCTCAGAAACCCAAGACTTTGGGCAAAGGGTCCTTTCGTTTTTTAAACTATTCTCTGACAGCTGACTTTTAATCAGCACACTAAGAGACATCTGTTGCTCACTCTGAATAAATGTTTTGTTTTGTTTTTAAATGCCCATAAGTGATTATCTAGTGCCCGATGGATATTTTGTGGACAGAAAATCCAGGGAAACACGTGTCCCTCAAAGAACGCAAATCAGAGTTCACGTCAGGTGTTCTGAGCGGCCCCGGCCCACAGGGCTTTCCGTCGGACCCAGCCTCGTTCCCGTTTGTCATTTACCTTGTAAGCATTGAACTGCTTCCAGGGTGATGGTGGCTGAATCGGCACAACCACCCACCCTCTTCCTAAGTCGCCATCAATGGTGCTATCAGACTGCTGCAACACCAGCACAGTATTATTACTGTAAGCTTATTGTGGGCTCAATTATCACGTTATTTTCCTTGGCTTCGTACGGGGGCAAATCATCTGTTTTTCCTGCACCAGTCAGTTAGTACAGTTTGTACCCAGGAAGCCGGGCTGATCAGCCATGTGCAGAGCAACATGTTAAGTTATAGGGTTTTTTCCCCAGGTTTTAACCCAAAAAAAAAGGTTTGCATCCACTGTCAGGTAATTTGTTAAGTTGTTCTTCCTTTACAACGATTTCTGCCCACATTTTGCATGAGCTCTTTTGATGTTAAAATTATTATTGGCTTTGACCACTTTCTTTGCTTTGCTTTTAAGTCAAGTTCCACTTTTATACCAAAGTCATGCTCTGCTGTTTTAAGATGAACGCCAGCTGGCAGGACGAGAGACTGGCTCTGTGAACAGTGCCTAAGCCGACGCTGGGGGATGCTGTCTGGCTGATAAGTGACTTCCCTACCCCCTAAGATGAAACCGTCTCAGAGAGAGCTTGCCATTGATATTTATATGTTAACCAGCATCCCCTCACCAGAAGGCTTCTGCACAGAATAATGCCCACGGCGAGACACCGACTAGCATTTTCAGTAAGACCAGCCACGAAAGTGGAAAAAGAGAAAGTGGCCTGAAGGATTCCGTGCACGTTTTCAGTGCGTGTGTTTGCGTGTGTGTGGTATCTTTGAGGAACATCGCAAAGTCCTCTCTTACTGGTGCATGTTCTCATCCCTCGTGGGCTCCGATTCTTCCTGGGATCTCGCAAGAAGGTAGTCATTAGAATGCATCCCCGGCTCTCAAGATGAAAATGTTGGCCAAGGACATGAGAAAAGACTTATCCTAGTACCAAAAAAAAAGATGTCTAAAGATGGTCATTGGTTTCCTCCTCACGTGGGATGCAGCCATCCCGGAGCACTCTTGAGGGGCTTCAGAATGCTCAGAAAGCTTCCGTGACATCAGACGTGGAGCTATTGTGCATGTCTTTGGGAAATTTACGTAGAGTAGTTAGGGAAGTCTATCTAGAAGGCTCTGTAGAGAGAGCCTTGGAGACTACTTCAGGCGACAAGTGGCAAGGCTTCAGGCTGGGCACACGGTAGGCTCCAGGTCTAAGAAACAAGGAACTTATCTAGAGCCCTGGCTCTTCTTATGCAAAATGGGATCAACAGTTTTCTTTCATCCAATAAATTATACTCGACTTGCTCCCCAGATAATTAACAGAAAGATATAAATGTGAACGAGAAAATTAAATCGCCTCCCAAAATACTCTTTATCCTGGGAATTATCAATGGGTGCTTTCTTTCATTTCGGGAAGTGCACATAGCAAGACAGTCTCCAGACTTCCTCAGCTCGTGTTCTCTTGTCTTTACACTGTCATCCCAAAGACAACAGGGATGTCATCCTTTAGGAGGAATGAGGGAAACCAGGATGGTTTTCTTTGGCAAAGTTTTGTCCCAAAAAGCTTCTATCATGCTCAGCAGAAATCTTTATCTGCCATCCTCCGTGCTGTCTGCTCATGACACTGTGATAAGGCACAGAATGTAGCATCAGATGCTTCCTCGAGGCGGGGGAACACTTGACATCGCTCCTGCACTCCAGAATTGGGGTGTCCACGTTACTGTAGAGGGGCCCAGGGGCCCACTGGTGTTTCCCAACACCATCCCATATGCACCCGGTGTGTCTGTGCTCCCCCGAGGCTGACAGATGTGTCCGTATCAAATGTTGACTTTGCGCAGATATGTAAACTGTGACCTCCCCTTCCACCCCTCCTCCACGTGGTAGAGTCCCGTGCAGGCGTCCCTCACCTTCTGAGTGGGAAACTGCATGGGACTGTGATAAATAGAGCATTCGGACCACCGGAGGAAGAAATCAGCTCTCAGCATCCAAGTGGAAAGAGAGCCAGAGTCTGAGAGTTGTCTCTCAGTGCAGAGTTTGCAAGTGAGTCCATTTCTCTATTATTTCAATTATGACAACTTCCTGAATAGGTTAAAGGTCGCTCATAATTCACACGTCTGTCATTTTGAGACGCACCAAACGCCATCTACTAAGTATAAATAAAACTTCTAGCACCACTCGGACAGGAAAAACGAATGGGAATTAATAACAATGAGGCCTTGTTCATCCCATTCAAAGAAAATGATCGGTTTTCTTTCCTCCTCCTTTCTTCCTGGTGCTCGTAATTTTCCTTCTGTCTCAGAATAGGACAAACACGCTACTTTGAATCGATCCAAGCCTAGCCAGCTCGACAGCAGGCTGCTCGGAAGGACGGGGCTTGTCTTGTCTTTTGTTGAGGCACAGACAAGAAGCCACATTATTACCAGGTAGGAGTTCCGGTGGCATTAGCATCGATTTGAGAGAGGTTTAGGTTGGACACAAACTTCAGCAGTATCCAACAGAATTAGCCTGGAAGTCCTTTATGGACTATTAGCATTCCTGTCGGAGGCTGATGAGTGCTCATGTCCTCTTTAGATTTAAATATCTAAAGAACACGAATGCTCAAGGCATTTGATTTACTACAAAGACATACGAGGGGGCTTTTAAAAAGTTGGTGGTGAAAAACTCCATTGTTCCTCAGTTCCATCTCTCCACCAACTTTTTGAAGCCCCTTCATATGGATATATTTAATACCTGGGCTCTATATTACGTAATATAAGTATGACAGATAATTATATATAACTCATGATATACAAGTGAAATAAATCATGCACCTAACCATTTGTATTTTATGTAACTAGATCTTAAAATAAAGATTGTTAATGTTTTATGGAAGTCTTAAATCTTACCCCCCAAAATAGAGTTTGCCACATTTGTGTGTCCCATATAAAACATACATTTATACATAAAATTGTATTAGAAAAACAGCTTTGGGGAGTCTAATATTTGCCAAATCAGAGCCATATCTCTGCATGCCTTTTGTCCCCAGCTTGGCCTGTGACTGTTAGCTGAGTGGATATCCTTTTGACATTTGAAACTGGTTTCAGAGTTTGTTTAAAATAAAGAAAGCACAATCATTATGCTTAGAGTAATTCCAGTATGCACATGTAACATTTTATGTGTGGTTTAGCTTGTGAATTGCTACAGTAGTAAAAGTGAACAGCTTTGGAGATTTCTATTCTTTTTTTTTTCCTCCAACCATCTGAATGATTTAGGTTTAATATACAGATACATTTTTCTCAGCAATTTCATAAGCATATAATTTTAACAAATTTAAAAATAAAATGAGATCAGTTATTAAAATCTTTACTATAAATAATTTCCTACAAGTTGACATGGTCAGAAGTCTAGATATAATAGTCATATTTTAAAAGATGGAAAGGATGCTTTTTGAAAAAATAAAGACACTGGGCAAATTAAAATTTTCATATGATAAAATAAAAAGACCACTTGAACGTTGCCGTTTCAAGCGTATGGAGAGGTAGTCCTAGCATGTTGCTTTCCCCAATTTTGGTATTAACTCCCAAGTAGAGCCTCCTTCCCTCCCACAGCTCCTCATCCCACCCCAAGGTCTTAATATAGTTTTTAAATATTTGTGATGATTTTTTAAATGGAACGTCTACCTGTAATCCTGTTTCCTTCTAATTTAAGGTCCTTTTCGTGCGGATCGTTCTCCATATTGGGAGGGATCAAAAGCTTTTTCCCTTCTAATAGAGCATTACATTTTGAGAGAGACGTTGCAAAAAATAAATAGAAATCCGTCGTTTTGTCTCACCTCGAACTTTTTCTAAACGTTTGTGACTTTTGAAGACTTTGTTATATAGTTGAGTGCATCGTACAGTCCGTGAACCAAGACGTTTTTATTTTGAATCCAGATAACTTTTTCCATAAACCCCCTGATGGGAGGGCCTTTATGGTGTTGACCAGAGGGGTTGACGCCCTTCCACTTGTCTCCAGCATGAACTTCAGAGGTTAGATTAGTAGTAGTTCTGCTTTTGGCATCTAACTCAGATGACACGTGATGCACATGACTGCACGATAGCTCAGGCTTGGAGAAAAGAATGATTCTAAGGTCATTGTGGCTCTGATTTTTAATAAAGCACCGTCATGTCCACAGTTAGGCACCTGTGGGGGGTGGGGGAGGAGTCGACATCCATCTTTGTTGGTTTGTTAGTTTCTTTCTCATACTTTTCATTTCCTGAACCATAGCTGTTCATATTCATGAACATGCCTTGTGTTCTGAAAGACTTGATTAGCCCCCAGAGTGTGTCTCATGACTTCCAAGGTCAGGATGTTGAGGTCGGCAGCAAATCACCACTTTATTTTGGTCCAGGCTACTCTGCTCAAAGTGTCTCCTGCTATCTTACTATCATTTCTAGAAAGTCGGTGCCAGATTTCTGAGTGGGCCTCTCTGGAGTTCCGTGTTTGGATTGTGCTTTGGGGGCACTGTAATTACCAGGGGAAAGCCCTCATTTTACGTAAGTCTCCCTGAGATTCTCAGAGATGAGATAGGATGAGGATCACTTAGTGGCAGGGACACCTTGACAAAGGGCCTAGATTTGTTGAGGGCGTGGCAGATGCGACGTCTCACTGCTGTAAGACGGAGCGTGCCCAGAATCTGCCCTCACTGCGGCTGGCGCTTGCCAGTTCTTCTCAAACCTCAGTTTCACGAGCGCCATAAAAACTCACTTAAACTCGAGGAGAACACCCTGAAGTTAAAAGCCGCTCTGCCCTGCCTAGCCTTGCCTTTCATGGCCTGGAACGCCACCCTTTACCTCCAGCACATCGAGCCAGCGTCAGCCCCGATCCATGTCTTGTATTTTTTATGCACTCAATATTCTTCCCTCGACGGTGGGGACACGTGAAGGGAAATCACAGTCGTGATCTATGCCCCTGGTTAAGAGAATTGTCTCTATAATATATAGCTGCTGTGTATCCATCATTTTTCCTTTTGTTTCTTGGACTGTTCGCTGTGGATGAGTCCATCTGGAATGGAATGAAAGGGGACATGATTAATAGAGGGCGACCGGGAGAGACTGGTGTCCTAACACATTGTTCCTCCGATGATCTGGCCTGGGTGTCGGCGCACCGCTCCCCGGCAGAGCCAGTCTCTCTGTTTTGCTGCTGTGCGGGCCATTATCTCTTTAACCTCCCTGTTTCCGAGAAGCCACCGAAAAGTTCTAATATGTCACCATTCAAATGTCAACATGTTGCTGGAAAGGAAGCTAATAAGTTAAACCTTTGAGAGATGCCAAAAAAAGAGGTGATTCAAGCTGTTGAGAGAAGTCCATTGTTTCCTAAGGGGAACTCAGACTGCAGAATGAAACGAGGTGCTTACAAGCATTTCAACTGGAAGATTTCGAGGACAGGGGAAGCAAGCACATAGGTGATTTTGTTCCTTCTTTCAATCAGGTCACTTTGCACTAGAACTCCCAGTGTGTTCCTAACAGGAGGGAGATGTGAAGGTTAGGTGTGAATGGTAGACCTCGCCCCTTCCCCCTCTCTCATGGTGAGGGTACATCTCGAGGTCCTCCGTATGCTACTTATGAAATGCTCTAGGGAGTCCAAGTTGGTAGGATACTCTCTTACAACACTTTCTGTCTCAAGTTATTTGCTGTACGTCAACTTCAGGTAGTGGAACGACTCTTCAATTAAAAGTGATTGCTTTGAAGGGGGTGGCGGAAGGAACTAAAGGCAAAGCATTCCTTAGATTGGATTTTGAATTGGGTACAATTTGGGTTCTGGTCTTTTTACAGAAAAATAAACAATTGGACTTTAGAGCCACCTACTGGAATAAAGAAGCACATACTAACGTTTGATGTCACAGAGCTTCAAAAAATAAATAAATAAACAGATAAAAACAGAGTTGGGTGCATTTAAGTTGCCTGTACAAGATAAAATGTAGTCAGATACCAACAAATGATAGTCATCTTATTTTCGCTTGACACGTGGAGAAATCTTCGAAGACCACTTGGAGCAAGCGATAGCGCCTAAGGCGAGTCTTTCTAACTCTGAGTCAAGTTTACCCGCTTGTGTTAGGTGAGCCCTTCTCTTGCCCCGGATGAGAGTGAGCGATGCTTTGTGGTTCGGCTGCTGGTGCCTGGGGCTGTGCCTTGTCCAGATATTAAGGATCTGAGGCTTTGGGACCCACAAAGGTTGGAGTCCCGTCTGTGGGCATCCTTAGACTGGGGAACGGATGGGAAGTGGGAGTGCATCACTAGTGATGACAGAGAGGGAAGAGGCCACCGGGCAAAGGATGGGACGTGTCTCGGCAGACGTACTCAGTCCATCTCCATTCCTCCTTCTGTAATGTCTACCTTATCTGAAGTTGTTTTATTTAACAAAAACCTCTTAGAAAAGAAATGAAAAGCTAAGCGTCTGTTTTCTTTTAAAATGGCAACGCATCTTAGAGGGTTTTTTGTTTTGTTTTGTTTTTTCGTTGTTGTTTTCTGCTTCAATGCTTTTATAACGGGGTGGGGGGTGGGGGGGGTGACCTAGACAAGTACACTGGCAGCGACTTGTCGAAGGTCACAGGGCTGGTGAGGAGAAAGGTAGGTAGGTAGCTCTTGGAAATTCCAGGGGGGAGTTTTGCTGCACTGCCTTTCATTTAGAGAGAGCTCAAATCCCTCCTCTCCTCAGCACTTTGCTAGAAAGCACTGGAAAGAACCGCTGCCGCAGGCGGGCGTGCACCCCAGCCACACAGATAAGGACTCCATACAGGGCCCAACGCCTGCCTTCAAAGAACTCTCTCTCTGCGACACCCTTGTGCCATGATCCCTTGCCAGGTCCCAGTTAGACCCATGAGAAAGTGGAATTGGCCATGGTGGTGTTAGCTGTATTTTTACCCCAAATTATTGTTGAGGAAGAGTCATTTTTGAGAGCATGCTCAAGCCAGGCTGTCACACCCCACACTGGTTTTAGGGAGACTGCTGCTGGCGGCCGGTGCAAGGCAGGATTCCATGCTGTGCAGGGGGCTGGGGGGTAGCTCACCAGGTTGCTTTGAGTCTTTCCGGGACATGTCACACAGCAAGCCCTGTATTAAGAAAATTTGATTTGTGAAGTAGGGCTTGGGAAAGATTTGTGAACTGGTATGGGAATTGCAGTTTCCATTTGTAACCACACAGCTCATCTGCAGACTCTTTAACTTCGTCTGATGGAAGTCAAGACAAAAAGAGGAGTCTGCTTGTTGGAGTTTGAGTAAATGAAGTGACCTCTTCTTGTCCAACTTGCCCTTCCTCAATGATCACTTTGTTCCCTCTCTCCTTCCCCTGTCCATCTTGTCTCCTGCAGATATTCTATCGAGTAGTCGCGGACATCGTCCCGGGAGAGGAGCTTCTACTGTTCATGAAGAGTGAAGACTACCCCCATGAAAGTATGGCGCCGGATATCCACGGTTCGTACAGCTCCAACAACCCCCTTCCCCACTGTCTTCCCTCCACTTCGTCAGGCACCTACCGCCCCAGTGGGTCCGTCCCCCGTGAACAGACCGCCCGGCCGTGGAGTGGCTGTTTTCTTAGCTTGACATCTGGCTAACGTTCCAGTGAAGCAGAAGTAGGTAGAGGGCCTCCCCGAAGACAGTCAAAGGATTTTCTGGATATCTTAACTGTTGTAGGAGGAGCTTCCGAGTCAAGCCTTTGCCAGTGCCTGCGATGGGGAGAGCCTTCTCAAGGCATGGAGACCCTTCTAGGGGGCTTGACTTGGAGCGCTTGTCCGTCTAGTGGGTGCTTCTTCCAGCTAACATCCGACTACTGGGCAAAGTATTTCAGCCCAAGGACAGTCTTGGCCAAGCACGGACAAGTCGAGGAAGGAAGAGGAGTTCAATAGGACAGAAGCACAGATAGGGGAATTTTGGGAGAGCAAGAGATTCAATTCGTGTTTCTACTTACTAAGGGCACTTTAAGAGAAAAACCTCACTGTGCTCATGTGTGTCCCTGGGGTGGGATTTACGCTGCTTTTCTGTTGTCCCCTCGCCTAGAATGTGATGTCTTCGACCTGTCCTAGTGGCGTCTGGGGCGCTCGGCCGCTGGGCAGGGTTACCCATCAGAGCCCTCTGAGAAGGCATCGCCCAGGGCCTTCCTCTGGCATGTGCGCCGGGAAGGCTTTCAGCCTCTGTGTCTGTACCTCCTAACTCTGAGCTGCTCCTGTCGACTAGGCTTTTGCTTGAACAATTTCCCCTCTGGATCCCTGGATTCTGCCCCTTTGTTGGTTGTGTGAGTTAAGAATTTGGGGGTGGGCAGAGGGGGCTTTAGGGAACTCATTTCCATTTTAGAAACTCTGACAAATAAATGGCTTTCGATCCCGGGGTTCTCAAAATCAGCTCAGTCTGACCGGGCAGTCTGCTCCGCTGGGAAGGGACTCTGCGGCAGCTCTCACAGGTGGGAGTGGGTGGTGATGGCAGTGGGATCTTTCAGTTGGTAAAGCAGAGAACTGGGCTTTCTCTGGTTCAGTGCATCTTTCTTCCATAAATATTAAAACGGAAATGTTTTTAAATTTTTCATCTTTCAAAATATAAATGATCAGTTACCCTGAAACAATATTGAACAAAGTGCCCACTCTTCTTTTAGGGCTGCCATACACAGACCTGCCTTTACAGAAGACATCCCTCCCTTTTATGCTCTCAAGGGATCATGCAGATGGGTGGATGTGCATAGCCTATACTGTTTAGCCGGTACCTTGTCACACTTTCCTAGCAAAGAGACCATAAGACAGAACACGTGGAGTACCGTGTATACCGAGTATAAGCTGACCCGAATATCAGTCAAGGCACCTGATTTTACCACAAAAACTGCATGAAAAATGTGCTGAGACACTGAGCTTATACACGAGTACGTATGGTACACACCTGCTCTAGGCTGGCTGTCGGATACTTCCCCTCTATGGTCTCATGGCATCACAGGGAGATTAGAAAGAAAATCTTATTCTATCCATTTTACAGATGTAGCAGCTGAGACAGGAAGGCCAACAGAAGTGACTAAAACCACATGGGTAGTGAAGGATGGAGTCAGCCTTCAAACCAAGGTCTTATGGTCCCTAAAACCCCTGCTTCGCCAGGTACCATGTGGCCTGGAGGTTACGTTCGTGGTCAGGTCCCTCAGGAAAAGCCAATTTACGAACGTCATGTCCTGGATATGAACCGTGCTGCAGGCTAGAGACAACGTTTGGATTACCTCGTTACGATTATGCCAGCGTTCCTTTTAGAAGAGCTTCCTTTTCCTTAGGAGCTCCGGTGGTGTAGTGGGTCGTGTATGCCTACGGCTGCCAATCACCATTACCTCTACAGGAAACAAACAGACAAGATGAGGTTGTCCGTTGCCCTAGAGATTTGTTAAGTCTCAGAACCCAGAGGGTCAGGTCTACTCTGCCATCGAGGGTCGCTGTGAGCAGGAATCGACTTGGGGCAGTGACTTTGAGATCGGTTGGGTTCTTTTTCTTCAGGTCCCCGAGGACACTGTGGGCTAAACATTAAGCTGCTCACCTCAGAGCTGGTGGTTCAGACCCACCAGCTGCTCCAGGAGAGAACCATGTCTGCTTTCAGTAGGGGGCTTGTTTTTGGTTTTCCTTAACTCTCAGTATTCAGAGTATAGTGAATCTGTGAATCTTCTTTGTAGTTTCTTCACTGGTCTGGTCTTGCTGATGTTGGTTCCATTTGAGCTAAGGCACAGCCTCCACTGGGTCTCTTTGCTTGGCTTCTCACGCTTGCCATTGGAGGAAACCTTTCTTTTTTTTCTTTTTTTTTCCGACTGCGACGCCGACGCCGGCGCCCGGCGTGGAGGAAACCTTTCTAGACAGCAAGTCTGACTCTGTCTTGCTTTCCCACTCGAAGGAGCTTTCTAGTCCCTTATTGTAAACCTAAAAAATCCCTAGTGGCCTGCCATCCCAGTTTCATTTCCCACCCCTGCTTTACATGACTCTATAAACCTGTTCATAGTCTACTAGCGCTTTGCATTTCCAAGGTCCTGCCCTGTTCTCGCTCGCCTCCATCATTGGTCCTTGCTATTCCCTGGTGCCCGAAATGTCCCACCATTCCTCCCCACTCTGCCTGGCTCGTAAAACCTTTTCTGCACCTCCCTTCTCCAAAGGAGATGGATTAGGCCCATTCCTCCAGGGATCCCTTAAGCCCTATGCATTCATCTGTCATGTTTCTTAGCTCCTTGTCGATGAGTTTCTAATCGACTCATTCCCTAGCACCATGCTTAGCAGTGGTGGGTGATTAAAATAACCCATCAAAAACACGGTGTTAAGCAGTGAAGAGCTAAAGGCTAGCTTCTTCCTCGGCTAAAGGTTGATGGCACAGGGATTTTGTATCCTGTGGTTTTCCTTGGCTACTTCCAGCACGCTATGTGCTCAAGACATCTGCATTCCTTGTCTGTGGGAGCTGTGCACAGTGTGGTCCTGTGACCGCCGGGGGTTAGCCACCGTTCTAACGGGAAGGATAGACACCGAATGCCACCATGGCCTGACGTGTCATAACTTTGCTAGCTCGGGTCCTCACTCTGAATGTTTCTTTAGCTCGCTTCAACGTATCACTTGGGGTGTTTGCTGTTTAACAGAGTTGTGGCATTTCGTCCAGGTCCAGAGTAACATAAATTAGCCACGTGGGTCCTAAAAACAGCTTGAGCCCCACGATGAATAATGACGAATGTTCAAGTATTCCCAAGTCTACTGGCTTTGACCAGACTTGAACATGTTGCAGACAGGAAGCCATGTCTAACCATGCATGGCGTGGTGAGAAGGACACAGGCCAGAAAAGAGGTCTAATCCTGGCACAACCAGTGAGGCTGGGAATCCCTGACAGATGATGTCATTTCTCCGTGCTCCAAGTGAAGGAGCCCTTGGGGAGGACGGGTAGCACCCAAATGTCAGCAGTTGCAACCACGAGTTGCAAGATGAGGCAATCTGCTTCCGTGAAGATTCACAGCTTCAGAAGCGCCGTGGAGCAGTTCTGCTCCATCCAATAAGGTCGCTCTGAGTTAGAAACAAATCAGCGGCTTAGGGTTGGTCTGGAGCCTCCGTGTCCTCCACTGAAAAGGAGACTAGAAAGCTGATCACAAGCCCTCAGTGTGTGTCAGCGATCCAGCTCCAGGGCTGAGACCATAGATATTGCTCAGTGAGTGATCATTATTCCTTTTAGGGTGCTTGAAACCCGGGAGAGTTCAGTCATGCAGTTCCCTCTGATCAGGAAGCCATAATAATCGCTTGTGTTATTTTACCAGACTCCAACTGGGGTCTTGGACATCCCTGCTAAAGTTAAGGGGCCTCAATGACCATCAGATGATGTACGACGTGATGCCTTCTGCGGTTCAATAAGGACCTGCTGCTTGGTGCTGACCCACCTGGCACTTTCCAGTCTTGGTAATGCCTCTGTTATTTTCTCAGAAGAACGGCAGTATCGCTGTGAGGACTGTGACCAGCTCTTTGAATCCAAGGCTGAGCTAGCTGACCACCAAAAGTTCCCGTGTAGCACTCCTCACTCAGCCTTCTCCATGGTGGAAGAGGACTTCCAACAGAAACTCGAAAATGAGAGTGACCTCCGAGAAATCCATGCGATCCAGGAGTGTAAGGAGTGTGACCAAGTTTTCCCTGATTTGCAAAGGTTAGAAATTACATCTGCACCGCGGTGCTTGTTTATTTACTCTGCGGGAAAATGTTGTCATGCTGAATTTTGACAATTTAGGCGGTGGGACATTTTGGAAGTGCAGTGACCCAGGCAAGTGTGCCAGACACAAGTTCAGAAACCAAACCACCCCCCCCCCATCCCCCGGGAATCCTCATCTATAAAAATATCTATGATGAAGTCAGAATTCGTTATTTTGACGCCAGATTGAAAATAATGATAGATTGTTTTTAAAGCCATGCCATCAGAAACAGAAAGCTTAACGTTACAGTTAAGTGGTGATTTAGAGAAAAGCCATGTGCGCTGGGGCAGCAGTGATTGCCGTCAAAGTCTCCCAAAGCCTAGAAAGAGCCAAGTCGGCCCCAGCAGCATTTAGAGGATGCTCCCAAAGACCCTGGGTGTGTACTCCTGTGATGGAAAGTAAATGATCTTTGGGGGATCCAGGGATGTAATTTTCACTGCTGCATCCAACATGCGCACCTAGAGGAGAGTAAGAAAGCATGCTCGGTGATGAAAATGTTGTCTTTGCTAGAAGGAAAACCTTAAGCATGATTCTCTAAACGAGGCAGTCCTTTAAACATGCCTATTTTAACAAAATAACAGTTTGATCTAGTAACTCTTTGTAACCCTTTACATTTAATTCCATAAAGTTTTTTATTTTTCTTTTTAAATTACAACCCTGAAACCTACCCTTTGCAAAACATATTGATGACTATACAATAAAGGGATTCTTTTTTTTTTTTTTCATTTGAAGGAGGACCTTTTTATTGGCACTGTTACTCTTCTCTGTTAAACTGGTAGGTTAAGCAAACAGTAAAAGCTGCTTTCTCCCACTGTATTAGAGGTGGATATGTCTGTCAGTCAAACTGTGACCACTCAGTCGTAAGCTCTGGGAAAATCAGTACAGCTCTTTTAATGTAGAACTGGTTCATTCACGTGATCACTGGAGGTGCATTAAAAATAAAAGTTTCTTTGAGAAACGATGTACAAATGCGCTTTACACAATTGATGTGTGTATGGATTGGGATAACAGATGTATGAGCCCCTAATAAAATGTTTAAAAAAAAAATTAAAGACAACAAAAGGAAAAAAAAAAGTTTCTATTAAAAAAGAATCATCACACAGAAGACAGGAGAAAGTGTGTAACATTACAAAGCTCAGTGGAAACCGGTGTCCTGGAAGATGGGGCTTTCTTCCAAGGGCTGCTCCCACCACCTCTCCTCTTATGCTCTGCTTAGAGTGCTTTTGTGTGGAAACGTCAATCTTCTGAAAGTCTATTTCCCATTCCTTTGGAAAACCGGAAGTCAACCCCCTTAGGTCCTCACTAAGTCTTGCTCCCTGGAGCTGTGTGAGCAAGGATGGGTGAAAAGGATTCTTGAAGGTTTGAGATTATGTAACTAGTTGACAGATTTGGCTTTGTTTGTTTCTAGCTAATTGAGTTTTGTGTTGTTTTGTTTTTGTCCTGGTCCCCAAACAGTTTTAGTCGCTGTAATCATTATTTGGCTAGAATCAGAATTTCTCACGAACATCAGTCAGATGCTTACGTTTGAATGGGTGTGTGTGGCTTAGCCTGTGCTTGGCATGGTCCAGCTCCACCATGTGTTTCCGTTCCCTGCCTTCCTTAGTGGCATCTTCTCCCTCCTCTTCTCCTTTTCCCCTCTGTTGTTTTCCCTGAGTCCTCCCTCATCTCTAGGTTAGGCCTCTTGCAAGACACGACCTTTTGGTTCTTCCAGTCATTTGCTGAAAGGCCGACACGACTTAAAACAGCAGCAGGTTTAGCCCAGTCTTCCTGGATCCCGAGTCAAAAGCACAAATGCAGGCCAAATTCTGCTCTTGGAGACAAAAACACATTCTAAGAAATCAAAGGATGTCCCCAGCACCCTTTAAACTCATTTCTACCGCCCAGTCTGAATCTGCACAGAGCATAAATGTTATACACGGTTTTCTAAAATACGGATTTGGAATCAATAAATGCCACCGCGTGTTACCCTAAGAGTAGTTAGGTCTAAGTTTAAACATGAAAGGAAAGGAATAAATACCGGTGGTCAGAAAAGTACCCTATAAAGCATTCTCCCTGAGGTCAGAGGTTAAGTAGAGCTGCATCTTTTCTCATTTATTTTTTTTCAGCCTAAATGATAGAAGGCCTTGCAAACAAGAGGGGGCAGATTAAACAGTACAGTGTATTTCTGGTTTCCTACTCAAAAGTGTCTGGTAGGACTTCGTACGGGGAGAAACCTTCATCCAACTAGCTGTAAAATTAAACCTGGTCCACCCTCTGGAAAGCTGAGACCAGCCGTCCAGTGCCGGTGCTGCTGTGCACCTGTGCTGGAAAACAAGCAGGGACCCTGGTCGTTTGTGTCGCCCTCAAAGCCAGGCTGCAGTCGATGTCCTTATAATCAGGGCTTTTTGGTTCTGAATCGTTATCATCAGCCACGAGTGAACCTACACGCCCTGACTGTCTTCCACATTGTCAAGCTCTGTTTTAGCCCTTAGATTTTAAGCACATGGAAACGTCCTTCTTGATGTGAGTGCCTGGTTCTTGTTTTGTTTCTTGGATGTAAGACCTAGCAAGGAAGGCAAGATCCCCAGGAAAAGAGCAGGAAACAAAGATGTGTATGCCAATGATGGGGCCGAGCCCAGACGGCCACGCCAAAGTTGTGTAGGTCGGTGTGCAATTCTGGGAGGAGTCACACCAAGGGCAGAGTGGAGTCAGTCGCTGCTGCCTAAGAGAGCGAAGCATGTTTTCTTTCTCAAGAAACACTGGCCTTGTGCCCCTTTTCTTTCCTTCTATCTCTGAGTAGCTGATAGCTTATACTTTTATTGACCTTGAGAATTTTCTGTTAGATTAGGAGAAGAAAAGAAAGGGAAATTCCCTTTGCTTTGCTATCTCCTAAGTGGTGTGCACTTGAAATAAGTGTGTCACACTCTACCGAATCCCTGGGACGTGGGCACGGGGAAGGAGGTAACTGATGCCGTGCCCCTAGATTTTAGAGTTTACAGTGCCCACTACGTTTTGGAAGAAAGCGGCCTGTTCTCAGGGGTGGCTACGAATGGTTTGTCAGACAAATTGCCTGGGCAGCAATTTTGAAGGATGTCTGACTCAGCTCAAGGTCAAGTGCAAGGGTTGCTATCTCGCGCTTAACTCTTGTTAGCATTTCCCCGTCTGTAGGGAACAGAGGATCGCCTGTTGTAGATAAGGGTAGGCCCTTTCTTGTGACTCCACACACCTGTGCTTTCTTGGAAGCTTTTGTTCCCCAAGATACCACTCCTTGCGCTCCAATAGAATAGCGTTTCCAATCCTCCTGACTCACGGGGAGGAAAAGCAAGTTCACATGCAGCTCTGAATAGAGCGGTAGGGGGCAAGAGGAAACGTGCGGTAAAAGCCTTTCTACTTTACCAAGACTTGAGAGCTGGCGCTGCCCTTCATCCGCCATCGCACGCACCAGCCCACACATCGCTGGGTTACGATTCTGAGTTACACCAAGGCTTCCGCTGCTGCTCGGATTCAGGGTTCCCATCTGCCAGGACGTAGAACATGGAAAAGGGAACAAGTGCTTGCCTGCTGGTAGTTGTTTTCAAAGTAACATTTTCTTGGGAAGATTCCAAACAACAGGAAACCCAGGGAGATGGTGTCAGAAGCCCCCTTGTGCCATCGCTCAGCTACAGCGGTGACCCCTGGGCCGATCTTGTCTCAGCCGTAACCCCTTTTGGATTATTTGAGACAAATCCTGAGAATATATCATTTTGGGTGTATAAATTCATGGATATATAGCTCTAGAAAGTAAGGACTCTTTAAAAACAAGTTTTGTATTACTTAAGAACAATTCCCTGGCAGCTTCAGATAGTCAACCTTCTCAAAATTTCCTATATATCTTTTAATTTTTAATGTATGTTCTTACTTTAATTAAAATAAGGTCCAGTCAGTGCAATTGGTTGACATGCTTTTTATGCCCCCTTTAACCTGTAGGGCCTCCAGTTACCGTATCTGTCTGTCTGTCCTCTCTCTCTCTCACTCTGTTACTACAGTGCATTTATAGAAAAAATATATTGCTTTTCCTACTAGCATTTCCTCCGGTCAGAATTGTGCTGATTTTATCCCCTTTGTGTTGTTTAGCATCTTTCCCCATCCTTGTATTTCCTGTACTCTCTGGTAGTTACATTCTCGATCAGATTTAGGTTCAAGGTTTACCAAAAAGATTTCATTGGTGCTATCATGGTTTTTTTTCTCCATCAGGAAAGACATAATGCATTGCTTAGGTTCGTTCATTTAAAAAAAATCATTTTATTGGGGGCTCTTACAACTCTTATCACAATCCATATATACATCCATTGTGTCCAGCACATTTGTACAATTGTTGCCCTCATCATTCTCAAAACATTCGCTTTCTACTTGAGGCCTTAGTATCAGCTTCTCTCCCTTATGATGTGTTCTTTCATTCTTTAGAGCAGGCGTCCTCAAACTACGGCCCACATGCGGCCCGCTGAGGCCATTTATCCGGCCCGCCGGGTGTTTTTGCCCCGTTTGTTTTTTAACTTCAAAATAAGATATGTGCAGTGTGCGTAGGAATTTGTTCATAGTTTTTTTAAAAAAACTAGTCCGGCCCTCCAGCGGGTCTGAGGGACAGCGAACTGGCCCCTTGTTAAAAAGTTTTAGGACCCCTGCTTTTTTAGAGGCTGTAAATAAGGTGACCAGACGTCCCGATTTTTAACAATTTTTCCCACGTCCCGCGGTATTTTTTAAAAGTCCCGATTTTTGGAAAGAATGCACGACAAGCTAGGCTATACAGTTTTCGGCTGCCATGTGGCTATTTCGCCAGGATATGAGTTTTATCAATGGTGTCCCACTTTACCAATGTTAAAATCTGGTCACCTTACTGTAACGCAATGACACTCTCATTCTATTATTCTTTTAACATTTGTTATCTGAGGTAATTCTACCCAGAACTTGCCCTCATCATCTGTTTGGTTACCTGGCGATACGGTTCCCAGAGGCAGTGTTGGCGATACACACAGGACGTGTCCTCCGTCACTTCCCAGAATAACCCGTTAAATTCTCTTTGTGGGCTTCCGCATGCCTTCACTCCTATGGCTTGTTCGTCGCATAGATTCCTCCATTGCCCCACCTTTGGACACTGGGAGCATTTTCCAATTTCATGATTTTGACATGGCCTATAAATTTCTTGACTTTTTCATACTGAAAGGTAACCTAGATTCATATTGAGGATTTCCTACTTAAGATTTGAAATCAGTTATTTACCCAAGAACTTGATGTTATTTTAGAAGGGAATGGTATCACAGCGTTGGTGTGTGTGTGTGCATTGAGTTAACAGGTGTGTTGCAAACATCAGCTGAATATCAGAGTGACCATGATAAGAATGGATTTTCATTGCATTCATACACGTTTCTTCCATAATGTTCATAAAAGGGAGGATATTTGAGAAGGAAAAATGCCCTAACCTTGTGAGACACCTGTAACCATGTTTATTTGGTTTTTGTTTTCCTTTGAAGAGACTTTGCAATTGTATTTGCTTAAAATGTTACATGTATTTTCTATCCTTCATTTACAGGTTTTATATCATGCATTTACCTATGTGCAGTATACTTTGAATATAAAGGGGATTCCAAGAAGTTCATGGGAAAATAATTGATTATCTTTCAATTCCATTTCCCCCAAAACTTTTTGAAGCCCATCGCATTATTGCATACATATGTATGCTGTTTTTCTGTGTTTATTGCATGCATGCCGTTTGCCATCCCGGCGTCCGTCCGTCCATCCTAGGGTTCTACTGAGAAGTCGCTTTATTGAGTCGCTACTATGTGGCTCAGTTTCCCACACGGTGGAGAGAAACCAAAGTCCTTTTGTGAATCTGGAGGATAATGGCATTAGACAGAAACAATGCCTGCTTACATTTTCTTAAATATTGCCTTCACATTTCCGGTCTAAAGGTTTGTATTTGAGTCAGGTGGCTATTAGAAATGCCCAGGGCAGTTACGGTTGTGCAGTGAGTTCAGAGCTTGCTGACTGTGCCTCTTGGTTGGGCATAGATAGTCCCTGTTAACTGTTGTCAGGCTTGTTTTTTTTTAAACGAGGACATTTCTGTGTAGCGAGAGACTACAGGCAACATAAAGGTGTGCTTTTGTCCTTGGCAAACCTGTTTCTTCTTTCTCTTTCCTCCTCACCTCAGCTCCTTTTCCTCCTCATTTTGCTAATTGCCAGTTGGATTAGTCATAAAATGACATTCTGATAATGAATGTGTTCTTTGTCACCATGTCTTACTGAATCAATTGTTCTCTTAACAGCTTGGAGAAACACATGTTGTCACATACTGAAGAGAGGGAATACAAGTGTGATCAGTGTCCCAAAGCATTTAACTGGAAGTCCAATTTAATTCGCCACCAGATGTCACATGACAGTGGGAAGCACTATGAATGTGAAAACTGTGCCAAGGTACAGTGAATTTGTAGGCTGCTTGACCTCTCTCTGCTACCCTACTCTCTGTTAATCCATCACTTGCTGCGATAGAACAACACGCCCTAAGAGGGGAGCCTATAAATATCTTGGGAAAAGTAGTCTGGATGGTGTATGCTAAAAGGCATTAGTTGAGTGTATGGAAAACACTTAGTGGGTAACCTTGTATTTTTGTAAGAGAGGAAGTGAGGCTTAATGGGGAGCTACAGAACTAGGTGTCAGACAGCCTTGGTAAAGTCTTGGTTCCGCTACTGACTTGCCAGCGTGGGGTTGTTTTATGGCCTTGTGGAGAATGAAAATTGTATCCAGTGCGCATAACTGATCTCTTTTAATAGCAGTGTGTGAGGAAGTCGCAAAAAGTGTCTGAATGCCTATGTGGAGACAATGGGAGACTCCTGAATTTGCAGGTTTTTCCATGCAATTCCCCACCCTGAGTCAAGACTTCGCTCTAATTTAAAAGTGCAGAGCCCTGGGGGCTGGGCGCTTCAGAAAGGAAGGGTGTAAAATGAAAGCAACCCATTTGGGCCATAGGTGTGAATATGGTTAACAGTCATTCCCGTCTTTTCATTTTTGTGCCCCTCAACTAAAGGGGACAGAAAGCACCAGACAGGTTCTTGTCTCACTGAGCTACTCCCCAAAGTAAAAAAAAAAAAGTGTAGCATTTGAATGCCATTTCTCATGCTGGTGGGAAGTTAGACCCTTGAAATGCTCCTTTAAACACGCTTTCCTTCCTGGTGATGTGGGTGGCCTTTCCGTACCTCCAGCACCTTTGGCCAAAGGAGTGATTGTAGCTTACTGGTAATTGACTGAAACAGTGTTAGAATTTAGTCCTTAGGCTACTTCTTTCAAATTGATGGGGGTCCTTTAGTTAAAAGCCCCCAATCTGCTACCGACTGTGTCTTTGTTTAAAGGATGAAAATAATCCACTAGTCTGAGTAATAGCCTGGCCAGAATTGAATTATTTAATTCTAACCAAAGAATTAAATGGGACCCAAAGAAACCTTTAATGGGCTTATGATGTCATTCACTAGTTTGTCCTACTGACATCAAGAGATCCGTAGTGCTCAGAATGTACACAAAGCCCACTGAGTTCATTCTGACTGAGGACGCGCTCCTGTGTGTCACAGCAAAACTGTGCTCCATACGGGTTTTCAGGGCTGCTGCTTCTGAAACAGACTGCCCAGCCTGTCTTCCAAACACATCTGGTAGGGGAGGTCCTCGAACTGCCGACATTCTGGATAGCAGCCAAGCATGCTAACTGCCCTGCCCAAAGGACTCACGAAGGTTCTAGAGTTGAGTATTGTATAGCCCATAACCTAGAGGAAAAGGAACCTGGTGGCACAATTCAGTGCTCAGCCAGCAGGGCAGCAGTGAGAACCCACTAGTTACACCCTGAGAGGAGAGCCCTGGGGATCTCCTCCTCTAGAGGGAAGAGATCTGTCCTCTCTCCTCCAGCATCAGAATGAGTCAGAATCAACTCACTGGCTTGCAACAGCAGTGACCTTAGAGGAAGGACCCGTGGAGACTCAAACAGTGAAGCACCCGACTACTAGCCAGAAGGTTGGCGGTTCAGGGGTGCTCCGAAGGCAGCCCTTGGAAATCAGTTTCCGAAAGGCAATAGCCATGGAAACACTATGGGGCCATTCTACTCTACGCTCCCCCGGTCTCCAGGAGTCCAAACCGACGGACGACAGACCACCCCCACCATCAAGGAAGGATCAGTGTACTTCCTGAATCAGACTTTCCTTGGGTTTGGGAGAAAACAAGTCAACAAAGAGAAGCAGTCCAAAATGCCCCACCATGCATTCTCGGGTCACTCCCGGTCTTCTTTTTGCCCTTGGATTAAGTGTCTTGATTAATCAGTACTCATTTCCTAGCAGGTTTTCACGGACCCTAGCAACCTTCAGCGGCACATCCGCTCTCAGCATGTCGGTGCCCGGGCCCACGCTTGCCCGGAGTGTGGCAAAACGTTTGCCACTTCATCAGGCCTCAAACAACACAAGCACATCCACAGCAGTGTGAAGCCCTTTATCTGTAAGTTTTTTGTTTGTTTTGTTTAAATACTCCAGCCCCCTTTCCTGCATCTGTCTCTCCTCGGAGAAATCACAGTGATCAGGAAAGTGCCCATGCCTGGTCATGGGGTGGGTAGGGGGTAGGGGTGTCACGGCGTTAACTAGTTAGAGGCCAATCCGGGAGGGCTATTTTCTATGATTAGAAAATCGTTTATGGGCAGTTCCATGGTGTTCTGTCCTTGGTCCACAGAGTGCTTCCTTTGAGATGAAATCAATAATAGGTAGCGAAAGGAAAAGTCGTTAAATAATGAAAGGGAAGCCTCCCCAGGTTGTAGGATTTAATGGAGACTACCACATTTGTCTCACACTGTAAATGTTCATGGCTTTGTAAAACCGCACAGAGTAGCTATCGCTACCCAAGATGAAGTGATAAAACCCCATTCTGCATCAGAGGAGCTGGAAGGACCCCACCTGGCAAGTAGGCTTATGAATCTGGGTGTGTAGGTGTGTGAGTGCGCATGTGTGGTGGGAGGGGAGGGAGTGTTGCATAAAATGCTCTTTAATCTATCCATTGCTACTTACCACATTGTCAGATTGATAGTTCCCAATTGATTAAGAAAGAACACTTTCACTTTGATGTTGGACACAGGACTTCTCTTGCCCACTGTGCGAAAACAGATTTGCACGCAGTGTGTTTTCAGGGGACATCCCATCTGGCCATGGACTTAGAATGCCCCTGAACTGAGTACTGGGGTAACACAGTTCCAGTAAAGTAAAACTCAGCCTTCATTTGCCTCTTTTTCCCCCTCGTCCTAGCCCTCCACTGCATTGAAGTATTTCTTCAGGAAAATCCGTTCTCAGTACTTCTGGGCCACAGCTCTGGGTTTCTTTTGATCCATTACCCAGCTAGGCATATAAACATGATGACGCATGGGGCTGTGCTACTAATACTAACTTCGAGATTGATTCTGGACCCAGAGACACATAGAGTCAGTTGACACACACTCCCTCGCTGGCAGAACCTCCGACTCGGGACCCCCTCCTTGCACAACAGCCCTCCCGACAACAACCTGATCCTTTGTGTTAGACACTACTGCAGGACCTGATGGGAAAAAAGTCGATTTCAGGGCCAAGGTAGAGATGCCAGAGGCCAGCCCTTCTCCACTTTGCCTTGACACAGCCCTCTCTTGTGCTTCCAAGCACCAAGAGAGCTTTTCTCTCTCCTTCCAGCCCCCACTGAAGTCCCGAGTCCTCAGACGTTCATATGTTCCCTGGGTGGAGCCAGGAGGGCTAGCAGATAAACAAAAGGGTGCCCCGGTCTCCCTGGGGAAGCGCCGTGGAAAGTCACGGGAAATAAAATATACAATAGAAACTTCAGACGTCTTGTCTCAGAAAGACATTCCTGAATCTAGGCTGTAATGCCCTAAAAATGTAGTTGAAGTTCGGTAAGCAGACAATGTCAGAACACTTCATGTATTTCTGGTTTCTCAGAAATAAATTTTAATAACATTGTGATGTTTTAGGTAAGGAGAGAAAAAAAATCGTAAATTACACCACAATGAATTATGGACATGTATTGAATGCTCTATTATTTAAAATCAAAGTCAGAAAATACAGCTTCCTGTCATCTCAGATTCTGGGCGCTGAAACTTGGTGTCAAAGTCAAGCATTCCACCTTACAAAGCTGTAGCGTGTCCCTTTCCAGTCTGATGGAGCTAACTCTTTCCCATGAAGGTGTTTGCAGTAATTGTTGGTAACAGTGAAATAGCAGATGCCGTTTTACAAATATAGAATCTGACAGAGAGCCATGGAGTAATTATGAATAATGGCCTTGTAACTTCAGACCAGGGGGGGGTAAAAAAAACAGTGTCAGGATCAGGAGTTGGTGGGGGGCGTTTGAAGCAGAGGCGGTTCGTCTAGAGTTGCTATCTGTTGCTCCCCAGAAGGCCACACACCACGGCTTACCCCCACTGGGGTGTGTTTATGACAACTGTCTCTTGTTACAGTGTACCACCAAGCTGGAGCCCAAAGTCACCAGTGGTCAGGTAATTATTTAGTGCCTTTCCAGAATCTCCAGCCTTCCCAAATAGAAACCACATGCTCTGATAGGCTGGCTGCTTTCAAAATAACCTCTTAATTTGTTTAATAAGGAGGAAAAAAATGCAACTTTAACTGCTGGCTAATTCCTCATTACTGAGAAGAATTACAGTAAAATGCATAGCCCTCAACATCAACAGAACCGTTTACCTGGAGGCCTTCAAAGGCTCTGCCTAAGGAAGCCTCCGAGATCACCCGTACCTGTGATGAGCCCCTGAAACTGCTCAGCCGTGTCACAACAGGGTGCAAACAAGAAAACCAGGTGCACCTTGTATGACTCCAGTGTAGAGCGGACAGTTGATTTCCTTAAATCCATTCAGCCAGCTGTAACACTGTAAGAAGATTTTCATTGAAAGGAATAAAAGAAACAGCACATCTTTGCCAACAAGTCACAGGCCTTCTAGAAACGTACTCCCTGCTTCAAAATCCAGCAAGAGAGTATAGCAGCTCCATTGAATGGCTGGTAGGGAAAAAAACACAGTTTCCTTGCTAGTGTGTTTTTACAATTTCTGCATCTTATTTGCTGTCATCATTGCCCATAGCTGAGCAGGATTAGAATACCTACTGAACGTGTTGTTCCATTCTACTTAGTTTTTCATATAATTCTATTTAGTTTTTCAAACTATGTAAATACTCTGCATTGATGGTGTATGGTTTAACAGCACATGGTTTTAAAGTAGACTCTGGTCAATACATTCTAATGGAATAATTTGGAAGTAAATCGCCCACACGTGGTTCTCTTCTCACTCAAACACGTTAGAAGCCAAGTCCCGAGGTACGGTGGGAAGACACGACAAGAGCATGTGTTTCCCAAAGACGCGGGGTTTCATCGCGCAGGCAGGTTAGATGAGCCCAACCACTGGTGTGAGAGGGGAAAGCAGGGGACGTGCTCAAGAGAGTCTTCATTTGAAAGGAAATCACTCACACGTTCTCTCCTCACTCGGACACATTGTTTCATGAGCCTTCTCCCCATGGAAGGGTCCTTTACTCTTACCAAGCACATGGATGTCTGTAGCAGAAAGCGAAACAGATAACCATGCATGCTGTGCTGCTTTTATGTAGTCGACTATATGGGATAATACCCATCTCAGGTGGGTTTTGCTTGATGGATGGGCTATAAAACCCCCTTGGTGGTGGGGGTGGGGTGGGGGTTACTATTGCTTTGACTGGGGAGTTCAATGATTCTTCACTTAAAGTTCAATGATACTTCACATGAAAACAACACATGTGGCATGTCGTCTTCCATTTGGTTTCTGAATTTATTTCACTAATTTCCAACAAGACATCAGCTTTGTGCGGCCCGTTAAAGTAAGCGCACCTGTGAGGTGGACCCCGCCCTCCTGATGTGTAATAAAAACACGATACCTGGAAGACAGATGCGATCACCCTCCTGTGCTTAGAGGGAGGCAGAATCCAACGAAAGATTCTTAACTCGAAAAAAGAGGTTCTCATAAAGTTGGGCTTAGAAGGAAAACAAAACCAGATAGATCTAAGCCGATGCAAGGAGCGAGCTATCAGACTCGGACGTTATGGGCACATTCTTGGCGAAGGGGGCTATGGCACAGCCGCCCGCACTGCTGGGCACCTTCTTTCTGAATTCCAGCATTCGGAATACACTCCCCCCACTCGCCAGAGTTGGCCTCTGCACATAAAAGTCAAGCCCCGAGATAAACGGGGAAGATAAGACAAGTGGACATGTTTCCCAAGGACCGGGGTTTCATAAATGCAGGAAGGTTAGCACAACCACTGGTGTGAGGGGAAGTCAGAGGACGTGACCATAGTTCATGGGAATCGGCAATGCAGGATGGGCCACATTCAATTTAGCTTCCTTTGCCGGCTTAAAATAGAGCCATTGTAAATTATGTCAGTCTTTCTCAAATCATGAAAATGATTTTTAAAAATGTACCAGAATACACAATGTGCATTGTTGTGGGGCTTTGATGTGTGAATGATGAGAGTGTACGATATAATTCGAACTAAATAATAGGAGATCAGTCACTGGCTCCCCTACCCCCCAGGGAGAAGGGACTGTAAGAGTGAAGCTTCTGGCCAAGGACAAGCCTGTTTTGTTTTGTTTTGATGCCTAGAAACCTTCTGATGGACTAGAACATTGTGCTGTGTTTTCTACTTAACACGTTTTTAAGCTTTTAATCGCTAAGATTCTCTTAGTGTGGTCACTGGGTGGGGGGATCGCTGCATCTCGGAGTGTGGGTTTTCCATCTGTATTTAAAGACCCAGATGCTATGCAAAATATTATGCAGTGGGGATGACAGCATATGTGGAGAGAGAGAGAGGGAGGATGAAGTATTTGTTCTGCGTCAAGATATTTGTCATTCTGGATGCCTCCTTTTGGAATCTAGGGAGGTGGGGGTCCTCGGTGTTAGGGGCGACCAGAATGATGCCCCCCCTCTTTATCTGGCTTTCTGACTGAAATTTTGGGTAAACCAATTGTGAATACTTGCTAAACTCAGAAGCATTTGCCATAAAGCCTGAGATTCTTTTTTGTTGTTTGCACACAGGTGAGGTCTGCCATAAATCCTATACTCAGTTTTCAAACCTTTGTCGTCATAAGCGCATGCATGCTGATTGCAGAACCCAAATCAAGTGCAAAGACTGTGGACAAATGTTCAGCACTACGTCTTCCTTAAATAAACACAGGAGGTTTTGTGAGGGCAAGAACCATTTTGCGGCAGGTGGATTTTTTGGCCAAGGCATTTCACTTCCTGGAACCCCAGCTATGGATAAAACGTCCATGGTTAATATGAGTCATGCCAACCCGGGCCTTGCTGACTATTTTGGTGCCAATAGGCACCCTGCTGGTCTTACCTTTCCAACTGCTCCTGGATTTTCTTTTAGCTTCCCTGGTCTGTTTCCTTCCGGCTTGTACCACAGGCCTCCTTTGATACCTGCTAGTGCTCCTGGTAAAGGACTGTCAAGTACTGAACAGACCAGCAAAAGCCAAAGCCCCCTCATGACACATCCTCAGATACTACCAGCTACCCAGGATATTTTGAAGGCGCTTTCTAAACACCCGCCTGTAGGAGACAATAAGCCAGTGGAACTCCAGGCCGAGAGGTCCTCTGAAGAGAGGCCCCTTGAGAAAAGCAGTGACCAGTCAGAGAGTAGTGACCTTGATGATGTCAGTACGCCAAGTGGCAGTGACCTGGAAACCACCTCGGGCTCTGATCTGGAAAGTGACATTGAAAGTGATAAAGAGAAATGTAAAGAAAATGGTAAAATGTTCAAAGACAAAGTAAGCCCTCTTCAGAATCTGGCTTCAATAAATAATAAGAAAGAATTCGGCAATCATTCCATTTTCTCACCATCTTTAGAGGAGCAGACTGCGGTGTCAGGAGCTGTGAATGATTCTATAAAGGCTATTGCTTCTATTGCTGAAAAATACTTTGGTTCCACAGGACTGGTGGGGCTGCAAGACAAAAAAGTCGGAGCTTTACCTTACCCTTCCATGTTTCCCCTCCCGTTTTTTCCAGCATTCTCTCAATCAATGTACCCATTTCCTGATAGAGACTTGCGATCGTTACCTTTGAAAACGGAACCCCCATCACCAAGTGAAGTAAAGAAACTGCCAAAGGGAACCTCTGAATCTCCCTTTGATCTCACCATTAAGAGAAAGGATGAGAAGTCCTTGACTCCAGTGCCCTCCAAGCCTTCAGCAACACCTGCCACCAGCCAAGACCAGCCCCTGGATCTAAGTATGGGCAGTAGGAGTAGAGCCAGTGGGACCAAGCTGACTGAGCCTCGGAAAAACCACGTGTTTGGAGAAAAGAAAGGAAGCACCATAGAGCCAAGGGCGGCGTCAGATGGCTCCTTGCAACATGCAAGACCCACTCCTTTCTTTATGGACCCTATTTACAGGTAAGGCTGGGCGAGAGGCTGGCTCCCAGGCGCGAACACCCCTGGCAAAGGAAGTTTTCACACTAGAACATTAAGGCCTTGAAAAATCATTTTTAGGATTCATAAAACACAGAGTGAGCCTATTGGGTCTAGTGAATTTTTGTTTTCTGATTTTTTTTCTCTTTCGGAGCATTGGCACGTTAGGGTTAGATTTTTTTTTTTTTTAATGTCTCAAAGTTGGGGGTTTGAAATAGGTTCACAAATGATTTTTCTCTTGACAATACGTTTATTTTGAAGCACTTTTTTTTAAGAGTGGAAAATATGGTAAAGTCGTGTTTAAGGCGAGATGTCAGAGTGGTGGAAGAATGAGGCTTCTCCAGGATTAATGCAAATATGTGTGGGTACTTTCACCAGCTGGAGTATTTTGAATAAGATGGGATATAGAACAGCAAGAATCAAATCTTTGTTAACCTACCAACACATTCTTAATACGCACTGGTCTCATTCTGTTTCTAAATAAATCTCTTAGGAGGCACAAGTAAATGAAATATTAACCACAGAAATGTTTTGTATATAATATGAGTGGTCAGCCTCAGAAACATGTTTCTGTTTAATGAGGGAATCTCTCAGTCATTATCCAGTTTCCTTTGGTGCATCCAAAAGTTAAAAGTTCTTTGGACAAACTTATATTCTGTAATAAAATGTCTCAGAAGCAATAATCTGTAATACTCCTTTGATCGTTGAGAACAATAGCGTTTTCTTTCGATGGTATAATCGCCATAACGTGTTACATGTTCCATTTATTGCCAAGTTTTTCATGTTTACTCTCATGGTTGATTCTCGAACATCGTCAAGAACTAATGGACCGGCTGACTGATTTTTTTCACTGGGCACATT
>NW_022111320.1:15722790-15736858 GCF_000313985.2 Echinops telfairi | reverse complement strand
AATCTCTTAGGAGGCACAAGTAAATGAAATATTAACCACAGAAATGTTTTGTATATAATATGAGTGGTCAGCCTCAGAAACATGTTTCTGTTTAACGAGGGAATCTCTCAGTCATTATCCAGTTTCCTTTGGTGCATCCAAAAGTTCTTTGGACAAACTTATATTCTGTAATAAAATGTCTCAGAAGCAATAATCTGTAATACTCCTTTGACCGTTGAGAACAATAGCGTTTTCTTTCGATGGTATAATCGCCATAACGTGTTACATGTTCCATTTATTGCCAAGTTTTTCATGTTTACTCTCACGGTTGATTCTCGAACATCGTCAAGAACTAATGGACCGGCTGACTGATTTTTTTCACTGGGCACATTTAAGATGAAAATATTTCTATATTTTGCCTGATTCTCTTTTCTATGGACAGGATTTGCTGCTATTCTTTAATGCAGTAATATTTATTGAATTCCTATTACACACACACGCAGTTAGGTTTTGGCTTTTTGTGGTTTATCACATACTATTCAAGGTACAAGTGTTTCAGGTAAAATCCTCCTGTCTCCATTAGCTGCAGTGCATTCACAAGGAAGCATTGCCAACAGGTACGAAGTGAGCACGTTTCAATATGCAAACCAACCAAAAGCAAGCTCGCTGCCATCGAGCCGATGCCGACTCACAGCGAGCGAACCTGGAGGAAGGGTGACGCAGCCCCGGTGCATTTCTGAGAGCGCAGCTGCTGATGGGTAAAAGCCCATCTTTTCTTGGGCAGCGGCTTCAGACTGCTGACCTGACAGAGTGCAACCCCAAGTGGAACCACCACGCCCCGGGCTCCTGTTAAACATGGCACAAGACACAAACACAAAACAAACAAAAAAGCAGGCAAAAACGTCTCAGCCTTTGGTGCCGGGTTTCAGCTTTTTTTTTCTCCTTTTTTACCCCTTCCAGTTACTGTTTTAATTCCTATAACCGTCCGGTACTAGAAAAAACAAAATAGGCATCCTCCTTATTTTGTACATAGCATTTGGGATACACACTGCCAGTAATGAGGTATTTCATTTTTTTGGTCAAAATTTTCCCGATGCTTTCCCTGAATCCTTCTGATGGCAAGGGGTGCCCCTCCTTGGCACCTCCCCAGCTTCCTCTCTCCAGTGCCGTCTCCAGTCTCTCTCCCAGTTCAATTCCTAGGCCTGCCGTCTTGCCAAACTCAAGTTACGGAGTCAGACTTTGGTTTAAATCTCAGTTGTCCAACCGATAATACCATGATATTTGATATTTCAGTCAGTGAAATCAGTAGTATATGCAAAACACACCCACCAGAAGCAGTGTTTCAAGAATGATTACGGCTCGTTATTTGCTGTGATTCTATTTTTAAATGTACGTATTACACCGTTTTTAGCCATATGGTAAAAAGAAATTGCTTTGATTCACCCCGTGGTGTCATTTTCCTTACGTGCTCAAGAAAATAGGACAATGATTTCCAAACCAGAAGAAGGGACTTGGGGTTTGTAGATTTCTGTTCCTATTTTTAAAAGGTCTGCATCTTCTTCAGCTGCCCTGTTTATCAGCAGTGGCATCTGAAAGAAGAAGCGTGCACCTCCAAGTGTGACTAGCAGGACGCAGAGTATGTTTGGAAACTGCCTGATCTCAGTGGCAAAGATGAAAGAGATGCAGTGACGCCTGGGGGATCACCTTCTCACCTGGGAATGAATAGCTTTAGTTTTCAGAATTCCCCCTGCCCTCCTGACTCGCAAACCAACAAGGATGCTTGTCTGCATCTGTAATGGAAAGACACCTAATTTGACACAAATGGCTCCAGTTTAGTGAATTCTGTTTGGTTTGGTTTCTCACATTTCCTCGACACATGACTACTAATCATTAAGTAGGATTGTTCCGTTGAAAATAGGGCCTTCGGCTTTTGAGCACCTCTGTAAGTTCTCTGTGTGTTCTTCAGAACCTGAGCAGACATCGCTCTATTTTTATTCGTGTGTTTCTCAGAAACATACCATTTGTTTTATTGTTAGCTGTTTTAAATGTCAGTGATGATGTTGTGACTGATCTATGAGACTGATTCTCCAGCAGATCTAATTTTAACCTTTCAGAGTAGAGAAAAGAAAGCTAACAGACCCACTTGAAGCTTTAAAAGAGAAGTACTTGAGACCTTCTCCGGGATTCTTGTTTCACCCACAAGTAAGTATTTTGAACTTGAGACTTGAAGCTTGTAAACTAACTTGTTGATCCTGAAAAGCAGGTGCAATGAAATGAAAGAAATCTTGAGCACATTAGGATTTCCTATGACGCTGGTGCGGAAGAACACAGGAAATTCTAGCAGAGGTGAAGCCCAAGCTCTTTAAAGAAAAAGTAAAGAACATGTATCTACAAAGAAGAGGGTTTGGGTGAGAAATGATTATTTGCTCTTCACTGCTTATTGAGCTAGACAGTGCATTTGGATTAAGAACATTTTGGTTAAGTAAATGAATATCGAAGTTGTCTTTGATAGTCAGAACTGGATCGCACTGTGACTCGTCCTAAACTCATGAAGGTCGTGCTCCTTTAGCGCTTAGATAAAAACAGGAAATGAGTCTACCTGACAAGTTTACCAAAGAGGGTGAAAGAATTTATCTAGAGACCACTAGGCATTCCATCGAAGTTCTGTAATTGCCCAAGAATTCAGCACAATACACAAAGCTATTTGCTGAATGAAGCCGTGTCTATTTATCAAGATATGTACAGCTCCTCATTGGAAAAAAATATATAACACGGTTATATCTAATTAGTTCACATCTGTGTGTACACATTTGTTTGAGGAGTTCTTTCTCCCCTTTCTTCTTCCTTTTCAAATCCACTTACACATCAGTCAGCCTCTGGGGAATTGTCTCCAAAGAACAAATGCTTAAGGATCTTGAATCTGTATTTTTTAATTTTATATTTCAATTTTGTTGTTATTGTTGAAAGGATACAAACTCTGACCTTTATAGACAGGAAGCAAAATTTCCATGAAAATAATTCACATCAGTAAAAACTCATTTGTTCTGTTTTGATATGTGCTCAAACTACAAGTGATGCCCTGCTTTACGTAAACAGTCTCATAGAAAGAAGGTAATGAACTCATCTTGGGATGTGATTCTGCTCCCCTGCCTTGAGAGCACGCGCGCACACGCACACAAACACACGCACGTGAACACATGCATGCACGTTCCCTGTTTCCTCATCTACATTTTCTCAAGTTCCTCTCCCTCTGCCCCCACCAGGGTCCTGAGTAACTTTTACGCACATAACACTCAGGTTACATGTTAGTTGCTGTTGTTTGCTGATCCTCGCCTCCTCCCCGTGTATTTTCCTAAGCACACTGTATGCATAGGAAAGTACTTTGAAAGGAATATGATTGGCAAAATGTATGCAATGTGTGCATTCTTTATGGTAGATGATATCTGAAATGCTACCTTCTGAGAAATCTCTTATTGCTAAGATTATCATTGTTAAAACCCCTATTTATTTATTTTTGTAAGTCATTTTATTGGATGCTCTTACAGCTCTTGTAACAATCCATATGCATCAGTTGTATCAAGCACATTTGTACATATGTTGCCATCATCCTTTTTTAAAAAAAATCATTTTATTGGGGGCTCGTACAACCCTTATCACAATCCATGCATCCATCCATTGTGTCAAACACATTTGGACCTATGTTGCCGTCATCATTTTCAAAACATTTTCTTTCTACTTGAGCCCTTGGTATCAGCTTCTCTTTTTCCCTCCCCTCCCCTCCCCTCCCACCGTCATGAACCCTTGATAAATTATAAATCATTCTATAAATCAAATTATAAGCCATGTCTTACACCATCCACCGTCTCCCTTCACACATGTTTCTGTTGTTCATCCCCAGTGGGAGGGGCAGATGGGGGGCTTATACGTCGATCATTGTGTAAA
The DNA here is from genome assembly GCF_000313985.2 of Echinops telfairi. Classification (NCBI taxonomy): domain Eukaryota; kingdom Metazoa; phylum Chordata; class Mammalia; order Afrosoricida; family Tenrecidae; genus Echinops; species Echinops telfairi. The sequence goes on along the minus strand of NW_022111320.1, from coordinate 15,732,937 downwards.
ACCCCTATTTAATGGAGAAATTTATCATGGCTTAAAAAATTCTCTCTCTCTTAGCATTTTATACCTAGTTTGAAAAATGTTATTTTGTCTTAATGAACTGGAAAATCATCTCATTCGTATTAATTTTAAATAGGAAAGCTAATGGAGGTTATAATTCACATAATGATTTTACCAAAAAGAAGCATGTTCTAAAACAATAAATATTTCTCAGGGACTGATAGCGTATATTGATGCTGGCCTAAATTTTTTGTGTGGACTTCATGGACGGAAAAACCTGGGCTAGTCTGCGGGGCTTCCGGGAGGAACCTGGGCAGTAAAGGGGGATTCAGGGGCCTCAGAGCAGAAGCTCTTAGTGGACTATGCCAGGAATATGGCATTTCTTCGAGGACCTATCTGTCCCTGGGGTGCTAGTGCAGAAAGAATGTTGCTGGGCAGAGATGGGAGTCATCCTTCGTTTGCCTTGTCTTCAGATCAACTCGCCTCTTGTCTCAGAAAACCTGCCTCCCACGTCCAAAAGTCTCGACCGAAGGCGTTTGTTCCTTCGAAGATGTGATCCATTTGCCCTTGGCCTCCAGCCAACCAAGTCGGCCCGTTGTAGTCAAGGTGATCCTGACTCATCGAGGTTCTACAGAGCAGCAGTGTTCTCTAGCGTTTCCGAGGCTATAAATCTTGACAGAAGCTGAGCGACGAGTGGGCTCCAGCCACCCACTTTGCTGTAAGCAGCCCCGCTTCACCTGCTGTGCCACCAGGGCTCCCTTAGCCTTGAGGGCCAAAGGGATCGTTGCAGGCATCACTGTCTCAGGGCGGGACTTGTTTTAGTACCGTGCAGGTGGGAGAACGCACGTGGAAAGCCTCTGGTGGTTAATGGATGCAGCATTCACTTTGAATACAGACCAGTCTCGGCAAAATCATCTCTTCTCGTGCCCAGAGGCCAGTTTCTTTGGCCAGGGCTATGCTGTGTACTTAGGAGGAGTTGGAAAGATGTGCTCTTGGCACAACCCTGCCATCAGTTGGGTGGCACTGAGCAAAAAGCCAAAACGCAGGACTCAGCTCTGCTGCCAGGGCTTTCCAGGATTTCATAGCTATGGAAGTGTTCGACAAAACCATTGGTTAGGTATTTTTCCATCTAAGGGGTACCGGAGTGGTCACTCCGGGCTCTTCATCTTTAAAATAGGAACGATAGTTGCCCTGACTACTATTGGGGATTATCATTACAATACAAAAATGAAATGATATATCCCCAGTCCTTTAGGAGAAACTGTCAAGGAATACCTAAGTGTGTGGTGGTGGTGGTATTTTCTGGGCAAACATGATTTGACAGTTCTTGAATATCTTTGTATCCCACCCAGTTCACAAACTTAGGTAAGGATAGGCAAGACACCTTAATCCATAGTTAACAAATTCTACAGAAAGATTTATTAGGGCATTTAAAAATACAACAAAACATGCATCAAAAGAAATAAATGTAGTTTTTAAAAAAAATCATTCTGAGAGCCTAAATTCCCGTTTAGCTCAGTTCTTCTTCTACTTCTTCTTTTTTAGCTCAATTCTTGAAGTACAGTTCTTCAAGCCCTAGAAGTAGCTTCTTTCCCCTATGACACCTCCTGGGCACGGCTTATCTTTCCATTTTCCTCTGCTGAGTGACCTGCCTTACTGCGGGGAGAGAGAGAGTCGGGGCCTCCTCGGGTCTGTGGCTGGAAAGCATCCGTGGATCTTTACTTGGAGATCATGGCTTTGAGAGGGCCACAACAGTCACGTGTTGCTGACGTAGTGGGAATGGTGTCCGTGTGCGATCTCGTCTAGAAGGTTCACGGCATGGATTTCTATTTTAGATACTTTGGATTCATGCAGATAGCTCATGTAATCATTCATCGAGATAATCTGGTAATTACACTTACTGTAAAACCGGCTATTATTCCTGGGTTTGACGCTATCATTTTGATAGACATAAAGTGTTATATAAAGTGTTATGTATGCAAATGCTATTGTGTTGCTAGGTTGTGAATTAGGTTGTATCTGACTCATACTGACCCTCCGCACCTCTCCAATCCTCAGTTCAAATCGGTGTGTTTGGGCCACTATATATTATAATATATAATGTCTACTATCACCAAACGTAGGGTTACTTATGCACTGAATTTTCAGATGTCTGGCTTTGTATGCATCTAGAACAAATACTTGCTTTTACTTGTATTTTCATCATTCATACATTTATTTATATTTTCCCTCTTCATATGTTGGGAGTATCATGTTACTACATTCCATGGTATTTAGGAATATCTTTTTTTTTTTTTGGTATTTAGGAATATCTTACAGTCTTTTCCCAAACTGTCACGTGCATAGTGCTGTGAAAACCATTTGTCTTTTCCCTGTTTACCTTTGTTTAGCTTTCAACCAATATCTCTTATTGGTAGAATTATTCTGTTGGGGAAAAAACCCCAAACCACCATCTTTTATGATCTCTTCATCTTCCCTAATAAAGATATAACCACTTATGACATGCTGATGGGCTTAACCTTTGTGATTCTTGGAACGTCTTAAAACCCAGTGACGTTATTGCACTGAATCTTGTTCTAAACACTAGACCTTCTCTGGCATTTCAACGAGTAGACTTAGGCATTCTCAAAACGGATGGTGTGAACCCTGTAACGGAGGCCGAGTGGATATTTCTAAGTATAATAGCTTTGTGTTACTCAGCATTTCACAGTTTTTGAATAAATACCTTCTTTGTTATTCACATTATAAAAATCCGAAGCTTTTTTGTTGTGAGAGGGGGGGAATCTAAAAGAAATGGCTTAATATTTAGTTGTGGGTGTCGAATGCAGGCATGTTCTTTTGCAGTGATTAAAACCAAATGGAAAGGAAACACCTAGTTTGCCATTAAAATTTCACTAGTATGAAGGGTTAAGATTTCTTGGATGAAAGAACCTTTTGGTTGATAACCATGATTCTAAAATGTAATTTAGGTAAGTAGGGGAAACTGCAGTGTTATAAAAAAATATTTCATTTTCATTCCCAAAGCTTTTACTCAAGCTACAGTTACATGATAAACAACCTTTACTAAGTTCGTATAAATGCTAATTTCTCAAAGGATAGATTGTAATAGAGATACCGACCCAGAAGTAATTTCTTGTTTTTGTTTCAATTTTGCTCCCAGTACCAACTGCCTGATCAAAGAACTTGGGTAAGTTTCCTCCTTCTATTTTTGACTGAAATCATGTTGCACTAACAAAGAAACAACTTGGACTCTCAATTGGTGTATGGACAGAAAGAATTCTGAGCTCTTCTGCACTAAGTGATTCGACTTCAGCAGATAAGTTTCCACCTTTGTCGAGCCGCACAGCACATTCATTTATAATTGGGCATGTGATACGCTACACATTTTTTACAGAAAGAAGTTTATTCTATAAGCCTGACCCAATCCACATAATTATCCATTGATATCAACTCTTCCTGGGTACCTGTGAGCATGTTGTTAAAAAGAGGTTTCGATGTGGGTCACTAAATGGAAACAGCCATTAGTTGGGGGAGCTTTTAGCAGCATGTTAAAGATGCTTTCGATAAAACTTTCTGAGGATAAAACCTGAACTTATTTGCAGACCTAGGCTGACATTGGAATTTGCATCCGTATATCCCAGGGCCGAAATTGGTTCTGCCTATTTGAAGAAGTAAAGCTAAATGTTTAAAAATCCATATCTGACTAGTAAATGGGTTTTTGGGGGTTTTTTGTTTTGTTTTTTTAGCTTTGAGCCTCACTTCCTCCACTTTCAGTTACTATTCCCAGATATCGTCAGCCGTCAGTTAATAGTACTGGGAACTGCTTCATTTCTTACTGGGGAAGACATTCAGGGCACAAAGAGGAAGATTTATTTAGTTTATTCACCACCGAATCAACCCTAGGTCAATGGAAACTGCATACATTGTAAAATTTCTTCTAAGTATAAGTGTTTTTGTTTCTCTTCACTCTCTCCTTCAAGAGTGACGCTTCTTTCTGAAGCGTCAGAACTCTGGGAGATAGCTCAGCTAATTTGTAAAAGGTGTGTTTTCATTTTATATCAATTGGTGTGGGAGCGCTGTGACATGTACCTGTTCCCTTTATCTGAGGTCAGTGTTTGTCTCCCAGAAATCCTTCCATTCCTCCTATGCAGTAGGTAGCAAATTATGATTTTTTTTCATTTATTTTAAAGGTAATTAAGGAGAGAGACTGGCTGACAAATGGTTGTGTAGCCCATGGGGTTATTATTCTTTGATCGCCCTGGTCTACATTTCTAGTGTCTCTCCCCTGTCTCTCCTTTAGTCCCATGCATGCTACACTCATTCCATCGAAGGACAGTTTTACTTTGAAATAGCTGCAGGGTTCGCTGCTTCAAGCTTAAGGTATTACCCCTCCGACCTACATGACCATTGGTGCCAGTCCATTTACAAAACCAAGTCAACTTGTAAATAACATTCTCTTGGCTTATCAGGCAGCGGCACAGAACTGTCATTACACTGGTGTGGAAAGAGTCCCATTTCTTTTGAACCATGGGCACTTTCAGAACTGTAATCGACACTCCTATTGTAAAACATAAGAAGCCCAGAGACACACTGGTTACACACACATACCGAAAGGTTAGCAGTTGCCTACCCATCAGCCCCTCTGCAGGAGAAAGATGTGGTGACTTGCTCCCAGACACCCGATAGGACAGTTCGCTCTGCCCTGTGCAGTCGCTCGGAGTTCAAATCGACTAGATGGCGACTGGTGTTTTTTATGACACATAGGCGCTGATGGGAAATGTTAAAGAATGTATTTATAAGGTTTATATCAGAAGCTCTGATTCCATCATCGTGACTGATGAATGTGCTGCATGGGAAGAGCTAACCCCAAAATGTGACTCTTTACGTCTCCCCCAAATGGCCATGATTTTGATATTTCTCAAGATTATCAAGCAAATAAATATGGAAAACCAGTATATCTACAAACTTTCCCCTCATAAGTTATTTGTGACAGGTTAGTTGTTTTATGATAAAAGCATGTGCAATCTAATTTGTAGAACATTGGCTTGCATAACTCATAGCGCTGCTGTACATATCGTATCATACAATCAGGCTGTCACTTTAATACTTTTAATGAGAAACTTCTTGTTTTTATGTCATCAATTATTGGCTGTCAGACAATAAATATTCATCTGAATGCTTAGGATCCAGTTGATGATATCTTGCCTGCTGAAATGTTTTAAAAATACTTACTTTATTTGACTAGAGAGATGGCTGCATATTTTGGTAGGAGCTAGGGAATTGTGTCCAAATATTAGTTTGCGTCAGTATGAAGTTAATGGTCTCTCTGGGACTGCAGGGGGTGAAACAACTTCCTCTTCCAGGCATCTGGCTGCCGATACCATCAACAACTATTACATATGAAAATAAAAATTATTACTCCATAGAAAAAAATTGTCCTTTACTGATAAGAGATTAATTAGCCTATGACATTAATGGTCATGAGGCGATATTTCTAAAATAATATGATCTACGACCTTTTTTTCCCCCATCATTCTCAGAAAATTTCTTATTTAGATTTCTTGGCCCTGGTAGGGTGCATTACCCTCTTCGGTCAGTAGGAAAAAATACATGTCGTTAGAGTCTCCCCCATTTATCCATGTATCCTGATTTTCAGACACTGAGTCAGACGTCAAAATGAATGTCAGGATGTATTACTTCTTTTGTGAGATGTATCTTAGTTCTAAGGGAACCACCCATGAGCCAGCCCAGGTAGGAAGAGAACGTAGGAGCGTTGATTTACCACTATAGGCCTGATGTTGGTTCAGATGTGGCTAGCCTTTTCCAAATGGCACTTATCTAAGTCACCTTTGTCCGGCTTAATGAGGAAACATATTCTTTTCCAGCTGAGACGAAGTGCGGGGATGCTAGCTGTGTGTATGTGTGTGTGTGTGTGTGTGTGTTGGCTTTTATGCTGCTTTGACGATGCTAGCTCTGTGTGTGTGTATGTGCTGTTAATAGTGACCTTCAGCTTAGTTTTCCATTTCCCATTTTCCCTTTTTCCCCACTCCAATTTGAGGCTCTTCAATTGACAATGGAAGTTAAAGGTGGGGGCAGCTATAAGCCTATTCTTTTCCCTATTATCTGTAAGAATGTCATTATTTAGTCATCAAGCCCATAATATATTTTCTTGTTTCTTAATGGTTTTCACAAATCGAAACAGTTTGAGGTAAAATAATCACAGTGATCTCTCTTCAGAAGGAGCTGTCAGCAGCTACTAAAGCAAGGCACATTGCTCAACAGCCAGTTGCTCTTAAATAACGTGCAGGACTCGTCGTTTATATGTGCTAGAGATGAAAGCCGGGAATAATAGAGTCATGAGTAAGCTCTTTTCCATATAAAAGGAAAAGTGTTTCTATAAGATATATTGCCACAGAAATCTGTGTGTGTCAGCAGGGCAGTCGCTCAAATGATTTAAAACAGCTAGATAATGAAACTTTACTCAAATATTAAATGTACATAAATAAAACATTTATAATCATCACCCATGCACTTACTATTCTTCCCAATAAATACATGTGACCATGACCCTGACCCTTGCTTGTTACTGCTAATCAGCTTGAAGGCCAGGGGTCATTTTTCACTCAAACCATTGATTCCACTATGGATAGAATATCAAAATGATTTTCGGCAAGGAACAATGAAAAGGAATACATTCAAATACAGTGCTATTGTAAAATATTTTCAGATTGATTTTTAATAAATAAAATCCAAAGTAATATGAAAATGCTAATGTGCTGGCCAGAGGGGGATGATGATCATATTGGGCAGAGACAGAGCTTCCCCCACCTCCCTGAAAAGCAGCATCGTTCCATTTCTCTGCCCCGTGATCAGTAGGTGTCAAAATCCTTCATCGTGACAAATGTGCTGTCCACTTGCATCTGTGGAGAATGTTTTAGCAGGTGAATGATTATGAATCAAACCCCTAAGCTTATAGCCCCTACTGCCTCCCAATGCGTTCACATTTGTCGTCTGACAAGTAAATGTATCTAGACTTTCCTCTGAGGTTACTTATTTATTTATTTATTTTGCATCCTGTCTGATGAAAGACATTTGGCAAATTGGCAGTGGTACCCTGTACTTGGCAATTTGTAGCGAGCATTAGGAGTCCGGGCATGAAATGAGAGGGCATGCTCCAGGCTAAAGGCAAGAGAGAGAGAAGCTAACTAGAACACGAATAGTCATTTGAAGACTCGAATATACACTATTCCCTTTGTAAGAAGACCTTGCCCAGCCATGCCCTTGAGCTTTTACTCTAGTTAAGAAGTCTGTGTCCACAGAATATAGTTTCTCAATTTTCCTCTAGATCAGAACGTTTTCTTTTACACTCTTTACCTTAAGCTCTGTACATGAGGCCTCTGTTTCTGCCCGCCTCTCTTTTTAGCAAAAGAGTTAGCCGTTGGGTTGACCAGTTCTTCCCATGGAGTTTTCTGGTTTGCCGTTTCAGCTCTTGGAGAAAATGCCTTGTAAGTCCTTCTTGAGCTCCACAGTGGCATATCGCCCCGGAGCCACATAAGTCAGCGATGAGTGGATCCAACCAGGTCGCTTGAAAGTTTGCTTTTGCAACTTAAAAAATTCAGTAGTAAGGAGCTTCCAAATATGATGTACGCACTTCCACATTTGATTGGGGAGGATCAAAAGATATGGCAGAATCACACCACCTGCAACATGTGAAGGGCCAAGCCAACTTTTAAAAGTAAATGCCATCCTTCCATTGCGGCACCTCCAAATAGATCTGTGTCGGTGGGCAAAGCTGAAGATCATAAGTAATATAAGTTAAGTTGGTCAAGGGGAAGAATTCGGTAAGAGTTCTTCTTTAAGAATACTTCTCTAAGAGTGCAGTTACACATCTGGCTCACTTTTTCTCACGACACATGCCAAACTGCTCTGTGAGGTTATAATCATATAGGTTATAATGAACTGTCATGGCACTCATTCTTAGTCAAAAACTGGTGAGTATTTCAACAAAAGCCCTTGTTTATGGGTCCAGGTGAAAATCTGGTATATCCAGAATTCAATCTAGCAGTCTTAGGCAATATGCCTCTTACATATTTAATGTTTTTCTGGGTTACACATATTAGCCTAAGCTATAACTTTGGAATGCCTTTGCATGTGAGTCTACAGTCCCTCGGACTTGTCTCTGTAATTTGTAGTTTGTTGTAGAGGTTCTTAAGAATGATGTCATCACTTTTTGATATTAAAAAAATTGGCTTTGTTATCTTTTCTGAATTTCATCACTCATGTGTATTGAAAAGTATTATCCAATAGTGTAAAACCAAGGTCTTATTGAAAATGTTGACCCAGCGGTTCCTAAGCTTGCACCTACCTCTGTGGTTTGCCAAATGAGTTCATTCTCTGGTCATTTGTTTAATGGTGGGACACTGCACCCTCTCTCTCCATCCAGCCCGTGCCTTGAACAGAGGTGGTGTTTCCCTTTCAGTGATGTGCTGGGTTTGCCAGGACTTAGTGCGGAAGAAGGAATGTCAGATCCGTCATGGCCCTGTGCTTCTTCTCCCTTTCAGATGTCAGCCATTGAAAACATGGCCGAGAAGCTAGAGAGTTTCAGTGCCCTGAAACCGGAAGCAAGTGAGCTTCTCCAGTCTGTCCCCTCCATGTTCAACTTCAGAGCGCCTCCCAACACCCTGCCGGAGAACCTCCTGCGCAAGGGGAAGGAGCGCTATACTTGCAGGTAACCACAAGGTTAATTGCGCTGGCTTTCCCGAAATCTCCCCTATGATTTCAAAAGGCCCTGCTGTTTGTTTTGGAAATTCTTCTTGATTGCATGATTAATCGCAACTGTGATGAATCTCAGGCACTTCAAAGTGCTTTTTATTTAGTGAGATCTGAAAAGAATGGTTTTTAAAAATTATTATTAAATGAGCATTTTAACACAGGCCATTCGGTTTTGATGAATGAGGTTGGAAACTCTCCAAATGCTATCTGCTTGTCTCAATTCCCCATCACTTCGATATTTATGAATTTTCCTTCACAGTTAATTATTTTTATCCAAAGGTATAATACTGTCCTCAATCATGCATTTATTAATTACCATGGCAAAGACTTGCTATCTATGAGTTGGAGTGAATGCAGTAACAGTGAATTTGTTTTCTCTGTGTGTGTGTGTGTGTTTATGGTATTAAAGAATAAGGCCAGTAAATGAGGGATCAATAAGGTTGATAGAAATGAAAACTAGGTAATAAGTATCACATTATCAGAAGTATGGTAAGCTTATTTGTGTGTGTGTGTGTGTTTGCTATGGTTTCTTTCATTTTGTTTTGTTTTTTCAAACTGCAATTAACTATAATTTCTGAGTTGCCTTTGGAAATCTGTGGCATCTGACTCAGGCCTATCAGTTTATGTGCTCTTTGGAAAGCATGTCACTTTCTTCCCAGGAAGGCTTTCATGGGAACCTGCCTTGATGGATGAGGGCTCCGACTCTTGTCTGATCTGATACCGCTCAACGTACAGAGCGTTGTCACTGTGGCTGACATGGAAAATGAGCTGAAACATTTGAAATCTGTTTACATCAGCCCAGAATCACAAACTCTGTCATTTTTTGATCTCCCTTGTCTGGTTCGGTTTCTTGAATGCAAAAGATACAAAGTTAATAGAAGAGGCTGGGGGCCTTCAAACTAAAGTCTATTTTCAGAAATTGCTGGCGTGTGCAGGAAGAAATTCAACTCTCTCAGAACGCAGGCTTTATTTGTAGAGTTATTTATATCTGTAGAAAGGCTTTGGTGCAAATTTTAAATACCAAAGGCATGTGAGTCCCATGCAAGATCAATTAAATCAGGAACACGCATCTGGCTTCTGACGCGGCTCGGGTGAACTAAAGTCAACTGTGCTGACTTTCGCTTATAAACATCTTTTCCTAACAGATACTGCGGCAAGATTTTTCCACGCTCTGCAAACCTAACACGGCACTTGAGAACGCACACCGGAGAGCAGCCTTACAGGTTTGACAGTTTTGCTAGACCTTCTTGATAAGTATTGTTAAGAGCCCAAGTGGACTTGTGGACGGCATTTTAAAGGAAGCTATTTTTTGGCGCATGTAGGATTGTCTGTCTCCTTACTGGTGAGTTGAGGAAGAATGGACCCAGAAGAATGCGGG
>NW_022111320.1:15719887-15722172 GCF_000313985.2 Echinops telfairi | reverse complement strand
AAATGTTGAGAAAATGTTAACCATATAAAAATCAATTGGATCTCTTAGTAGTCTCTCTTTTCCACAGTCATCATAACATTGTTGCCTCTCTTTTCCAACCTTAAGCCTCTTTTCTTCACCTTAAGGAGATAAAAATGAAACTTTTATCTTCCCAATAAAGCTGAGCCAGTGTCCATGGGCCCTAAGAAAAGGTTTAAGGGCTAAGCTGGGGAGGAGGAAGAAATGAAAAACAAGAGATAGAATAGATTATAAGAGGGACAAGTTCACCAACAGTTTTCCTAAAGTACTTCTTCGTTTATTCCATTAAATCCCAAGAGTCACCCTTAACACATGGAATGGCCTTTTAATTTCAATGTCTACCTTATTACTTACTAAAAAGTAAAAATACTCAGCATGAGTTTTATTTATCATAAGCGGTATTTTAATCTTCATCCTATTTTGAAATTCTTATGCATTATGTATATGTAATACTATTTTTGGCTGAATTTTCACTTGTTTCATTAAAGTGAGCTGATTATATCTCAACTTTCAGATACTATTTGTACATCCAAGAATAAGAGAATTAAAAAAAAAATAAGAGAATGGGCAAGCTAATGCTCACATTTTAAAAATTATAAATTTTTTAATAATTTAAATAAAACAAAAATATCATATATAAAAATAGTGATAAACTTAGAATTTCTCGGGGAGGAGTTAATAATAATTGTAATTTTAGGAGAAAATTGAAGGTGCTTAAACTCGGGAAATAATGCTTGTATTTTCCTTAAATTCTTCACTTACCTAAATATTTTATAAGTCATCAATCATACATGATAGCTCTACTCAATATGTAATAGAATGCACCTTTCTCAAGAGGTCTGAGAAATAGCTGTAGTAGTAGGAAGTGTTAGCTGACTTTTTTATGAGAAAATTCCGTAGTCTGGGAGGTATGCCTAAGCATACCTCGGCTTAATACTCTAAGAAGAAAAGACTTCCACGTACGTATCTGGTTATGATCAAGGGCCCTGGTGTGCAACTATGAGATCATTCTGCTGTATTCTTCCTAGCTGCCGGAAGGCACTGATTTTATTCTCACTCTTCAATAACACTGTTATTGTATGTACATTTTTAAAAACATGAGCCAGAATTTTGCCGTAGCTAGGAACCTAAACCATGACCTTTTTCAGACTTTGTTTTACAAATGAAAAAAACCTGAAAGATGCTAATTGCTTTCCCCAAGGGCTGGGTGCCCACAGAGTCAGCATGAAAACCCTCACCTGAAGCGCCCACTTCAAGATTTCGAGATCGCGTTATGACCTGGGGTTTCCATTGGTCTCAGTGTGTGCGTCCAGAGTACCTGTACCGGTCCCCATTGAGAGCCTGTCTGGGCTCCAGCCGCCCCACGTGTTTCAGAGCAGAGCTGTGCTCCCTACGGTTTCAGTGGCTAATGTTTCAGAAGTGAAACGGCAGGCTTCTTTCCCAGAGAGCTTCTGGGTAAACTTGAACTCCGCTTTTCAGTTAGTGCCCGAACACTTAGGGCTTACTCCATTCAGGGACCGCTCCTGTTCACATAACAATTCTCTTGAATAATTTCTAGAACATAGGCTCCGATTTGGTTTGTCTCTTAAATAACTGATGAATTTTCGGGTGCGTGGAACTGAATGTTTTCTTATTCAGAGCTCTCAGCCTTTTAACCGGATGTGAAGGAACAGCTGATCCTTTGTGGGAATGAATGCCCTTGTCAAGCAAGCTCATTGATATTAGACAATTGGGTGTATACCGGATTTAAAGAAGTCCCCTTTTGCACATATGTCCAGATACTTGGAATTATGTCAAAGACATAATCTCTCATTTTTTTGATTTGTACAGAGAATGATTTAAGTGGAAATTTTTATAAAGTGCTGGATCAGACTATATATGTTGAGATGATAGTTGTGAGCATTTTGTTTCTAAAGTTCCCGTTGGAAGTCTACATGGTCTCCCTCAGTGGAAGAGAATTTCCAATTTATTCTGCATAGTGCAACATGATGTCTCTAATTGTACAGTGGTTCTCAGTGCAGTGGGCCTTCGGAGTCCAGTTAGTGCATGAGAGGGCATGACTCTATATGTGTTATTTTATTTTAAACCAGAGGAAATTTGAGGAATCTCATGATATCAGAACCATTTTCTTTTTTTTTAGTAATCATTTTATTGGGGGCTCGTACAACTCTTTTTAAAAAAAATCATTTTATTGGGGGCTCGTACAGCTCTTATCACAATCCATCCATCCATCCATTGTGTGTCAAGCACATTTGTACATTTGTTGC
>NW_022111320.1:15716339-15718026 GCF_000313985.2 Echinops telfairi | reverse complement strand
TAGAAAATTAGTGAAGAATGTTCAGGTGGCTATCATTCAAATAAAGTCAGTTTATTCTTGCAAGCAGCACACACAAACACACACACAAATCCCATAGGAAAGTGATAACAATCTTTATCTTAAAATACCAGAAGGAATAGCCCATCAATTACAAAAAACCACTTTTCTTCCACACTGATAAGAACTGGAGGAGAGGCTTAAATTTTTTATTTTCTGACTAAAGGAAAACTTTGGCATAATTTATGATTTTCCATGACATGGAAGGCAGAAACAATTAGTCAACAAATAATGAGTGCTTTCCTGGGAGTTGTGGGGGAGGGGAACTGACTTGGTTCAAAAGAGCTACTGACTTTTTAAGAGAAATTGCAATGAAAAAAATTGGGGAGAAGATGGGCAGAGGAGATTAATGAGAAGCTTTGCTTTCATCTCAAAAGGAGAATCCAGTGGCACTGTCGTTGGCTTTTATATAACAGTTTATATAAAGATTCATAGGGACTCATGGGCTCCTAATCGCTACAAATTAGGAAAATCTATGTCTACCTAAACTTTTCACATTGCCTCTGTTTAAAAAATTTTGACTGTTGGTTGCTCTTTTGAGAAGATAATGGTGTTTCAAACCATTAGGATTGCCCATCTAGAATGTGAATTTACTACAAAATGATTTGATTACACACTACAAATTTTTTAATACGGAAAATTATCTTTGCCACATTTGAAGGAGACATAAATTTGTAGCATATTGTACAAAGGGTTTAATCGTGTTGTACTAAGCAAACGATAAAAGTGTTACTATTTCTTAATGACCTCAATTTTTTTGAGATTTATTTTTAAATATCAGAATTGATATTTGGTAAAATATCAGTCCATTTTTGGATACTTTATTCTTTTAAGAAATTAATAACGTTTGAAGGAATGTCTGTTAAAATTGAAATCTTGACTGAAACGGGAATCTTTACTAAGTGCTTCTCTAAATTGTTGTTTTGGGGTTAATAATATATATATTTTTTATTTTAATAAATCATTTTATTGGGGGCTCTTACAGCTCTTATAACAATCCATGCACCCACTGTATCAGCACATTTGTACATATACAGCCGTCATCATCTCCAAAACATTTTCTTTCTACTTGAGCCCTTGGTATCTGCTCCTCTCTACCCCGCCTTTTCTTTTTTTAAGATCATTTTATTGGGGGCTCTTACAGCTCTTATAACAATCCATGCATCAGTTGTATTAACCATATTTGTACATATGTTTCCATCATTGTTTTGTAAACATTTACTTTCTGTTTGAGCCCTGGCTATGAGTTTCTCTTTTCCCCTCCCTTCCCCCTTCCCACCCGCATGACTCCTTCATAAATTACGTTGTTATTATTATTTTCGATAATAACTTTTGACGTCTGGTTTACTAGACTTGAGAAACGCCTTTCCATTTGCTTGAGAATATATTCTGTGTTTATCTTTCAGATGCAAATACTGTGACAGGTCCTTTAGCATATCTTCCAACTTGCAGCGGCATGTTCGGAACATCCACAATAAGGAGAAGCCATTCAAGTGTCACTTATGTGATAGGTGTTTTGGGCAACAAACCAACCTGGACAGACACCTAAAGAAACACGAGAACGGGAACATGTCTGGTAAGTAACGTGTTAGGAGAGGGTGACTGACTTGTTCTGTCTCCAAAGGCAGCG
>NW_022111320.1:15667937-15715653 GCF_000313985.2 Echinops telfairi | reverse complement strand
ATTGATTCTGTTGGGTGTGGGGGCATGGGGTTCAGGGAAAGTAGTTTTAAGAGTGGAAAAAAGTTGTTTTTTCCAAATGAGTAATCTTTACTTAAGGAAATTATTTTATGATTATTTCTACCCTCATGGTACAGCATATTGCTTCTGATCTTGAATGGTTACTGTGTAGAACGATATGCTGTTAATTTCAGCCAAAGCCAAAATTCTCATAATTTAAAAGTACTAGATTTGCTCTAACTGTAGCAGCTTGAAGTGACCTGCCAAAATGGTTCGCTACTCACTTGACCCAGAAAACCCTACACAATCCTGCAAATCTAGAGGGTCGAACCTCCGGGTCCACTTCAAGAACACCTGGGAAACTGCCCGGGCCATCAAAGGCATACACATCCAGAAAGCCGCCAGACACTCAAAAGACGTCACTCTGCAGAAGCAGTGCCTGCCCTTACCACGTTACAATGGTGGTGTTGGCAGGTGTGCCCAGGCCAAACGGGTTGGACCCAGGGTCGGTGGCCCAAAAAGAGTGATGAAGTGTTTGTTTCACATGCTTAAAAATGCAGAAAGTAATGCTGAACTGAAGAGTTTAGATGTGGATTCTCTGGTCATTGAGCACATCCAGGTGAACAAAGCCCCCAAGATGCATCGCTGGACTTAGAGAGCTCATGGTCGGATCAACCCATCCATGAGCTCCCCTGCCACACTGACATGATCCTGACTGAGAAGGAACAGATCGCTCCCAAACCAGAAGAGGAGGTTGCACAGAGGGAAAAGATTTCCCAGAAGAAACTGAAGAAGCAAAAACTCATGGCTCGGGAATAAATTAAGCTTAAAAATAATAAAAGTTGAAAAAAAAGTACTAGATTTTGAAAGCAGAAGTCTGATCCAATATATAAAGGACTGGGTATAGTTTTCTGACTGTGCCTACCTTCAGAGCATATTACAATAATTTTCTAGACACACTTATTTCAGGAAAAAAAAGGCTAAAACTTTAGCGTGTCAGAGTTGAGTCCCTTATTTGTCAACCCAGGCCGTATCTTTGCCAGGGGTAGGGGTTGCTGGGGGGCATGTACTAACCTTCAGCAGCTTAAATGTCGACTATCGTGACGTATTCGATTGCACATATTTTGTGGGAAAGACAAACAGCATGCAGCTAATGTTGGTGTAGACTTTAAACTTGTTATAAGCCCACCCGGCCTTGGTGAGAGAGAGTTCGAGGGAGTTGTAGCCCCTGACTCATGGGCACCCAACACCCGCTGGAATGAGACACTGCCTGATCCCGTCTCATCCCCATGATGGGTTGCCGATCACACTGATCCTTGTGAGCTTTCATGGACGGATTTTCAGAAGTAGATCAGCGGACTTTTCTTCCTAGTTTCCCATAGTCTGCTCAACAACATAACACACAAAAGCCTCTAATGCCAGAGGGGTGGTGGTTGAGATACGTTGGCTGGAAATAGAACTGGAGTTTTTCTCGTGGAAGGCAAGAATTCTACCTCTGAGCCATCAGTATCCCCATAGAAAGCACTGTGTGCAAGTGGCCATCGTATGTAAGCCTCCTAACCATCCTCTGGGGCCGGTACTAGGATGCCATATTATGATTTAAACTTTACAGATGAGCAAGCTGAAGAGTATCCCACAATCAGCAAATTCAACATTGTCCGGTTTACATGATACTGCTCCACTCTCTGGATGGGCATGTTTGGATTCTCTACTTGCTGGGTAGCCCACCAAGTCAGTGTACAGAATTGCCAGCATGACTTCCGTCTTCATTTTAGTATAGAAGCTATGTGTTAGTCTGGGTGGGCTAGAGAAACAAATTCACAGAAATGCATATGTGTCTATAAGAGAGTTTTGTACAAAGGGTCACTGTACATTTAGAAAGCATCCCGACCCAGTCCAAGCCCATAAGTCTGATAGTAGCCCATATTTCTGATACCAATCTATAAAGTCCTCTTCAGACACATGAAACACATGCAGTGACGCCAAATGCAGGACGATCACAGGCCAGTGGGTAGAAAGTCTTTGGATCCAGTGGCGTTGTAAGCATCTCAGCGCTGGCAGGGGTCTCTACGTGGCTTCTCCGGCTTCAGAGGTCTGGTTGCATCAGGGTAGGGCCATGTGGCTTCTGCAGCTCTGGGCACTAGTGTAGTTCCACGTGTCTTGTCAGCTGCAATGTCTCCCAGGGAGTCAGGAGAGAGAGAGGAGTGTCTCCTGCCTCCAAGGAGGAAAATACTGGATTCCCAGAATCCTTAGGGGAAGGCCATGCCCACACAGAGGTCTCATTTGCGATGACCTGATTGACAAAGTCAACCCTCCCCCCTTCACTCTTAATCCTCAAATTGACAAAAGATTTTATAGCAACCACAAGCCATGAACATGCATTGTCTGAAAACTGTCCACTGAGTGTGGTATTGTCTATGCCCAAATCTGAGACCTTCACCGGTAGCTAGGCTGCTAACCGCAAGGTCAGCGGTTCAAAAGCACCAGCCCTTCCTCCGGAGAAAGACGGAACTTACTGCTCCCATACAGAGTGACAGTCTCACTGCCCACAGGGGCAGTTCTATCCTGTCCCATACGGTCACTGTGCGTCAGAATTGACTTGACGGCAGTTAAGTTTAGTTTTTTGGATTTCTTTTGCGTACCTGCATCTTCCTATCCCAAGGCCAGGTTACAGAAGCGAGTTGTCCACATGGCAGTGGGAGACTATACTTCTATAACTAGTATTTAAAATGGCATATTTTGACCCAATTCAGAAAGAAGATGGTTTAAAATAGGTTGCCAGAGAAATAATAATTGTCCATATTAGAAAAAGCTTTCTGCTGCCCACAGGTACAGCAACATCATCGCCTCATTCTGAACTGGAAAGTACAGGCGCGATCCTCGATGACAAAGAAGATGCTTACTTTACAGAAATTCGAAATTTCATTGGAAATAGCAACCACAGCAGCCAGTCACCCAGGAATTCAGAAGAGAGGTAGGACTTGGTTTGGGGTGGTTGTTTTCCCATCATGTTGTGCTTTATGAAATGAGCCTTTTCAGGAACATTCACTGCTATCGCTTCCGTAATACTAGTAGTAATGCCATTATCGTTGCCTAATATTTATTTAGGGTGTATTAAATACTATATGCGTTTCTAAGCACTTCGTGTATGTTAATTAACTTAGATTCTCATACTATTCCTATGAGATTGGGGCTTAGTATCTGGTATTATTACTGACTGAATGGAAGTATTGAAGGTTAAGAACCTTACCAAAAATCACCTAAGTAACAAATGAGTTTTCAAGCTGCACTGCCTGACCCCAGAGCCGACACTTCACTACCACACTCTTCGGCTTCTGTCGGTTGTAAAGTAGAACTTTTTATGAAGTTGTGCCAAACAGAAGGGAAAGGCACTTATTCAGTTAGAACACTGAATTACTGAACCACAGTGTTTACTGGTAGATATCATAGATCACTTATACGCTGGACAATAAATGACAGTGTGTGTGTGTGTGTGTGAGAGAGAGAGAGAGAGAGGGAGAAAGAGAGAGAGTGCTGTTTAAAAGACTTGAGCATTATCCAAATAACTTTTTAAAGTGTCTTATGCCTACTGTATGTGCTTTCAAGGTCACTGTCATTTAATTCTGGCATGTGTGCTTTGATAGATAGGATCGTCCTTGATTTTTGTCTACTGGTACACTGGGCCCCGCTTATCAATATCAACATCAAACATACATGGCTTAATTCATTTAAAAAGAGAAAGGGGGAAAGCTTGTGATGCTGCTGATAATAATAACGAGCACTTTCCTATCACTTTACATTGTATGTTAAGTGAATGAAATATTGTTTCACCAAAACTTGGATTTTTCGTACCTGTAAGTTGTAAATAAAATACCCATACTGAAGAACAAGACTTCTCTGACTATTAAATTTTGATGCTGCATTGCATATAATAAGTAATTAGTACAAGTTCCATTATTTTTCATCACACAAGTCACAAGTATTATTGGTTTAGTGTTCCTGAGTTTTGATGGCATTGAAACTCAACATTAATGCTCTTAAGTAGCTTTTCTATAAAGGTGAACTTCAAATACACAAGTTTCCCACACAAATTTACAAACATACATAATTTACAGATCTGTGACTGCTGCCACTTTTCAACTTGTATAGAACTGTGCCAGAAGGAGAAGTAGAGTGCGCCAGTGCCCCGTGGCTTTTTCCAGCCTTGGTGGAGACTGACGAGAGCTGTCTGATTGCACGTGTGTGTGTGTGTGTGTGTGTGTGTGTGTGTGTGTGTGCATTCCTCACACAAGAGGGAAAAAGGAGGGTGAATCACAAGTCTAATGTAAGAGCAAATGACACGGGTGTTTACAGTCTTATCTTTTGATAATGATATTTACATGACACAAAAGTTTTACACATAATACACCATTTAGGTTCTGAGATGCCTAGGCAAGCTTTCTAGCCCTTAATTGAATATTAGTGTGACCAATATTAGCTGTAACATCTGGCGTCAACATGTCTAAACAGCACGGGACTGTGAAGGTTGAGTCATGGAACATTTCCCCCCCTGTACTCCCATCAGGCTACTTTTGATGAATATTGTATCCCCCCCACCCCCCCAAATTGCCACATTTCAAAGCATAATTAACAAATCCGTTTTCTTCGTCATGTTGGTTTTTGTTACTTAGGGGTTTCATATTTGTTCTCTTACTTTTTATTTTTCTTATTTTTTAAATTAAATAATAGTTTTCATCCATTCAAGTTAGCAAATTGGTAGTTTATCTGGAAACTAATAATTTGTCTGTACAAAACATGTTTTCATTGTTCTTTGATACCGAAGCTTAAGAGGGTGATTATATAAAAAGCTTAACAAGCATAGTTTTTCTGGTCAGATGGGTTTTTATGTTGTCCATCTGTCACTTCCTGGGTAGTTCTTTTTTTCTTAACCCAGGAAATCTATATTACCACAGACATATTTTAATGTGGGTGAGTGATGGCCCTGCAATACAGATGACCCTATCTTCCGTGTTCTGAAGAGTGGTTGCATTACAAGTAAAGATCATGCTTGGCTGTAACAATTGTTTCATAGATGAATTTCATAGATTGTTCATCAATGAGGAAGGAGCAAGGTGAAATGGAGATATTATTAATGAGCGTGGAACCAAGACCTGAATGTCTAGGGTGGTTCTGTCCCCCTCCAGTTGCCTGAGTTTGGGCTAAATATTTTAACTTCCCTGGAAATATATCTCTAAAATAAGGATGTTAAGAGAATGTATTTGGTCATTATTTTGTATCATAAATTTGGCTTTCTAATCCCACAATGAAACTGATGTTCAGTTTATGCACATTTCAATGTTGATAGAACATTTGGGAAATTTATCATAGTTTCGGAAATGCTCTCAAATGGTTAAAATAGGATGCTTACATATCTCTGAATAACATTACGATCCTAGGAATGAAAATATTGCAACTGGTTTTTAATATGGCACTCATCTTTAAATCATGTATCAAAAGCTATGATCACAGTTACAGTGCTCCATGACCTTCTGGGGTCATCTCGGGAATTAAAGACCCTTTTCCTATTGATAACTCAAAAGGGATAGAAATACGTGAGCTCTCAATCACTTCCCAGTTTGGGTAGGGTGACTCAGTGGAACACAGCACAAGATCACTCAGAAAGATCAAATCCTGGGCCACTCCGTGACAGCGACCTTAGCATTTCCCAGGAAGCCGTGTGTTGCAGCGCTTGTCAGCGTTGCTCTGGAATACGGAAATCTATTATGTTAAATACTGCGCTCTGATGCGGTCATTAGGTACATTATGTGGAGAAAGCACCCATGCCCTTTTTACATTCTATAATAGCAGTATCATTCATCAGGCAAAAAAGCCTGATAAGCAACAGGAGACAGAGATTGTTTTTTCAGTTCTGCCAAGGGCTCCATTTATAATCTGAATAATCACCCAGTTATTTTTTCCTTGACTTTTGCGTTTATGGAAATTACATTATTTTCCCACGGTTGCCGTCAAGCATGAACAGTGGGAGTTTACCCCACAGCGGAAGGGATTCTGAACAGTTGTTCGGAAGACATGATAATCCATAAAGCTAACTACACCGTGTAAAGACAAACCAAGAATTGGGGCCTTTTTCTTGTTCTGTTTTTGAAAGGATGAACGGCAGTCATTTCAAGGATGAAAAGACTCTGGTGAGGGGTCAGCATTCAGATTTGCTGGATGATGAAGAAGTGGAAGATGAGGTCTTGTTAGACGAGGAGGAGGAAGACAATGGCGTGACTGGGAAAACAGGAAAGGGGCCGTTGGCAAGTAACTTACATGCAGGAAACCCGGAGGATGACTATGAGGAGAGCAGTTGCAAGACCTCCCCCGTGAGGTAAGTTCCTGGGTGGCTGGGGTGAGGAAGTCACAGCACCAAAGAAACGCTTGTGCCTTGAAAGATAAGGGAAGATGAAAGGAGCCAACGTGCCCAACGGGAGAAAATAATGTAAAGCGTGTATCGCATAAGACTCCAGTATGCGAGCCCCAATAAGATGATGTAAATTAAAAAAGGACCTAGTACGCACGCTACATACACACAGTATCTAGATTATCGTTTCGTTTTCTTGTTCATCCATTTTAACTCACAATTCTTTCTTTAAATGCAGCCCAATGCATCTATTTTTTTCTATTGCTGTTTGTGTGTTTGGGGGTCACAGCTAAGGCCAAATCCAAATTCCTAACGTTTGCCCTAGCCCAGTGGTTCGCAACCTTCCTCTTGACGTGACTCGTCCATACAGTTCCTCCGTTACTACTTCATCACTGTCACTTTGCTACTGTTATGAATCAGGTGACCCCTGTGAAAGGGTCGTTCGACCCCCAGAGGGGTCCCACAGGTTGAGACCCGTTAGGGGTCTAGCCCCAGACTAGGAACCAAAACACAACTACGCCCATTACCATCAAGTTAGTGCCAACCAAGAGTGAGCCTGTAATACAGCGTATCACTGCCTTATAAAGTTTCCAAGGCTGTCCGCTTTACAGGAGTGGACAGCCTCCACTTCCTCCCAGGGAGCAGCTGGTGCAGTCCAGTGGCTCAACTTCTTGGTTAGCAGAAGAGTACTGAACATCTTCTCCCGGCCCCGCCCCTCTCCCCTCCCCAAATTCATACAGCTATGGGGATTATGCAATTCATTTGATAATCTGCTGTGATGCTCTTTATTGATAAATATTGTTCAGACGTAGAAGTGTTTACATCATTTGAATATGTGTTATCAGTGTAACTGATAGATTTCAGAATGGAAACAAATTATAACCAATTTGTAGGTATATTGTATTTTCACAGTGGTAGTGAGTGTTGTCCAGATACCACTGCAGCAGGCTTGGCTTTAAATGGAAATTATAGATGTATGAATAATTCTGTCTCCACTGCATTGCTGACCCAGCATGCCATCAACCTTAACTCCTTATCTCAAATATACCCTTCATGTTAGTGATAAAAACCTTCCAACAACAAATATCAAGGTCTTAACCTTTTAACCATATTTCCATGTTAACAGAGACAATCATGGATGCATGCTACTTTACACTGCAAATACAAGATAAAGTTTTGACAGCGGTATCAATTCAAATGAAAAGTGATTTAATTGGATAAGAAAGAAAAATATCTATTCTTTCCCATTGGTTCATTTTAGATATAAAGAGGAAGAATATAAAACTGGACTTTCTGCTCTAGATCATATAAGGCATTTCACAGATAGCCTCAAAATGAGGAAAATGGAAGATAATCAATATACGGAAGCTGAGCTGTCTTCTTTTAGTACGTCCCATGTGCCGGAGGAACTTAAACAGCCGTTACACAGAAAGTCCAAATCACAGGTACATGTTCTCCTGCAGTGTAGCATCATGGTAACATGATTTGTGCATGACAATGTGTATTTCCTTTGACTAACACAAGGCGATTCTATGCGCGCAGTGTCCCAGACTCTGGACGGGCGTCGGTAATCTAGCCCACACACTCCGAGCTGCAGGATGTGTGTGGTCACATCCCAAATCGTTAATCAGCACAGCAATTAATATGCCTTTATCATCCTGCATGGAAACCTCTGTGACATACGATCCTACAATAATTATTACTTTGCTTCTCTTCTGTGTAGATAGTCCATCATTCCAAGCTTGCATCTGAATTCATTCCTAATTGCTTTTTGTCTATAATTGTTGTCAATGTAATTATAGTTTAGGAGTTAAGGAGAGCAATTCTGGACTTTTTAAAGTCCCTTCCTGTGTCTCGTAAATGTTCACGTATAGTAAGTCACAAGTCATCTAACTAGAATTTGTGAGTGAGAAAGGAAACTGAAGTTCAGAGATTGAGTTCCCAAAAGTCCACCTCCATTCAGTGGCAGATCAGGAAAAACAAACTTTTAAATTTTATTGAAATGAATGAATGAGTGGTGCCCGAAACCATAAGCATTCTGTTAGTAATGAGGAAAAATAACTGCGTTTGCAAGTCGATCAATATCAATGGCAAGATCCTTAGTTCTTTTATTATGAAATAAAGGAAGTCCGTAGTTTCTATTTGACATCCACACTTCATCAGATTGTTCGGTCACGTGAATGTTCAAAAGCAATTTCCTGTTTACTGGTAGATCCTGACTTACAACTCCTATTCCAATGATTCTTGTAAGTCAGTTCTGATATAAGTCGAGTGCGCCCCCCCCCATCTATTTTCTTTATGATTGCTTTTTATTATAAATCTGATCTCTGAATATGTGCAAGTGAAGAGCTTACAATGATAGCATCAGGAAATTGCATTGCAATATGACATTCAGTGTATTTTGACTAGCATAAGATGTACAAAAAGGAATAAAAAAAAACCAGGTTGTAAGTGTGGTTCTTTGTCACTTGAGTGCCTTGTCGGTCAGAGTACCTGATTCACTGTGTCTGTGGCTGACGTTGGTCTAATTGCCTTGATCCATGGTTCCATTTTAGACATAGCCTGACATTCCAAACAGTGTGCTCGTATTGTTTTTTCTTTTAACCTAAAAAAACGGTTTTCTGTTGCATTGACATGTTTGGGGCTGGTCCTCACAACACATGTAGTGGAATCTCAACTAAAGTGGAGCAAAACATCACGATAGTGGGAGAAGACCCATTTTTCAAGGCCAGTCTAAGTGTCATGTTTGAAGAACAGAGCCCTTTCTAAGTGTGATTAAAGGCAGCCCTTAAAACTAGCCTCCCTTTATGCATGTGAGACCCTCACTTAGCCACGATGGATGCCACTTCCTCACTGTACAGTGTGATCAGTGGAGTATATCTAAGACCCCTTGGTGGAGATAAAAATAATCTCCCTTCCCCCCCAGTTTATAATATAAAAATAAACAGAGGCATTCATAAAAGATGGCTAGCATTTTTTTAAACCTGATTGCCCATATTTCCTTGCTAGTTAGTGCTCAGAGATATAGAAGAATTGCTTTTTATTTCTTTTAATTGATCATCTAAAGAGACAAATTACTTAGCTAATCCCTTGAAACTGCAGAAATTGTCAGATGCAGTAGAAAACAAAAGAGGCCCGAGATGCTAGAGCTGACGGATGTGAAGTTTCAGTAGCAGCATTTTGCAACCCTAGCTCATATTTTTCTTGGCATTTGATCGTGTCATCTATATCATTTTGAAAATATACATGCGGTCCCTTTTGCAGATTGACTTATTTCATGATATCTTCGTTCGTTCGTTCATTCATTGGTCGGTGACTGACAGTTAGGGGCTGAACACCAAGCCTTGTACGTGGAAATGTGCGGTTCCCTGGATTACTGAAAGACCTGCAATCCCATCTTTGTAATTCTCCAGACTCGGAGCAGGTGCAGGGGCTCTTCTCAAAACGCCCGTGTCCTCATCATGATGTTTATGGTGATTCATTGTAAAATGGCCAATATAGCAGTTCCTATGGCTGCATTCTGCATAGGAACATCTCTGCGACTCTCGACCCTGTAAAAGTTAATTTCATGGTGACTGGCAGTGTTCATGTTGGGCACACTGAGCTAACAACGTGATCTCAGTTAATGGTGGCATGGTTGCATAGGTGATGCAGTGGGAGCTTCAAAAAGGGTTGTGGGGAATTCCATTATCTTTAATTCCTTACTTAATAACCATTGAGCCCCTTCCCCCAATATGTTATTACAATAAAACCCATGAAAGCCAGAAACTGTGGCAGGGCAGCCTGTCGGACGAGGAAAACTCAAACCTTTCCCTCTACTCGAGGTCGGTTGAGAAGTGATACAATGGGACCGGGTCAAAGGCAAAATCTGGTCAAAACCAAACCAAACCAGGCCATACCTGTGGGTTCTGGGTCTCTTGCGTTTCACTGTGTTGTCTCCATTTTGAGAGAGGGGAGCGAAGCTTGACCGGTTAAGCAGCCTGCCCCCAAGGTACCAGAGGCCGTTAAATAGAGGCAGGGCACGCAACCAGGATTAAAACCCAGGTCTCCAGAATTTTTTCTGATGCTCCCTTCTCTCTTTCCAAGTGTCAATTGTTTTTAAGAAATGTAACAAACATTCTTTACCAAGACCCTAAAAGGTGTGCATCCTTAGCATAGGTGGTTTCCATCGAACCCGCACTCACTTCATGTTTTATAGACTACAAGGGCAAAGCCTGCCTCATACTGATCCGACATCCCCTGATCCCTAGCCCGGTGCCTGCCATAAAATAGATGCTCAGGAAATATTTGCTCGATGGATGCTGAGCCCTTGAAGAGTTCCAGAAGGCATAAAAAGTCAAATGTGTCCATTGACCCTGCAAATCAGAATCCGTCTGCTAGGAAGGGCAGATTTTCTAGCAGAATGCCATGATTGGGGAAGAAACCACAAACTGGCCACATGTCTCAGCATGACTCCCAGAGACGAAGTTCTGCCTAACAACAGAGGCACTTTGTCTTTGTTTACAGACAGTGGAATGTCTTTGGCAGGACTTTAATGATTCCACTTCAGCAGCATTTTGACAAGCAAGTTTAGCCATGGATGAGACCAACAATGGCAAATCCACAGTGAAAAGTTCACTCACAAGTCAAGACCAAACATTTCATTTGAATATTTTACTTGGCAGTAAACAGGGGATTCTCTGAACAGTCCTTTCGAATTTGACATGCTAATAGGGAACGAATGAGCGCGGCAGCGGCAGCGGCAGCCTCCTCCAACACCTCTCGGCCCCTTCTGCTCAGCAGATTCTAGGTCACAAGTTGGTTAAAACATCGGTGGGTCTTGTGTGTAGTTTTATTTTGGAATAGGGCCATCTTTGTTGGGTTTTTGTCATAACTGGACGTTCCAAGCGTAGAAGGAAATTGGAGAAAAGGGACATGGGATTCAAAGGTGGCCAGAACATGTTTTAGTTCCATCTGCCCATCTAGGTGAGTGATTTGCGGCAAGTCTTTCCGCTCACGGTCATAGCAGGCCGGAGTCAGACTGTGTCCCCAGCTACACCCCAGTGTCGCCGGGGCAGGCCTGCATGCTGTGGGTACTCTCTTGTTTCACAGTGCTATTTTTGATGAACTGAGCCAAGAAAGCAGATAGATGGCTGTCTGTACAGGCTGTATGTGTGTTTGGGCAGTGGGGGGGTCCCTTCTGTTTCTCAGTGGTGGCACGACTGACATGTTCTGTAGAACACATCACCTCTGGACCCTCAGACATTGAAGGCCAGCAGTCATCCCACTTCATTGGACCAACAAAAACATATGTCCCACACCCCCGAAGGGACGCGCCTGCTTCCGATCCCCGCCCTCCTTCCCTTCTTCAGAGGCCCCGTTGTGCTCATCAGATTTCAAGTGGGGTTTGTCCAGTGTCGCTCACTGAGTGTTTCCTTTCCACCCCAGGCGTATGCTATGATGCTGTCGTTGTCCGACAAGGAGTCCCTTCATTCAACACCCCACAGTTCTTCCAACGTGTGGCGCAGCATGGCCAGGGCTGCAGCGGGATCCGGGGCCATCAGTCCATAAGCCACGTGTGACATTACCAAGGTTGACCAGAATGGGACCAAGTCCAACAATAGCATGGCTCTTTCCCATAGGACTTATTTAAAAGACTGCTGAGCAGAATGCCTTATGAACCTGAAGGGTCACTCCGTTAAAGTCCAGTGACCTTAAACTGAATGATAAAGAAAGAAAAAAGAACCTATTTATTCTCGATATTTTGTTTTGCACAGCAAAGGCAGCTGCTGACTTCTGGAAGATCGGCGCGACTCAAAGCGATGCCCTGAAAATGAGAAGCTTGCTGGGCAGAAGGCGTATTCCAGGTCGCCCTCTCCCGAGGGTTTGGGTGGGAGAGGAGGGCAGCTGAGAAGTCAGCATTGATTCGGACGAACGCGCCCTAGAAACGGATTCCTTTTTTGTACCAGGTCACCTGACACATGCTTGGGAACAGTGGCTTTGAATGACAGATTTGAATTCTTTTCTCCTTTGTTAAAGTTTTAAGTAATTTAACCCTTTGAAGATGGAAGTAGTTGGAAGAAATGCACACTCGCTTATTCTAGACGCTGATAACGGGGAGTTCTTGTCCCCCATTAACCTCTGCCTTCTTAAGTACATTGTTGAAAGGAAAATCGGGGGAAAGGGTCTGTGTATATGTAAACTATGGGTGTCCGATGCTCCAAGAGGTGAAATCAGTGAAGTAACCAGTACCACTGTACCCCTAATAAAATGTTTGCCAAATCCTTGTAATGACATCTTAAGTTTAGACAATCATGTCACTGTTTTTTAATTTTAATTTTTTTTGTGTGTTGTGTGTATCCTGTATTTATTTGTTGGCAAACTATTGTTTGTTGATTGACATAGCACTGTTCCGGTCAGCCACTACTTTGTGATTTCTGAGGCCCACTCCTTTCTGAATTTCAAGGACCGAGGTGACTTGACCTGTGTGTGGGAGTGCGCGCCAAATGGTTGTTTGGCTTTTCTTAACATTCCTTTTCTTTCTGTTTTTTTTGTTTTCCTTCTTAATGAGCTAAATAACGAATAGATGCAACTTAGTTTTTGTAATCCTGAAGTTGATTCAATTGTATAAATGATTTTAATTTCTTCATGAAAGCATGATTCTGCTGATTAAAAACTGTACCCCATATTTTATGCTGGTTGTCTGCAACCTCGTGCGATGTGATGTTCATGTTAATCCTATTTGTAAGGTGAAGTGTTCCAGACCTCATGTTAAAAGAGAGGATTAATAACAGACTGTGCTCAGTTATTTTGCCCTTTATTGAGGAACCAGATTTGTTTTCTTTTTGTTTGTAATCTCACTTTGAAATAATCAGCAAATTGAGGTACTTTCTTCAAATGCTTTGTACAATATACACTGTTATGCCTTTCAGTGCATTACTATGGGAGGATCAACTAAGAAAATAAAGACACAAAAAATGATTTGGTTTGGTTTTGTTTTTTTCCCAACTGTGTGGTATTTCCCCCTCTCCTGCCATTGTCGTTCCCTTTGGGATCCATTGATTTACAGACACGATGGCTGAGACCTCGATGCCCCAGGACACACAATGACGTGGAGCATGTTGGGCTTGTTTTCAGACGGCATACCTGATCGTTCTTGGCCCGTAGGGAGTTGGGGCATCTCCGGCTCCTTGTTGTGAACTTCCTCCATGTGGGGGCAAAGCCAGGGCTCATGTACAGCACGACAAATTCTTGGCATGATTCCAGGTTCCCAGCACTTGGGGCACAGGAAGGACAACTGCATTGGTGTGTTTGTCGTGGTAGATCTATATCAAAACATTGGTTATTTTTACATGTACAATTCAGTGACTTTACTCACTTTCACTGTGACGTGTAACTGTTTAGGAAATCCACATTAAAATTTTCTATCACCATTAATAGAAGTTCAGAGGCCCCAAAACTGGAATCCTGTCCCTCCTTCCTTCCCTCCCTGGTATCCACTAATACAGGGTTCTCAACCTGTGAGTCGTGCGTGACCCCTCTGGGGGTCACACGACCTTTTCACAGGGGTCACCCGATTCATAACAGTAACAAAATGACAGTGATGAAGTAGCAACGAAAATAATTTGATGGTTGGAGAGCCACCGCCACATGAGGAACTGTATTAATGGTCGTGGCATTCGGAAGGTTGAGAACCACTGCTCTAATAAATGGTGGTCTCCATATAGTTACCTGTTGGAGTTATTTCATACAATATGTCTACTGCATTTTATATAAAGTACGCCAAGAGACCAGGACTTCGAGTGGAGTGGTGGTTACACACGAGACTTAAACATCAAGTAGTGTGAGACTTTCTAATTCTGGAAAGTTACAGTCTCAGAAACAAACCCACGGGCAGTTCTAGTGTGTCTTACAGGGTGACTGTGAGCCAGGATCAACCCAATGTCAGCCAGAAGAGGCCAAAGGGGGAAGACAGCCTGGTGGCACAGTGTCTAAATTTTAAAGCGATCTGCTCTCTGAAAGGTTGGCAGTGGAGGCATCACAACCCAGGAGGCTCTGAGGGGCGGGTCCGCTCTGTTATAAATGACCTTCATGAGGCTGCTCCACTCGCTGCTAATATGTGGGGCTGGGTTTTCGGTATGCCCAAAGGCGCTCTGTTCCTATTTTCTGTTACTACACAATGACCATTGACTAATTAGAGAGAGAAAACCTTTAACCTTTCTATTTTCCTTTTAAGTTTTTGTCATGTGCAAAAACTTACATTATCATTGTATCACCACAGACAGGATTTGGAACTTTCTTGATGTGTGGCAAAAGTAACACTACATATTGCTGCAAATGATTCAGAATAATTATTTGACAATTGTCCATCAAGTTTAACCTACAATAATGTTGTCAACCATATCAAGTTTACTGAAGGCTTAGCTTGTGCTGGACTTTTCCCTGGTGTAACTCGTATTTTTATTTTCCTGCACATAACTGCTTTTATGTGCTCAAATATGTATATGCAGGGTTGGAAAGTGACAGATACCTCTGCATATGGTAAATTCTACAGTGAGGGTGCAACTATGAATATATATATTTCCAATGCATTGCCAAATTGCTTTAGAATGGGGTTGTTCCAATTCTGGCAGACTGGATGTTTTAAGTAGATCTGAAGAATAAATATGGCACATTGAGGCTTAATTCCTTCATTTATTGATTTATTCTTATTCATAGTGCCAAATATATAGAGAATTTCTTCACATCATTTCTAAATGCAGCCAGTATAGCAACTAAAAATCTGGAGTATAAATATTCACTTTTTAAAACTAGAAAGTGTACATAGGAAGAATTATTCAAAATATAGTGAATCCATAAATCATATGTATATAGATCCATATATCCACGATCTGTGTATATCAGAATGAGACTAGGAGTCTGGTCTTGGGGACATCAGATGAATACATTTGAGAAAATGGAAATCTGGAGCATGTTGTGCATTTTGCTTGGTTTTCAAGAATCTCCCTATAAATTCTGAGGCCATTTCTTCTACTCTCGATGCTACTGAATTATTGTGAGACTTTGACCATGCCCATTTCAGTTGTTTGCTAATGCTCCAAACTCTCAGCTACTAAGTCCATTCTGACGCATTGCAACTCCGTAGGACAGAGAAGAACTGCCCCTGTAGGCTTCTGGGACTGGAAGTGTTTCCAGGCGTAGAAAGCCTCATCTGTCTCTTGAAGAGCACCCGGTGGTTTTGTAGCCCAACATTAATGACCAGGGCTCCATGCTCATACTTTGTCCCAACAAATTACAAAAGAGACTTGTAACTCTTTCATTTCCGCTCTCCCTTGATTATTCCCCCATCTAGCCTGCCAGCCACTACCTCTACCCCTGTGTGGAGGCAGAGAGATGTGAGGGAGACAATGTTGATGTGAAGCCTGGGGTTGAGTTCTGGCCCCACAGTTTCATTGGCTTCTTGGCCGGGGAAAGAGTTAAAACCCTCTCATCCATGACTCACTCTACCTGTTACTGTATTAGATTTCTATGCGTGTCAAAATCAAAATATCAAAAGTTTTTGGTAATATTTGGTAGAAGAGCAACAAATGCGTCTATCTAGACAAGAGAGGCGGGATAAAACAATCCGGAGGAGAAGACAACTGGGATCAACAGTGCCGGGGTCACATGAGGGGGTGGGGATGGGGAAGGAAGGGGGATGTCAACAAACTCAGGGACAAGGGAACAAATGTTCTAAAATGGATGTCAAGGAGGGCATGGGATGCCTGGTTGGGCTTGATCAAGTGCAGTGTAGCCAAGAGGAATTACTGAAACCAGAGTGAAGGTCGAACATGATAATGGGACAAGAGGAAAATAAATGGAAATAGAGGAAAGAACTAGGAGGCAAAGGACATTTATAAGAGGTCTAAATACAGACACATCCCTATGTAAATATATTTATATATAACGATAGGGAAATAGGTCTATGTACATATATGTTAAGTATTAAGGTAGCAGATGGACATTGGACCTCTATTCAAGTACTCTCTCAACGCAAGAACACTTTATTCAAATAACCGGGCATTCCATGATGCTCACCTTCCCCGACAGGATCGCTGAAGAAAAAGTGGTTGCATTAGCAAATGTGGTGAAGAAAGCTGATGGTGCCTGGCTACCAAAAGATATAGCATCTGGGGTCTTAAAGGCTTGAAGATCAACAAGCGGCCATCTAGCTCAGAAGCAACAAAGCCCACATGGAAGAAGCACACCAGCCTGTGTGATCATGAGGTGTTGATGGGATCAGGTATCGGGCATCAAAGACCTCGAACAGAAAATCATATCGATGTGAGTGAGAGGGTGTATGGAGTGGAGACCTAATGGCCATCTGTAGACAATTGGACATCCCCTCACAGAAGGGTCACAAGGAAGACACGAGCCAGTCAGGGTGTGGTATAGCACCAATGAAACACACAGCTTTTCTCTAGTTCTTTAATGCTTCCTCTCCCCGACTATCATGACCCCAATTCTACCTTACAAATCTGGCTGGACCAGAGCATGTACATGGGTACAGATAAGAGCTGACAATACACAGAATCCGGGGCAGAGAAACCCCTCAGAACAAATAAGGAGAGTAGCTATACCAGGAGGGCAAGAGGAAGAGGAGGGTGGGGAGAAAGGGGAACCGATCAGAATGATCAATATATAACCCCCTCCCAGGGGCATAAACAACAGAAAAGTGGGTGAAGGCAGACCGAAGGCAGTATAAGACATGAAAAAAAAATTGTAAATTATCAAGGGCTCATGAGGGGTAGAAGGTGGGAACAATGAGCTGATACCAAGGGCTTAAGTAGAAAGGAAAAATTTTTTAAAGAACAATTTCCTTTCAGGTTTGTTTGTCTTCAGCTTCTAATCTTAGATAGGCGTTGGAGGAGGTCGTGGGGCAGCACCTACAGGTCTAAATCAAGGTGTGTGTTTGTGTGTGGGGGGGGGCGGTTTCGGTCCTTCTGGGCGGCACGTGAGGGGTTCCTGACCACCTTGCTGTGAATGCACATGCCACACAGTCATGCAGCTTCGCGTACCGCTTGGGAAGCACGTGTGCAATGAAGACACTCGCTTCAGAATTGTCTCGGACGGCCGCGGACTCCACTGTTTCTTATGATGAACTTCTTAATGGCCTTGGCTTTGGGCACGCAGCGGGCACCGTTCGTGCAGCGAATGGGCTGCACGTGGCCGCGGCCTTTCTTCTCAGGACCATTGTTATGCCTTTTCTGTGTCATCTCCTAAGCAAGGATGCAAGAGAGACAAAAAGAAAGAAAATATTTTAAAAATGGTGATGGCAACATATGTACAAATATGTTCGGCACAATGGATGTATGCATGGAATGTGATAAAAGCTGCAAGAGCTCCACCCCCCCCACCCCCAAATGATTAAAACTAACAAATAAAACAAAGTTCCGGCTTGTGAAAAAACACAAGACATCCAGCGTAATTGTAGAGCCCTCAAAAAATTCAAGGGCTGTTGAAACAATACACACTCAAAGCATAAACAGTCACAATCTTATTTTTCAAATAACAAGCATTTGCCAATCTCATTTCGTGCACTGTAAATACAATATTTATTGTTAACTACCTGTTATGCTGATCCCACACTGGGAAGGTCTGTAGCCTTTACCACAGTTAATGGTCACAAAAGATTTATATGCCTGCGCTATGATTCTCCAGGGCCACAGCTGGGGACAGGGACGCTCCTAACAGTTTAGAAGCCAGCTCAAAGTCACTCAGAACGGGAACTGGCCACTGAAGGGCCTTCACTTAGCTGCCAGTCTCACACCTCCGGATTCCCATTTAGCACAAGAAAAGCCAAACAGGAATGTTCCAAAGTCAGGGCACTGCAGGCCCCTCTACCCAGAAAGGCTTCTGGAGATGCAAATCTGCCAGAGCAAGGGGGCACTGGCTTCTTGGCCATGACGATCCTGAAAGGTGAGCGCCAAGAACCAGTTCCCAGGGGCTTTTTATGTATCTTATCTAAAGCCAGACCCAACAAAACTGGTGCTTTCGAAAAACCCGAAATGCCTATTTCACGTGGGCCTGAGTCATCTGTGTGCACATTCCTCACAGATGGCTTGAGTGTCCTCCTTGCCCTTTTAGGGAAAGAATTAAAAGTTTGTAAAGATTAAAATGGCGTAAGTCAAACCCTCTCCGAAACAGCGGACTCATTCTGAGAGAAAGCAAAAGTGAAGACTAAGGCAGGTCAGAATGTTTAAGTCATTCTCTCAATGTGAACTACACCGTTGGTCGAAGGAATCTAGGAAGAAGAGTGTGTCAGCCCAGGGTAGAAGAGGTGGTAGGAGGAAGAAAAGTGGCTGGAATCTTCAACACAAAGGAGGCAGAGACAGGCCTCTGGCACATACCTCCCCAGACAAAGGAAGGTGAAGGTAAGCAGTAGAATAGAATACATTTCCTTATCAATGGAAAAGAACAGAGATACTGGAGATAAGGAAACTGCCTAGGGAAGTTGTTCCCACTACCCCCACCATGACCCAATAGACTGGAGTTTGAGGGCTGAGACAAGAGCACAGCTTGAAGTCTGGGGCACTAGGTTGTTGGAGGGCTGAAATATGCATACCTGAAAGGAGGAGGCATAAGACGGTGGACAGCCATTAGCAAAAGACCCACCAGAAAAGCAGCCTTTGGTGTGAAGTCCACCATTAGCCCTCACAAAGACCAGCATTGCATGTTGCCTGGCCTTTTAGACTGGAAACCTAAAGTTCCTATGGACCTGTTTTCTGAAGTCTCCCCTTCAATAAACTTCCCCTTTCTCTTCAAACCTTTTCTCTCACTCTGGTCTGAATTTTGTCCCTCAACTGCATGTTACTACAGATAAAATCTACTCAGCCAAGAACAATCTCTCCACAAAAATAGAAGACAAAGGAAAGTTCTATTATTGAATGCGTACAGACAATCCGCTAGAGAAATCGCAAAGTTAAGCAGGCATAACCCATGACATAGTTTCAATGTAATGTTGCTAATGTTCTAATAAGGATACTTGAAGTTATGCTAAACTTACAGGAAACTGGAAGTTTGGGGTGATCTTCCTTGAAGATTACATTTCCAAAGAAGGTGGTTCTCAAATGTTGGATGAAAGCATCCTTAATTTACATACCTGAACTTAGCGTTAAATTTATCTAACGTGGCTTTTTTAAAGAACAATGGAGAAGGGGAATTACTCCTTTATTTCCATCAAACAATTAAAACCTTTCCTTTCCATTTTTATTCGTTCTTGCAAAATTAACTAGGTGCATTTTCAAGATTCTGTTTGCTTTGCATCACATTGGCCCTATTATCAAGATCAGAAGGTGGTAACGGAAGGTCAAGTATTTTGATCAAGCGCATCCTTGCATCCTTCTAGCGGTGTGGCATAGAAACCACTCATTCCTTTACAACTCATTTGAGCTGTATTTGGTATGCTACCTTAATTGGAATCCTGCCAATAAACTGGAAACATCACTGGTGTCAAAATATACATCATGCTTATTATCAGAAAACCGACAAATACGAAAGCAAAAACATAGTCATGCCGGGATGTAGAATTTGGTGAAGACAAAAATCACCAGGGATAGCCTAATGAATAACGCATTATCATCCAGGGGGTTCCCGTGACCCGGTGGGGTTTTGAGGCCTTAAATCTTTAAAGGCACAGGCAGCCTCATCTTTTGAACCACCAACCTTCAACTTAACAGCACAGCACAAATTTTAAAAAATGCTTTATATTACCACATACAGAATTACAACAGTTCCAGAAAGCATCGTGATAGCACCTTTTGAAGAAAATACTTGAACTATTATTTCTTTGAAATGCTTCAGTTATGGCTTCTGCTCTTTACATTAGCAAGACCAATGATAGTCAAGTTATTAAGTATCATTCAATACGAATGAAGAATGGTTCATGAAAGGATCTGGACATTTCTTTGGGGTATATGGAGAAAAAGCAGAATCGGTGAGAAATTAAAATGTCTATTTGAATCACAACATTCAATAAGGCAGTGGCTGGAAAAAGAAGCCAAAACCCACTCTCAATCTTTCCAGCCATGCGTTACATAGACCAGAATTGGAAGGGCTGAAAGAACAAGAGAAGGAAAGGGGTATAAAGACCACCCTGCGAAGCTCCTAGGACTCCGCTCACCGTGGGGGCTGCTCAGAGCTGCCCTGTGGCTCTTGTTGGGACCTAGTTGCCCACGGACAAATGTTGTTACTCCTGAGTCAGAAGTAAACTATCTTCTGGCTTCCCTTCTCCTGCCAGCACTTTTCCCTGGCGGTACCTCCTAAAAGCCAACTCAACAGGGAGTGGAGGGAATGGGATTGTAAAGCACCCAGGCTCTGGTGCTCAGGAGGAAAGGTGGAAATGGGACTAGGTGTCCACAGGCCATGCGTGGCATAGGATGAGCTAAACTAGACATAGGCAATAAGAAAAGCCTTCACTGATCTAAAAATGGAATGCTAAAGCATCTGAGCAGCCTCCAGTGCTTCCTGGGCAGTCGTTCTGATCTATCTAATCGCCCTTCTCTCCTGCGTCATCTCAACCGCCCTGGATTTCTTTCAGGTGCAGAGTTTAAGTCCACGGTTAGGTTCTTTGCACATTGGACTCTGAATTTGAAGCCCTTATGCTTATTCTGTCTTAATTCACCACACATGCAGTTTGCTGCATTGCTGTGCTCTTCAGATTTTAAATTCTATGTCACTTCTGAGAAACTTTTCCTGATATTTTTCATACCCAAGGACATTTATGTAAATTAACTCGTGTCTTAGGATACAAAACCTCTAAAGCCAAATTCATAGCGACCCTGTAGGGGATGTGGTAGAACTGGCCTTGGGTTTCTGAGAGTGTCACTCTTTATGGGAGTAGAAAGCTTCATCTTTCTCCATGGGAGCAATCTCTTATAGTTCACAGCCCAGTGTGTAACCCATTATGCCACGAGGGCTCCCTTAAAGTACAAAAGAAACCCCAATCTCAAACAATAATTTAAGGAGAACATGTATAAGGCCTTAAACAAGGAAGGACAAGCTAAAGAAAAAGACCCATCATCAGGATCAGAGGGCCTACTAAAATGAGGTTGTAAGGGCACCCAAGCATTTGCGGAGATTTAGAGAATAACACATACATTATATTAGACAGAAGGGTGTACAAGATCCATGCAGTGCCCTCCAACCAAAGCTATCCGGATGTGACTCAGGACCTGGGACCCTAGCACCCCAATGTTCCGAATGGGACACCCATATATGTTCTGAAGGACTATGCCACTTCTCTGTGGACCGGCCTGGAAGTGACATAAATCTACTCTCTGATATAATCAAGCTGTCCAATCTGCCGGTTAATGGTCAGAAGGAATTGAATGGAAATTGAAGTTAGGTGGAGACGATTAAATGGTATTAGGACTTCCACGTAGACATTGAGGGCTAAGGTGCGTGCACCTTTACCACGCCATGGTATTTTCAATGGTCTCATATATGAAAGTTGGACATTTCGTAAAAAAGACCTAAGAAGAATGGATGCATTTACATTGTGGGGCTGGAGAAGAATACTGAACAGACCATGGCCTGCTAAACTGACACACCAATCTGTCTTGGAAGAACCCAGCCAGAGTGCTGCTCAGAGGCAAAGAGGGCAAGACTTTGTCCCTAGAGAAGGACATCCTGTTTGCCAGGGTAGAGGGGCAGCAGAAAAGAGGAAGGCCCTTAACTACTTCAGGGCCTCTTCACTTTCAGCAAGCAAGGTTGTGTCATTTACATATCATGGCTCGTTAATAAACCTTCCTTTAACCTTGATGCCACATTCTTCTTCATATCCAGCTTCTACAATGATTTACTGAGCAAACTGACTGAATAAATATGGTGAGAGGATACACCCCCAATGCACAACTTTCCTGACTTTAAACCATGCAATATTTCCTTGTTCTGTTTGCACAACTGCCTCTTGATCCATGTACAAGTTCCACATGAGCAAAATGAAGTATTCTGGAATTCCCATTCTTCTCAAAGTTATCCACAGTTTGTTATGATCTATATAATAGAATGTGTTTGCATAGTCAATGTGCTAGTCAGAGTTGACTAGAGAAACAAATTCATAGACACTCATATGTGTGTAAGAGAGAGCTTTATACAAGAGCAATTGAGAATATTGAGAAAATCTGTGCAGCAACTCTTCACTGTGAACCACTGTACATTTTTGGTTTACTTGTTCTTTATTGAATAGAGAGGAGCTCAGAAAGTATTAAAAGATGTTAAGGAAATAGTAGTCTTAATTTGACACTTCCTTTTTTGTTCTGGTGAAAGATAAAATGAAAACAATTGTTTTGCCTGCACATCAAGTGTATCATATATGTTTTGCAATCCACTGGGTAAAAGAAGCAAACATTTAGATCCTGAATTTCCTTGTCAAGGAGTTGTGTTGTCCCCCCAAATATATGTCAACCTGCCTGGACCATGATTCTCAAAGATTTGGCAATTATGTAACGGTGTCATGTGGCAGTTATATAATGTCCCTGCACGATGTCATCTCAGATGATAAACCAGTAAGAGAATTAAAGGGGGGGATGCAACGCTCTTTATCTTTTCACAATCCTACTCAGATGCAGAGGGAATTGCCTTGCGCTGTGGCAACACTTTTTAGCACATATGAAAGGAGAGAGATGCGAACCAAGTGGCCAGGACTTACTACTACCAATAAGGAAGCACTGGCTGGGAATGGATGACATTCTTTGGACCTGCAGACTCATATTCTTTCAATATCATCCACTAGCATCGATCCTTGGTCTTCTTTATCCAAGGTCTAACTTTCACGTGCATAGGAGGCAATTGAAAATACCACAGTTTGGGTCAGGTACACCATAGTACTCAAAGTATACCCTGTTCTTCAACACTTTACAGAGGTCTTGAGGAATATTGCAAGTACTATGGGCTGCCAGAAGAACAAACCAAGGTGTCTTGGCAGAAGGACAGCTAGAATGCTTCTTAGCAATGAGGATGGCAAATCTTGGTCTCACGTGCTTTGGACATGCTACTAAGAGAGAGAGTCGTCCCTGGAAAAGGACACCGTGTTTTTCAAAGTAGGAGGGCAATGAAAAGGAGGGAGATTCTTGAAGAGATGGATTGACCCAGTGGCTGCAACAATGGGCATAAACATAGCGACAAATGTGAATATGTCGTGAGACCGGGCAGTGTTTTCAACCTTGCTGAATATAGGGTTGCTGTGAGTCCGAACTAACTTGATGGCACACAACAACAACAACGAAGACTCATACGCACAATTGTACAGCAGCTAAATGAAAGAACTGGACACTCAACCCAGGTGAACCAAAGATTGTGCTCTCAATCCAGAATTCCATCCTGATAATAGGGGATGACCTTTGATATATCCAGCAATTAACTAGCACTTACATTTCGTTATATCAATTGTGTCCTGTTGCCTGTCATTCATCTGTTTAGAATCTTATCATGAAAACAACCTAAGATATGTCCATGTGCTTAGAGTTTTGCCTGTATAAACAGAACACTTTGTGGAGGAATGCCATGGTTGGGGGATTACAAGAACAGTCCAGCTATGCAGGCTAGGATGGTTGCCTCTTAACTTTGACCAATTATTCACATCTGTCTTGAGCATGAAACTATTTGTTGGTTTCCTACAATTATCCATGGAACAGTGCAAGGTTCTGGGTCACTTCCTAGTAGGTGGTTGCTTTCCAAATAAAGTAATTTTTGCATGTATATCAGTTTGCCTGAGCACAAGGGGGCAAGATGGGAATGTGGAAGAGACCAGGGAAAAGATAGATGGATTAGGCATCAACTAGGAGGTGGCACCACCCAATGAGTTTTAAGACTCTCAGCAAATTATGTTTTGTGTCAAACTGTGCAAAAAAGCGCATCGTTTGAGCCATCCCTAGCTGCATTTGGATTCTAGCTGCTATAAACTCCTGCATGGCCCTGGGCAAGTCGCTTATAAATCCAGTTTGAAATCCAGTTTCTTCATCAGTACAATGGAAACAGTAATATCCACTGTATAGTATGGGAGGAGATTATAAGTGTTGATGAGTATAGGAAACTGGATGCATAATCTATATTCAATCAATAGTAGTTATAAATTAATTCTCAGGATGGAATTCTGACCTGAAATGCCTCCTGATATTTTCTTCTTTTGTTTTTTTTCCTTTAATAATTTTTTCTGATATTTTCTTCTTAATGTACATTATTTTAAATAATTCACTCATTTTTGAATAGGTGGTATCTGTTCATGATAAGTATTCAAAACTTATCAAAGGGAGCACAGTCAAAAAGGATGCTGTCTGCCTGCCCCTGTGTCCCAGCATCTTACTGCCCCATCACCACAGTAAATCCTGCTTCAGGATTACTGGATGTACTTCCCCCCCAAAGGTTCAAATTACTTAGTTATGACTCACAGCAATTCTATAGGACAGTGGTTCTCAACCTTCCTAATGCCACAACCCTTTAATACAGTTCCTCATGTTGTGGTGACCCCCTACCATTCAATTATTTTCATTGCTACTTCATCACTGTCATTTTGCTACTGTTATGAATCAGGCGACCCCTGTGCAAGGGTCGTTCGACCCCCAAAGGGGACGTGACCCACTGGTTGCGAACCGCTGCTCTAGGACCTGGTAGAGGTGCCCCCCTGGGTTACCAAGACTCTAACTCTTCATGGGAGTAGACGATCTCCTCTTTTCCAACAGAGTGGATGGTGCTTTTGAAGTAGACTTCTGGATATTTAACTTTGTTGACCTTGGGTGTGCAGATAGTTCAAATAAAACTTTCTTTTTTCTTCTCCTCCTCTTCTCTTGCTGCTTTTCCTCTGCTTTGTGAAAAACGAGTATATCGTGCTACGCTATCCCATAATTTGATGACTCCGTCCTCTCCCAGTGGACACGCGGGGCAGTTTCCAGTCTTTTCTATTATAAGCAATGCCTGTAAGTGAATATTCTTGTGAAGAGTCATAAAGCTGCAGAGCCCGTTTGTATGGACATTACACTGCTCTCTTAATGAGTTGTCACCAGTTTACATCCCGCTTTGGGAGGATTACAGAGCTTTTGGCCCCATTTGAAAACAAAATAAATAACCCATTCTTTAAAAATCTTGGTCCATCCAAAATGTTAAAGCGTGATGCATTTCTTCAATTATTATTAACAGCCCTGATCTCAGTTGGCACATTTCAAGAAACAGAGAGGGGAAATCTCCACTCTGTTTGACCAAGCCAGGAGCAAGCTGAGACGGGAGTCACTCAGGTATGCTCCTGAGACCAGAACACAAACGGAGAGGATTATGGCCATGACGACTCATTGAATCAGGTTATGATTCTTGGCCAGGAATTGGCTCGGTAGAATCTTCCATTCGAAATGTTGTTCAAGTTTGTCTGGTGACATCATTGTTATTGGTGTCATTATGGTGATTTTTTTAAATGATGGCAAACATATACACAACAAAACATTCTCCAGTTCAACAGCTTCTACATGTCTAATTAAATGCTACCGATTACACTCTTCCGCTGACACCTTTTCTGTGACCTTTGTATCTTGTGTTCTTGGGTCAATGGTAGCTTTTGACTTGTCTATTGTACACATGCTCTGAGGATTGGTCTGGGTCTAACCGAAACTCACTTGTTTTGGTGGAATACTTTCCATGAAGCAAGAGACGCAGAAGGAAGAGATAATCAGAAGGAAAGGTCTCTTGGTCATTATGTTAATCCAGACTCCGGGTGCCCTTACTGGTTGAAGTAGAACTTGCTCCTTGGGGCCTCTGAAACTGTAAACCTTTATAGGAGGAGACGCTTTTGTCTCTGTTTTGTGGAGGGACTAGTGGATTTGAACCCAAAACATGTTCATTATAGACTATATATGAAGTGCATGTTTCAAAATTCTTGGTAATACTCCTATATCCTAAAGCAGTGGTTCTCACCCTTCCTAATGCCACGACCCTTTAATACAGTTCCTCATGTTGTGGTGACCCCCAACCATAAAATTATTTTCATTGCTACTTCATAACTGTAATTTTGTTACTGTTATGGATCATAATGTAAATATCTGATATGCAGGATGTATTTTCATTGTTACAAATTTGACATAATTAAACATAATTAAAGCATAGTGATTAATCAGAAAACAATATGTAATTATATGTTGTGAAATATTTATGTGTGTTCAGATGGTCTTAGGTGACCCCTGTGAAAGGGTTGTTCGACCCCCAAAGGGGTCTCAACCCACAGGTTGAGAACTGCTGCCATAAGAAGATTTATAGCATTAAATAGGATTATTGGGTTCGTGGTGCTCTGGTGGTGCAGTGGGCAAGCTGTGAACCTCATGGTCAGCAGTTTGAAACCACCAGCAGCTCTTCAGGAGAAAGACTGGCCTGGAGGGGAAAATGAGGAAAGAAATGTTTTGAGCATGATGATGATGGCAACAAATGTACAAATGTGCTTGACACAGTGGATGAATGGATTGTGATAAGAGTTGTATGGGCCCCCAATAAAATGATTTAAAAAATAAAAATTAAAAAAAGGACTGGACTGTCTACTCCCTTAATCAGGTATAGTCTCAGCAATCTAGAGGGTCCCTATGAGTCAGCATGGGCCCCAGAGCAGTGAGTTTGAACTGTTTACTGGGTGAGAGGAGGGCGACTCACTCAGCACGAGTGAGGCTGCGAGGATCTTTCATGTTTAAAAGCCGCTAGGGGTTTCTGTCCTATGTGTATTGCGTGTTTAACTTTGAGCTGATAGTCTTTGCCTGAATTTTCATCAAACTAATATCCTGCATTCTGGGATCTCTTCCGCAAACAGCCTTTCACTGGTGATAATAATTAGTGTTTTCGTTTGTCGTTTCTATTTGCCATTTTCCCCTGGGCGGAGCTCGTTCACTTTTGAAGTGGAATTCAGTCTTGTCCCTCTGGGTGTGCTCAGAGAGAGAAGTTTCCCATCCTGATTATTTTGTAATTTACTTATTTTTCCCTCCATCTCGAGTTCATTTTGCTATGATGTATGAAGTAAACAATTCTTATTTCATTTCTGAAGCATCACGATAATCATCGATCTTCTCACCACTGATTTGAATCGCCACCTTTGCACACATTAGATTTTGATATGAATTTTGATTTATTTTGGAGGCCTTCACTCTCGATTAATATGTCTACTATCTAGAAGTTATTAGAAATGAAATCTCCCAACCCAGAATCCTCTCTATAATAATGGAAGAGAAAGAAAGTCTTTATTATTGAATTAGCATTAAACCAGAAGGTCATACATTGCAGTCAAGCCACGGAAACATTTGAAAACACAGAAAGGAATCATAACCATTACCCAGCTAAGGGATACCAAAACAAGATCCCAAACAGGACAGAATAGGACTGCCCTGGGCTTTCTAAGGCTGTGAATCTTCAACGATGCCAATGACCACATCTTTCTCCCAGAGCAGCTGGTGGCTCAGAACCGATTGTGTGTATGTGTGTGTGTGTGTGTGTGTGTGTTTAAGAAACCCACAACCTTCCTCTAGTCTTAAACGCTTCCTCCCCCCAACTTCCAGAACCTATTTTCAATTGGTGTCTGAGCACTTAACTACTTCCCTGCCTCCAATCTCACAGCAAGGTGGGGACACAATCCATTTCAATATAGTCGTTAATTTTCTAATCTTCCTGGCCAGAGACTTGGTTTAGAAGCCTGCGTTTTATGTTAATTTCCCAGGAAAAACAGGAAGGTGGAGGAGGATTACTTGAAGATACATTTCTAAGGTGTGGCAGCCAGAACCTAGATTTACATATTCTTCAAAGAGACAAAGAAAGCATTTACACTTTATGTGAAAGGAATTATAAAGAAAATAGTTCTTTCCCCTATTTTTGCCTGGAGAATTTAAACGATTTTATTTCCATTTGTATTTGTCCTTACACCACCTACTGATCAACACATTGTTTTAATCAACTTAGCTTTATAATGGGTTTTATGGTAGGGATTGAGATGTTTTGCACAACCCTGTAAATTGTACATAGCTTAATTCTGAGGACATTTTACAAATAATCAGCAGCGTGACTCCCGGACACCGTCTGCACAACTAAGGAACCAATCCTCTTTCATGATTTTTCAGCATGTTCCTCACGAGTATTCCTCATTTATTCGTTGATTTTATTATTTTTCAGAATTTTAAATTCCGCTTCTAATGGTGTTTCAAAAACTACTGCTGGCTTGCTTTTTAATTGCTTTTGTAAGGCGACATTGAATTCATCACAACTGATAGAGATTTAAGCATGACATCGGAGAACGGAAACCCTGTGATTTTCCAAGACAGCAGCTGTCCTCTGCCCTGCAGGCTCCCGCGCAGTCAGAATTGACTGAGACGTGGGTTTAAGCTTTAGGAGAAGGGAGATCCCCAGGGCGTTTTTCCTGTGGAGCTGCGGGTGAATTCAAACTGCTCACCTGGAGGTGAGTAACCACTTAAACATGGAGCCACTATGGCTACTCGCTTTTTAAAAACTGGGATGCATTAAATTCACAAGTTAATTTACAGATAATTGACATATACTTTACACAGCACAAAAAAATGTAGGTGAATTGTATCTATACATTTACAAGCCAATCAACAAAATTTGAGATGACCTATAGTTAGGTGTCATGATAGAGTAGTTCTGGGTACAACGTGAGTTGCTTACTGCAGGGTCAGCTGGTCAAATCCACCCGCCGCTCTACAGGGGACAGAAGAAGCTGTAGCTTCCATCAAGATCTACAGCCTTAGAAACCTTGGGGACCCTTTCTACTCTGTGAGAACGCATGTCAGAATCAACATGACAGCAGTGTGTGCTTATAGTCAGCCTATCCACTACTTTCATGTAGAAAATGTTTTCTTAAATAGTTCTAACCCAACACATAATTTGGTTAGAAATGTTCATGTTTAGAATACAGATTAAACTCTAGCCAATCAGTAAGAGGAAGACAGCCTTCATGAAAGATTTTTTAAAAACCAGTAAAAGAAGGCACATAACAAAAGAGTCGATCTGAAGAGCCCAGGGCACCAAGATGGAATGGATGTTCATTAAAGCGCAATGAAAAGCCCCTCACCCACTCCAGATCTCCCTCCTAAAGAGACTAGACACGTGTTGGTGGTCGGAGCTTGCAGTCACTCGGAGGGTGTTTCCACAACGGTGTGTACTGTCAAGTCCATTCTGACTTAGTGGAGCGGCCCGATTGTGTGTCCACGACTGTAATTCTTGTTGACCCAAACGTTGAGTCCTCCTCTATTAGGTAATCGCAACCAAGAAGACCCTTCCAGCAAGAGAAACAGAAAGTAATTTCATTGCCTGCACAGACAAGGGGGAACGAGGGGGTCTCATGACTCCCAAAATACCAAGAGTTCTCTCAGTTATGGGCACCTTGATTTTTCAGTCTCCCGAATGCCTATAAAGACTTCAAATGTTCTTGTAAGGAGAGTTGGTGTTCTAGGAATTGGGTGTGGGGTGCGTGTGTGTCCCACCCTGCCTTTGAGGGAAGGGTCTACCATGCACCATATTACAGGGGCTTTACTCAATCCTGCTTCAATGATATCATTGTATCATCAAAAGAACCCGAAAATGCTTTACCCCAGGAGAGGTAAGGTCCTTTTTAAGTGTGATTCATTTTTCCTACTTTGCCCAATGATTGGGGTCACCATGCTAAACAAAGTTTCCATTTCATTCCCGTGAAGGAGAAGCCGGTTCAGTCACTGCAGCCACCGAGGCTGGTTCATTTCGTGGCTGGAAACTTGGGGTGCAAGCTGGGGACTCATGTATCCTCGTAGGAAACCATACATGATTAGGTACAGGCTGA
Source organism: Echinops telfairi (assembly GCF_000313985.2). NCBI lineage: Eukaryota > Metazoa > Chordata > Mammalia > Afrosoricida > Tenrecidae > Echinops > Echinops telfairi. Next base: position 15,685,453 of record NW_022111320.1, on the reverse strand, counting down.
AGGTCATTCGTGATTTTCTTGATGGTTTTCCAATCTTACAGGAACCAGCACTCTTCACTGTTGGAGCATCCGTGCAACAAAATACTTGTCAACTGATGGCTGCAGACCTTCTTGGACATCTGACTTGATAGGGTATTGGCATTGCAGTGGCTGGGGGTAGGCTGGAAGATAAGGGAGAGGATTGTAATTGCCTTTTTAAGCCGAATTTTAATTTTAAGCTGGAGGATAAGGGCGAGGCTTGTAACTGCCTTTTTAAGCTGCATTTTAATGGCCAGGGAGGCCATCAGCTTATACCCATGAGCCTACTAACAAGTTCCACTCTTGCTTTCGGGGTGTTTTAAATTTAACGGAGTCTCTTCTCCTATAAAGTATGCTTGGAGGACTCAGTCCTGTTCTGGGGGAGGGGGGTGGGGGCGGTGGCAGGCAGATTTTTACTTTTAAACAAATTGGTGCCAAGATTCTCTATGTCTGAAATTTGGTTAGAATCTCTCTCCCTAACAGGACATTAGAACAATTTGTCATATAAAGGACACTGTGAACCAGTTCATGTACTCTCACCTTGCAAGCAATGGTCTTTAGTTTTTTGATTCTGATCAGCCAAAGGAACATCTTGCTTATCTTGCTAGACAACAGAACTGTCATTTGCTGTAAATGGAATAATAGCTTCAGTGTCAGCTAGTGTTAGATTTCTTGGGTAGGAAAGACCCCGGTTCTTGGTTTCGCATGAGCAAGAATTTACACCGAAGCCTGGTTTGTGATCCAAGTGGGTTTTTATAAAGGACGGAAGAAGTTCAGGTTTACAGTCATTGAACAAGGGCAAACTCAGGGGACTGCACACCCTCACGTGGTGGCCTGACACCAGAGAGACCGAGGCACGGCTGAGCTTGCACCGGACGGGAGCTGGAGGCAGAGAAGAAAAAAAGGGCTCTGGTCTCTTGGTTAAGGTATTTGAGGCCTTTGGCTAAGAGGCATGGTCAAAGCATTGGTTGACCCCATTGGCTGAATTAAGCCCACCTGGGCCTAGTTTGTGCTGCCCAGGTGTGCCGCCAACCCGGCTCGCCTTTGAATTGGCGCATGCCCAGTAGTCTTTATGGCTGGCTAAGGGCTCACCTGATTCCCTTCCAATCTCCTGTAGGGGGCCTTCAGGCATGGAGAGGGACAACCTGTCCCTATTTCTCACTACCTCACACTATGTTGAAAGCAGCTACTCTGTTAAAGCAGCTGCTGTGTAAAAGCAGCGGTATTGCGGGTAAAACGACACTTCATGAATTATAATTACTGGGTAAGTCTAAAAATCATGTACTGTAAAATCATCCAAAACTGCACACAAAAAATCTGTACCATGGGAACTTAATCTGGATGCTGATCATCTTTTTTTATTCAGTTGTGATTGATGTGAATACTGCTCCCTTGTGATAGTAACAGGTATGTAAAAAGAAAAAACAGAATGGTAAATAATGGGAAACTGTAAGGAACTGTATTGAATGAACTATGCCATTTATTATCTTGTATATTATTAAAGCTATTGTTATATATTATTTTCATTAGCAAACCATCCCATGGCAATGGATCATGCAGAGAAGAACGTTAAGAAAAGAAAATATAATGAGGATCTTTCACAGTATGGTTTTTACCTCAATAATTACAGCAGGAATTGAGAAGCCGCAATGTGTTATTTATTGTGATGTTCTATCAGCCGAATCTATGAACCGAACAAACTAAAACATCATTTTGATAGCAAGCATCTGAACTTTGCCGGCAACGATATCAACTGTTTTAGAAGATAAGCTGATGGACGCAAGAAAGCCAGACTTGACACTGGTGGCAAGCACCACAAACAAAACGTAACAACGTTGACGCTTCATATTTGATGGCACTCAGAATCAGCAGAGCTATGAAACCTCACACCATTGCTGAGGATTTACTGTTGCCAGAGGCCACATTTTCGAGTTATGATCAGAGACAAATTTGTTATGAAATTGAGTGCAATTTTCCTATCGACCCTGTCTGCAGAATAATAGATGACATGTCTGCTGATATTCTTGATCAGGTAATCCAGGAAATTAAATCTGCTCCATTGCCAATATTTAGTATCCGTTTGATGAATCTACAGATGTTGCAAACTGTTCCTAGTTACTGGTTGATATGAGGGTGAGGTATAATAATGATGGCGAGTTTGAAGATGAGTTTCTTTTTTGAAAACCTACTAGAAATGACAGCGACTGCATGTGATGCATTTGACACAGTTGGTTCACTTCTGAAAGAGCATAAGATCTCGCGGGAAACGGTTCGTGGTGTTTGCACAGATGGTGCCCCAGCTCTGCTAGGACGTCGATCTGGGTTTCAGCGTTCGGGACTGAAGGAGTCATCAGAAGTCATCGGGACTCACTGTATGACTCATCAGCAAAGGTTGCAATGAAGACGCTGCCACAAGAGTTACAAGAAGTAACGAAAAGTTTCATAACTTCTGTCAATTTTGTAAAGGTGAGCACTTTAAGCAGTCCACTGTTTTCGCAACTGTGCAACGAATTGGATGCGCCGAATAATGCTCTATTTCACACTGAGGTGAGACGATTGTTGAGAGGAAAAGTTTTAAAACGTGTTTTTGAGCTACATGACGAACTCAAAAACGTTTTTAAGTCAGAAAGCAAGACTGCAGTTCAAAGCACTTTTCAGCGATAAAAGTGAACTGCAGAAAATAGCTTACTTGGTTGCCATCTTTGCCATCTTAAATGAGTTAAATTGATCCCTGCAAGGACCAGATGCAACATGCCTCGATTTCTCTGAAAATATCCGATCATTACAAATGAAACTTCAGCTTTGGAAAAAAAAAATTGGATGAAAATAAAATTACAAAAAAAAAAGAAAAGAAAATTACATGTTTCCTAGCTTGTCTGCTTTCTTTGAGGAGCATGACATTGAACCAGACAAAAGAATTATGATGATGATTTCTGTGAAAGAACACTTGCACATGCTTGTAGATGAAATTTCACCATACTTTCCAAGTCTACCTGACACCTCATTTGCATTGCCAGAAGCCCGTTCACAAGTAGAAGGTGTTCCTGAGACACACAAGAAAAGTACATTGAACTTATAACAGCGATGGAGCGAGAACTGATTTCTCTAAATGCCAGTTACAAAATTCTGGATCCAGTGTTTGCAGTCCTATCGTGTTCTGTCTGAGACTGTGCTGCACCTTCTTCTTCCATTTCCCACAATATATCTTTGTGAACCAGGGTTTTCCGGCCTTTTGTTATCAAGTCTACACAGAAGCAGACTTGTTGTGGAAGCTGGTCTTCGTTGTGCCCCTGAAAAGACGGCCCCGAGAATTGCTGATCTGCTGAGAAAGAAGCCATCTCAACCTTCGCGTGGAGCACTGATGTTGGCTTTTTATGCATACTGTCGCAAAATGTAGCAATGTAGTTTACTCTTGTTATGTTAAGATGGTTACCCATGCTACACCATCCTTCAAGACAAAATTTCATTTATTTGTAATTAGAAATAAATATTTCAAAGTACATAATGACACTTTTTGTGATTAATCACTATGCTTTAATTATGTTCAATTTGTAACAATGAAAATACATCCTACATATCAGTTATTTATATGACGACTCCAAATAGTAGCAAAATGATAGTTATGAAGTAGCAATGAAAATAATTGTATGGTTGGAGGTCACCACAACATGAGGAATTGTCTGAAAGGGTCATGGCATTAGGAAGATTGACAACCATTGTTCTAGAACATAATGTTAGTCTGTTTCTGAAGGCTGTTCTGGGTGGGGGTGGCAGTCTGATGTGTTAAGATTTTGTGTCAATTTGGTAAGGCCAGGATTCTCGGTGATTCAGCAGTTAGGACTTAATCATCCTCCACAATGAGATCTTCTTGAAGGTGTAACCTGTTTCTCTGAAAGCTTGCTTGCTTTTGCTAGGTCGATATCCAGCATCTGGTGCGTTGACACACCCCCTTCTCCAGTTCTTTGGACTTATGCCAACAGCCTGCCATATTGCCTGTCTATCTGTTAGGTAGCCAGACAGGGACGGCAGGGGGTGGGGGTGGGGTGTTGCCCCTCTCATGCCTTCCAAGGCCCCCATGGAGGAGATTAGGAAGGAAATCAGGTGAGTTTTAAACACCTATGATGACCCCTTAACTGAGCATGCTCCCATTCAAGACCCCAGCCAGGTTGGCGGTACACCTGGGCAGACCAAACGAGGCCCAGGTGGGCTTAATTCAGCCGATTGGGTCAACCAATACCTTCAACCACGCCTTCCCGGTCAGAGGTTTGAAATACCCTGGTGGCCGGAACGCTGTCTTTTTCACCCTGCTCCTGGTCAGAGGCAGGCGCAGGTAGGTGTTGCACGCACCGCTTGTGTGGGCCCCCTCAGTGTCCTCTCCGGGCCTGCTTGGGACCCACATGCCTGGGCTGGGTGTATTCGGGGGCCCACAGCTTCTTTCTCTTTTCTCACTACCCACCTCTCAGCCCCGCCGTGCCTGCTCATGCTGTGTTCTCTCTGGCCTTAGTTCCCCACGGGTGGGCACACAGCCCCACAAGGTTTCCCCTGTTCAGTTGTGAGCCCCAGCGCGTTTCTGCATGGCTTGGCACACTTCCCTGAAATAGCGTGTACCCTTTTGAGACTGTAAAACCTGAAACTCCTCCCGCCCTTCATAGAAACACTCTTGGATTACAAACAGGCTTCGGCGTGAATTTATTCTCGTGTGAAGCCAAGAACCGAGGTATTACCCACTCGAGAAACCGCATATATTCTAGGAATTATCAGTGGCCTGGCATCTTACCTGCTAACTTAGGGTTCATTTGCCCCTGAAGTCACAAACCTGTATTAATTGTATTAATTCACCTCTGCAGCGAGAAGATTCATATTCCTGCCAATCTTGGGGCCGTCAGCCTGCAGCCATGTGAGTCACAGAGGTGCCCAGGCCAACAGCAGGTAAGACGTGGAACTTACCTGCTTTCTACAGCTGTCATAGAGACCTCCATTGTATATAGACGGGCTTCAGTTGTTTTGTTTTGTTTTCCTTTAGAGAACCCAGCCTAACATATCTGATCAATGGATATTTTTAAAATAGCTGCAAAAAAACCCAAAAAAACCCCTGCAAGGTTTTATTATAGTTAACTGAGCCAATTGTAGTCCATCTCTCCTGGTCTCCTAACTCATGCTGAGGCCAGGCAACATAGAAAAAAATGTATATCTCTATCTCCTTTTCTTTATGCCTTCGGATTTGTCTTGGACCTAAACAAGCACACAAAACAAAACACCATAAAATGGTTCTCCAGGACGTATCCTTAAGGGGAATTGCCAGATACGGAAGTCTGGTTACCCATTTTTCTTCGCAGTCTTTTATCATTGTTCAGATGGTGATCTATATAGTCAATGTTGTGTCTTGTGGTAGTGGCTTTCTCTCTCTGCCTCAAAAACGAAGAGCCGCAAGCCTCTGGCACACTGTGTGCCAGCCTGACACCACATAAAACTGGGCACTTAGTTTTTCCTGACCAGAAGAGGATGCCCCATGGATGCCCCATGGTCTGGGAAGCCCCTGATGTGGTTTCTGTGGTGGTCGGCTTGAGCTTTAGGTCCCAGTCCGCAATTCATTGATAGCATTGTTTATAGCAGCATTATTTGTTAGAATCCCAAATTTAAACAACTCAAATAACTTTTAACAATGGAATGTGATCCCTTCAGGACCAGTGGTGTGAGTGGCGATACTGGGAGGGTAGAGGGAGAGTGGGTAAGAAAGAGGGAACCGATGACAAGGAACTATATGTGACCTCCTCCCTGGGGGACGGACAACAGAAAAGTGGGTGAAGGGAGACGTCGGACAGGGCAAGATATGACAAAATAATAATTTATAAATTATCAAGGGCTCATGAGGGAGGGGGGAGGGGGGAGGGAGGGGAAAAATGAGGACCTGATGCAAGGGCTTAAGTGGAGAGCAAATGTTTTGAGAATGACGAGGGCAATGAATGTACAAATGTGTTTTACACAATTGATGTATGTATGGATTGTGATAAGCGTAGTATGAGCCCCTAATAAAACAATTAAAAAAAAATCCCACAGGCTATGAGCCTGTGAGGTAGGATTTAAACCTACCCTCCCCAAAAAACAACAACAATAGAATGAATATGTAAATGATGGTATTTTTATATAGAAAACACTATATATCATACAACATGGATGAATTTCATAAGCATAATGTGAAGTGAAAAATTTTAAAGGCTACACATGTTATTTGATTTATAAAAAGATGACAAGACATTCAGTGGTAAACTAAGATAATAGTCAGGATATGAAAGGGAAGGGCTACAGATGTTTGGACACAAATGGACTTTATGATAGTTTGCTGAGCTGGCATTTATGATTTGTGCTCTTTTTAAAATGTGCATTAAGACAGTAAAGATAAACTTTTACCTTTCATCTGCGTATAACAGCTATATCATGTTTAAAAGTAAATTTATTTTACATACATTGAACAATTAAACTAACCCATTGGTTTTCTAGCTTATCCCTTGTTCCTACTTTTCAACATTTCACGTTCTTTAGCTGCTTAACTATCGGTGTCATGCTGGGTTCTTTGCGGAGTCAGACCGATGACGTGAGTGTGTGTGTCTGTCCACAAAACTCCCTGCTATGGAGTCGATTCTGACTCAGGGACCCTAAGGTTGTTAGTGCCACCGAGTCAATTCCAGCCCAAGGGACCCTGCGCACAGCAGAATGCCACACTCCCCAGTCCTGCCCCATCCTAAGGGGTCTGATCGGATAGGGTAGAATTGCCTCTGCCTTTCTGAGACTGTAACGCGCTGCAGGGGTAGACAGCCTCATCTTTCTCCCATATAGTGGCTGCTGGTTTCAAACTATTGACTTTGAGTGCCCACTACACCAGGGCACCTGTGTACGTATATAGAAAGAGATTTACATAAAGACATGGTTCATGCAGTTGTAGAAGTCCAGGATGATTTAAGTCCTGGAGTCAGAGAGAAGCTAAAGGCTTCTCAGGACTCTGGTAGCTGCAAGGACTAGTGAACAGGAAGCAGGAAGACCCCAGACTGGGGGGTGTAGCGCTGAGTGAATCCCAGGTCAGCAGTCTGGTTATGGTTCCTGGGAGTTGGCAGGCGATACAAAAGGATGTCCATGAACCGGATGCAGGATCTAGATCTAGTTGTCAAAGTGAGCTAGCTTCCTATAGTCGGCTACAGGCTGAGTGAAATCTCTCACAGCTGTATAAAGGTTGTGACCAGATGAAGGAGGTCTGTTCTCCTCACAATGACTTGGCTGCTCCACAGACGAGCCCCTCTTGGAGTTGACCACACTATAGTAGAGCATGTCATGGGGGAATCCTGACCCACTCACATCGACATAAACCCTGTCTATCACCGTCCAGCCCTTGTCTACTTAGCACTTGTGCATCTCCTTAAACCGCACACAGTCTCCAAAGTCAATAAAATCTCGAGATTAACATGATACAAGCAACATGTGTACTATGGAAAACACACTAACCCTATTTACGTTGTTTTTTATAAGTGACCAAAGCAGCAGTAATTGTTCATGCTTGTATTTTGGTTTTCCATTTTCTCTGTGAAATAGAAAACAGTGTCTGTTGGAAGAAAGCCATTTTAAGGGTAGATGAGTTCCATTTCTTAGAAATAACACCATTCCAGTGGCAGGGCCAGCTACTCAGATGAGTCAGAGACGACTAAGTGGCCCTCGGGTTCCAGCCAAAATGGGCAGTTAAAGGAAATCACAAACTATACGACGCGGGTTTCCTTGACTCCGAAGGGCAGAAGAAGACATAATGTTTACTGCAAGGTTAAGGCAGGATCTTGCTCAAAGGAGCTTTGATGAATGTCTAATGGGTAATTATGTGACCTCTTTTTTTCCCTTTTCGATAATGGGTAATTATGGGACTTTTTTTTTCCCTTTTCGATAATTTTCCTGTTAATACAGAGACAGAAATGGAAAGGTTTACCTTCCTGTGCCTAAGCAAAATTCCTTGTTATATTAAACACTGCAAGATGTGTGACATTTCCCACATCCAGAGTATGGAAGATAGCCTCACTTCCCCTAGAATGATCCCAGTGCCTGGTCGTTATTTCAGCCAGGAAACTTATTTTTCCTCCTCCTGGTATTTAGTCCAAATTATATTCTTCTTGATTTCAACCCATTATTGTTAGTCATTTCCTATGGTTAACTTAGGAATCTCTATTCCTTCCTGGTATTTACACCTTCCAAATATTATGTCAACTTATCACCTGACCTGGCGATAACTGTTTAAAAATATACATTTGGGGATTTATATAGAGGATGATGGTTTTACATCCTATAAACACACTTATACATGGATGTCTAGGGACTCGAGAAAATACACTTTTGTGTGAGCGAATATATAGGGGTCATATATGTCTGATACACGTAATTACTTTATATATCTTTATAATCATTCATTTTAGATTTGCCAACTTACACATGTGGAAATGTTCAATTTGTAATGTGATTATAACACAAAAATAAAGCATGTTTGATACCTGTGGCTTGGTCATTTCATGGTAAGTGCAGAATATTAAAAAAAAGGAAAAAGTCTTACATTTCATATTCCTGGCCAAGTCAAATTCTGAAAGTAGCTCTATAATTCTTAGGGAATCTCTTTAAGCAGACTTGTGTCAAGGCCAATTAGAATCCAAACAGCCTTTTTCTAATTGGGGTGAGGTATGCAGCTGAATAATTCTGTCATTAAGCAAACCCCTTCTAAAGGTTACAACTCAAAGGCAAACCTCAGCCTCAGGGCTGAATAAACACAGTGTAGGAGTGCAGCATTCCACTATTGGCACCTTTACCCCAGGAGCCCCGGGGATGGTGGAGGGCTTTGAGTTTTTCTCTCTGCCATCGCCAGACCCCTTTCCTGCCAGCACCCTGCCATTTCTCATGCCTGGCAAAAGTGTAACAGAATAAGAGAGGAAATGTAACTTTCTGCTCACCTTTCACCCCATTTAGAAACTCGACTTGGATAAGAGAAAACCAGAGAAGTCTACAAAGCCTGTTCAATGATTGGGCAAATCCATAGCTGCTGGGGTATTTATGCCTTCTCACAGTTTAAGCTCATCTGTCTTTTGCAGACTTAGCTCTCTTCACATCTCCCCATGACCCCCAGCTTCATGGTGGCGTACTACGCACTCTTCACAGAATGCTCCCTGTTGGTAACGTTGCCTCTGATGGCAATAGTGGGCCACTCATAAATCTTCTAATAACCCAGCATTCTGTGATGCCCATATATGAGTCACCTGGTAAACCTTCCAATCTTATGAAGTATATCCACTGTAATGTATCTTTTAAGTCTCTTCTCTCCTCATTTGTCGCAAGAGCCTGACATAGATCTACTTCCCTTGATATGGGCCATCACTGGCAACAAAACTTCGAACATGCTTCATTTCAGCAGTACTATTAGTTTCACTTGCCAGGGTCCGTTTTTGAATGTTGCTGGTAGGTGCCTTTGAGTAGGTTGCCCCTCCTAGTGACTGTCCAGCAGAGCACAGCACCACCAGGTCCTCAGGCAGCCTCGCCATCACTCTTATGTGTACACCACCTGTTGCAGCCACTGGGCCAATCCATCTGGTCGAGGCCCTTTCGGATTTTGGCTGCCCCTCTACTTTAGCAAGCACGATGCCCTTCAGGGACGAGTCTCTCTGACAAGATGTCCAGAGCACGTGAGACGCAGTCTACGGAGCATCCTGGCTGTACTGCTTCCAAGGCAGATCCATTTGTTCTTCTGGCGGTCCACTGCACTTTCAGTGTTTTTCACCAGCGTCCTGATTCAAATGCAGAGATTCTTCTGTCTTCCTTTCTCAGTGTCCAGTTTTCACTTGCATATGAGGCCATGGAGAATTCCAGGGCTTGGGTAAAATGCACTTTAGCCCTTAAAGGAACATCCTTGCTCTTCAACGCTTTAAAGAGGTCTTATGCAGCAGATTAACTCAATGCGATGTGTCGTATGATCTCGTCACTGTTACTTCCATTCAAAACGTAAGTCCTATATAACAGTTGGATGGGCCCACACTTTTCCTTATCCCAGTTTACATTCTAGCCTTCTTCTTCAAGTGTCTATCGCCACTGTCAGTTCACCTTGGTTACTTCATGTCATGCCTTGAAATACAGAATTGTCCTCTTTTCGCAGACCCTAGCTCTTCACTGGCTGCCCTATTTTTAGGCTTAAATCCATCTACAGAACATGAGAAAAGACCGCTTCTGAGGGTTTACTCCACATTTGTAGCATTTTAAGACAAGAGAGTAATAGGCAGAGTGAGCCCTGTGTGCCAACCAGTGGGTTCAGAACATAGACTGAATTTTGGTTTAGTGCATTAATCACAATACCCCCTGCCAAAACAAAACCGCCAAAATTTGAAAATTCAGTTGCTTTTTAGAGTACTCAGAGCTCTGGTGGTGCAGTGGTTACTCGTTGGGCTGTGATCCACAAGGTTAGCAGATAGAAGCAACCAGGTGCTCTACAGGAGAAGAAAGGGGCTTTCCAATCCCATAAAGAGTAACCCTCTGAGAAACTCACTGGGGTAGTTCTACCCTGCCCTGCAGGATCTCTATGAGTTAGTGTCAACATGATGGCAGTGAGTTTAGAATATTATTACTATTACAATTAAGTCCCGAGGTGGTTCATCTTTTTCTGTCCTGTGACTGCAGTTGAGAGTTCTCTTGGTTGGCCAGGAGGCCCACTGATGTTCACATGGACTTCTAAGTGGTGAATTATCCTGGTAAGCCTTTCATTTCCTTAGCAGTTCTCTCATTTTTCTTTCTCCACTGCATCTATTACCTACCTCTATAGCCATACACTTTCATACTCGTTATAATTACTCTTTCTAAATACCCCTCAAACACTTGACACATTGCACATTCCAGATATCCCCTTCCATCAGTATCTGTCTTAGTTATCTATTACTACATAACAGATTTCCTCCGAAATTGTGACTTAAAATAACAAACATTTATTATACTCCACAGTTGCTTTGGGTCAGGAATTAAGGAGTGGCTTGGCTGCTTGGTATCTGACTCAGGGTGTGTCATGAGGTTCAGTCGTAAGTCAGCCAGATCTACAGTCATTGAAAGGCTTGGCTGGGCTGGAGTATCTACTTCCACATGGCAGTCGAATTAGTAATAACTGTTGGTGTCAGGCCCCAGGAGATCTCTGTAGGCCTGCTTGAGTGTCCTCACAGCATGATGGCTGGCTTCCCAAAGGTGAGCTGAGGAACCAAGGCAGAAACTTCAATCTGAAACTTCTTTTCAGACGTCACACACGAGCACTAGACCAGTATTCCAGTAGTGATGAAGGTCATCCTTGCATCAAGGTAGAAGGAAATTGTACAAGGGTGAGAATAAAGCAGGAAAAGATTGTAGATAATACTTAGCACAGTAACCCAGCCAAGTCCACTACCAGTAAACATACTAACAATTGCTCAACTCTGGCAAGGCATGGATTGTCAGTGGTTTCCTGATCACTCCTGATATGATCCTCAATGCCAACAGTGAGCTAACGCTAAAATTCCATGTTAGATCCTTCTTTCTTAGATGAGCTCTGACACCAAGTGTGAGATTTATGTGCAAGGCATTTAGGGCTGGTGGTATCAATTTTAGACTACTTGGAGATGGACGTGGAAAGAACTAGCCGGGAGATTGATCAGAGAGAGAACTGCCATGCAGTTGAATCAAGGATCTCAGTTGAATCCTACAAGGAGCTCTGTAGTTGGAATGATTCTTCAAAATGCCTGGAATTACCACCATGGAGCTGGACCTTTATATTGCATATTACATATGTGTATGTGTATGTGTGTGTGTGTGTGTGTGTGTGCATTGTATGTATGCATGTGTCCTAGTTTGGGTTCTCTAGAGAAGCAAATCCATTGAATTATTGCATACAAATATATACACAGTGTATTTATTATTCACATATTCATATTCATATATAAATTTACTTCTAGGCTGGGGAAAGGGGTCCCAACATTTCAGGGGCCGGCATGTCCTAAAACCATGGTTTAGGTGACAGGCTGGAGGCCTCTGCTGCCTCCTGAGTTTTCAGGACTTGATGAATCCAAAATATGAAGGTCAGGCATTAGGTCAGACTTCTGTAGGCCAGAACTTCATTTATTTACAGCAGACAGACCTCACGCGGAAGGAAACTTCCCTTTCAACTAATGGGCTGCTGACACCAGATCACACAATGGAAAGTGATTATACAGTGTTTGACAAATCATTGGGAGTCATAGCCTAGCCATATTGACACATACGTTTAGGGATCACAGTACGTATGTATATCCAGCTCTTCACTACTTTTTTTTAATCACCTCTTATAACTCTTGTCTAAAACAATATTGCCTAAACCATGGCAATATCTCTGCATGGCCCCCGGTTCCCTTACCTCGGCATACTTCTCTCCTGCCTGCTTCTCTGGGAGCACTCCTCTTTAGCACACGTGCCACTTTTACAGACAAGGCATATTTGCCTACCCCATTTTACTATCATCTCTCTCCACTCTAGTACCTTACCATTCTTCATGTCCCTTCTTAGCACGTATTGTCTTCTACTCTGATATTAGGCTTGGCTTATTTATTTGCTGTTTATTTTCCATGCAACATTGTAAACAATGTAAGAATTGGATTGATTTTACTTAATCCAATCCTTATCCCTGTTCTTGGAACAGTGACATCAACAATAGGCATATGAGGAAAAGGCACAAGACCACATCTGACCCCTGCCAGTCTCAGAAGGGAAGGAGAATCCAACCCCACACCAGCCCGGGGCCCATTCCTATGGGCAGAGCTTAGAGCAGTGGTTCTCAACTTGTGGGTCGCGACCCCTTTGAGGGGTCGAATGACCCTTTCACAGGGGTCGCCCGATTCATAACAGTAGCAAAATGACAGTGATGAAGTAGCAACGAAAATAATTTTATGGTGGGGGGGTCACCACAACATGAGCTGCTGTATGAAAGGGTCACGGCATGAGGAAGGTTGACAACCACTGGCTTAGACATACATGCCTCTACTCTCTCACCTCCTTTCCCCTATTCCACCACCCTCCATCCCTGCCATAACACTCTCCTACTTTGCGGGAATTAACAGTTTGTTGCAAAGTCCAAACAGAGTTCACAGACAAGCAACACTCACAGGCAATATAATAATTACGATGAGAACGTATCACGGAAGCTGGTGGGTTACAGGGCAGGATCAGCCAATGTTAAGGATAGTGCTCTTTTGTCCACGGTGCTTTGCTCCGTCTTGCCGGCAGGCACCCCTCTGGTTCTCAGCTTCACAGCCACACTCCTTCTTGGCCTCGGCCTGTACAAATGATACAAAGCTCACTTAGTGCTGAGACCTGGGGCACAGGGTCCACTCCGCTTGCTAGCCTCCTTGCTCTGTGGGCTGGAAAAACTGCTGTTCATCTGGGTGCTGTGCTTGGGATACCTGGACCCCGGCTTCTGCCACCTTGTTGAATAGGTAGCCTCGAGGTGCTCTCCTGGGGGTGGTTCTTTCTTGAGGGTCCTGAAATTCTCTGTGCCTGCTTCTGAGACGGCTCACTTTCTGACGAACCCGTTCCTTCGAGTTCCACACACTTTGTTTGCATCCCCCTCTGTGCCCCAGTCCAGTCATTTGGTCAGGAGTTACAAAGATTGTCGCTCTAAATAATTTCACTCCACCATAGCATCCAGTGAATATCTGTCAGAGGGATGCATGGATTTATGGTTTACAACTTCTTAGAGTTATCACTGATGAATTTGATAGATAGATTTTTGAGTCCTGATTGAACCCCTGCAAGAAACTGCCACCTCTTTTGTATTCAGACTTGCCTTCTGAGTTATATTTGGCTTGAATTGTAAGACAAAGGCAACGTTCTGTTTTTTAAGTGACCTTATTTCCTTTTACATTGACATCTGTATTGGAGCACGTATTGTCCTGTGAACTTTGCTTTTGCAGAATCTATTGTCTGGTTTTACCAATATAGATTCTCTTGGAATCTAAACAAAAGAGATCACAAGGGATACTCGAGCACCCGTTTCCCATGGTTTTTTTCAACGTTGGGCATTTAGATATGCTAACCTTGGACTTCTTAGACACCTCGCTTTCCCCACTGACCCTTTGACATGCCTCCTTGTCATTGCCTCTTGGAAATGCTTGGGATCAGAGGACAGAAAAGTGGAAAAGATGGTGAAAATGAATTTATTTCTTATAAGTCTCTTTGGTAGAATTATTTAGTATGTGTATATGATTGTCTTCACCTTTCTGCTGTCCTGGAAAGTTGAGGTGCTTAAGGTTGACAGATGATTTATCTAGTTCAAAATAAATGTCTGGAATGGCAAATCCACAAAGATGCTCTTCGCCAACTTAAGTATTTATCTAAAATTTCACCCTTCTGTTGCTATGTAACGTCTAAAAATTCAGTAGCAGATTAATAAGAAAGAAGATACTTCCATTTTGAACATAATTCTAAGATATTTTAGTTTTACAAAACTTTCTGATGGGAGAATATTTGGGTGTTTAAATTTTTCTCTATTTTTGTGTAGTAAATAAACTCTGTTTATTCCTAGAATGTAAACATAACTAGTATGTAAATTTCTGGAGTGTTTTTTCCTCTTTTGCTAACCCTATTTGAAAATACTTAGACAAGTTCCTAGAGTATTGACTCTTAAGACACATTTCCTGAAGCAATTACGCTGTTACATTTTTTTTTGCTGTTTGTATGAAATTAACATCTCTACCTATGGATACTTAGTTATAACAAGCGTAATGCACTTAATTTCCATTAAAAAATTTTTCAATGGAGAAATACTCTAACAAATTTAAAAGCCTGTTTTATAATTTTGAAGTTTTCACAGAATGTCTTGCTTTCCCTTATTATGTTTTGAAGATTCAAGAAGCATGAAGTTTCATCATCTTTAAAAATTTAAGAAAGTAAAAAGTTTGCATTTTCGTATTTGACTTAGGTGTATCATTACCCCTTCAAATATGTATTAAGTTGTATTTAATGTCATGCCCTGAAGACATTAGAAGTTGTTTTCATAGATCTTATACACTGGTAAGAAAAACAGACATCAAGCTAGTAAACTCAATTTTAATGAACATTGCATAGGGGGAAAAGAACATGCTAAGAAACTGTCCAGGATATAATTTTACTGAGATCCACAATCAGTGTTCATGGACATAAAAGCCAAGAAATCAAACTATGTACTGTACTGGGCCAAGCTGATGGACAAGACTTCTTTGAAGTGTTGAAGAGCAAGAAAATCGGTTTGTGGACATGACCCAAGCCCTGATATTTCAACAGATAGATATGCATGTGAAAGTTGGACCATAAATCAAAAAGACTGAGAAGAATTGACACATTGGAGTTATGGTATTGGTGAAGACTATGTAAAGTACGGTGGATTGCCAGAAGAACAAATTGAATCTGTCCTGGAAGAAGTACAGCTAGATTCCTTCTTGGAAGTGAGGATGGTGAGACTTCATCTCATGTAATTTGCACGTGTTCTCAGGATAGACCAGTCCCTGGAAAAGGACATCATTCTGGGTAAAGTAGAAAGTCAGCAAAGAGGAAGCTCTTCAGAGAGGGATTGACATAGCACCTGCAGCAATGAGCTCAAGCAGAGCACCGATGGTCAGGGCGGCACAAGGGGGCGTACTACTCAGTTTCCTTGTACTTACGGTCGGTATGAGTCAGAAGGGTCTCAATGGCACTTAACTACACGAAGAGAGCCAACGTTCAATAAAGACAACCTCCCTGAAGAAACGATGCTTAATTTGAAGCACGACGGCTCAGCTGCAGTTACCGAGGCCAAGAGTTATAAGGTAGTCCAGGAAGAGGAAATAGTGAGTTCGAAGTCTTGAGGCAATAGAACATTGGGTATATTTTCATCTATACCAATAATAATTGGGTATATTATCAACTATATGCCTGGAGTTCAGAAAAAAAAAAGAGCAGATGAGGCCTGGTAGAGTGGTAACCAGGCAACATGGATTCTTGAAGGACGTCGGATTTTAAACGTTGAGCTTGATAAATCTTGCAATCCTGAGTAATCTTGTTTTGAATAGGAAGATTCCATAATCAGAACTGGTTTAAAAGGTTTCTCTAGCTACAGAATGGAAAATAAGCTTAGAATGGCCTTGGGAAGACAATTTACAAAAAACTTGATTATGGATATGAGAAAACTGTCTTGGACTAGAGTATCATCAGTAGAGGCAGAGAAAAGTCTATGAAACGATGTGTATCTTAGCAGGTAAAATTGACAAGACCTCATGATTGATCAGGTTTGGAAATAAAGGAAAGAGTAGAGTCGAAAATTACTTTCAGATTTTTGGCCAGAGCAACAGACTGAATGGTTGGCACCCAGGAAAAAGGGAAACGCTGCCTTGAAAACAATCCTCTACTTGGTGGGAGATGAGAAATTGAACAATTTCACCCATAACTTGCTACTTAACTTTAAATTCACAAGATCAAAATCTAAAAGAAGAATTTTACAGTCAAACTGTAACTATAGCTACTAATGAAGCTATTCCTACAAAAATGCTCTGCTGGAACATGACCAGTGGGAGGGAACTTGTTATCATTTCTAGAGTTATTATTTTCTTGGTACTCTTTTAAAAGAACCTAGCGTAGATTAAGCTTTTGAGCATGTTAATAACCGGCAGACGAAACCCATGCAAACTTGAGCAGGTGTGAATGGAAATAGCAAAAAGATGTGTTAAGGTTTTAAACTACAAGATCCAGAAATATCAGAGAATCTCAGGTTACGGAATGGTAAGTGTATGCAGACTGATAGTACAGCTGTTGCCATCCCAAGCGAGAGCCACGTGTGAGTTGAAATGACGGAACTGAAACCAGAAATCCCAAGGGAAAGCCAGTTTGAAGAGAGAAGAACGTAGTCCCCTGAAAAGTCAGCGGTTCAAACCCACTGGCTGCTCTGTCAGAGAAAGACGAGGCAATCCTGCGCTGTAAAGATTTGCAGCCTTGGTAGCTGCAAGGTCACAATGAGCCAGGAGCCACTTATTGGGAGGAGGTTTTGATTCATCACTATCTATTATAATTTTGGAGCTAACTAAATCTCACCTCTGAAAAAAAGTATCTCTGTTCATGTTTCCCTCAAAAATGTGTTTCTAGAAATAAACACCACTAAAAAGTCATTTGAATTAGAACACAATTGCCTGGCAAAGTTTTAAATAACACTCTTATAAGGCAGCTACCCTGTTTCCCCGAAAAGAAGACAGTGTCTTACATTAATTTTTGCTCCCAAGGATGTGCTAGGTCTTATTTTCAGGGGATATCTTATTTTTCCATGAAGAAGAATACGGTACACATTTACTGTTGAGCAACAAAAAGGGAGATTTATTACCTGTATACGGTACGGTAGTAGTTGTATCACAAACTAGCATAACCAGACAAACTGTGAATCATACAGTTTCAAGAATTTCTTGTTACTAACATTATTTCCATGTACAACAATCTAGGGTACATTTCCT
>NW_022111320.1:15650174-15667176 GCF_000313985.2 Echinops telfairi | reverse complement strand
TGAGTTGAAAGAATCCAGGTCAGCAGGAAATCTGGCAGGTCGATAGCCCCACGGTGAGTAGGCTGGTCTATGAGCCAGGTGCAGGCTCTGGACCCACAAGAAGAGACAAGGACCTTTCACACACAGTCAACTTATATTGCAGGAGGCCAAACTCACAATGACGCTTCCTTCCATTTGCCTCGGGGTTGTGACTTGATTAAGCGGGTATCACTGCCCCCTCGTCTTCTCCTTAACCGTTGGGCTGCTCACAGCAGAGCCCATTATGAAGTGGATTACATTATGTTAGACTACATCATGGAAAAATTCTGGCCCAGCCAAGTTGACGCAAAATTATTAAAGCTACCTCCTTGAGTTAATTCATGGAATAGAGTTGAGAGAGGCCATGGTTTTTTGAGTGTGTCTGGTGTAGGGTGACTGCCCATAACCGGTGAGAATGATGAAAAAGGAACCAAAATCCTTAAAATTCCAGATGGGCTACAGACCCAGGGCCTACCACCTGATGTACCATCCTAAATATATCAGATTCAGCAATACTTTAATTTCAACTTTTTGTAGGGGAGACTCCAATCATTGCTAGCTAGATTTTATTCTTTTTGTGTTGTGGGGAAACTGAGAAGCAGATGCAAGAAGGTTTTTTTCCACAGTATAGATGACTCCCCTGTAAGAACCAGGAACAGGCACCATTTCTTCAGATATAGTACAATTTCCAGCCACGCCGAACCCTGCCAAGTGCAAACGGATCCTGTGTGTGCTGGCACTCTGACCATGCCCAGCAAGTGATCGTATGCCACAATTTCTGCAGCGCGCCATTAGCTTCTGCATCTGGGAAAGGTTAATCCTGCTGGCGGGAAGACTACCCCAATGAGACTGAAGTTATGAAAGATAGAGGAGTTTTCTCACTGTCTCTCTGGGTTAGATTTGCGTAGGGAGAAAAGTGCTTTGTCAAAGTAAGGAAATAAGTAAGAACTCTCACTTACACTTTCCCAAGTCTTAGAGACACTCTCTGGAGTCGCAGGTTCAGTTAGCTTTCATAAGGTTACAGTGCTTAATCTCTGTAGGGTTATCAGCTCTGTCATGTATTATAAACCCTCCAATCAGGGCAGTGGGAAATAGTGTTTCTATTTAATACCCGGAGAAATGGTGGAAGTCAGCGATTGATACCAACACAATGATGGGAAAAACTGTCCAGAGGTGCTACTCACATAATCTCATTTTACAACATCTTGAAAATTCAATAGCAAGGACCCCACTAACAATGCCATTACAAACTACTGCTTATTGTTCTCCAATGTTCCTAAGGCTCTAAAAGCATACAATGTACAAAAATGAGTTTTTTTCCCTTTTAAAAACAAAAGCACACAGTATTAGTCACAAGTCACAATAAGCAATCTCTTGGCTGAAAGTGCATTATCATTTTTAAGGCATTACATAAATATAAATAAATGCGCTATTCCTTGACACTGGAAACTTTTCCCAAACAATTTAGAAAAGGTGGAGAATATTCCACTTTGATTACTTCCTTTGATACGTCATCTTCACTGGGAAATGTATTTTGTTTATTATGAATACTATCATATGAAAAGACATTTGGGGAAAAAAAATTTCTTGCATAAATTGCATGTAGTTTTCAAATTTCCTGCTGTAAATGGGGCAATCTCTTGGTTTTATCTTTGGCCATTAAAACTTGTGAATAAAGGTATTTTTCAGATGAATTAAATTATAGGAAGTGGTTACTAAATCCTGTCCCCCCAAACAAGCAAAATAACAGCTGAGAGCCATACGTGCAAACCTTTCAACAGCTCTTGAAAAAGATTTTAAAGTCGTTTTGAAAAACATATTTTGTGCTTCCTGTTCGCAGTCCCCCATGGAATGAGGAGGGAGTGTGACAAATCAGTCTACATTACTGAGCAAAGGTCCCAGTATGATTTCCCTAAGAATGTGTGAATTTTATTCCAGAATGGGAAGAACTAACAAATATTTTTTGACTTAAAACAACACTAAAATATTTAATAATTTTTAAGAAGATTGTTTTTAAATGATTTGAATATTATTGACAACATTGAACTATAAAGGTAACAACAATATTGAAATATTTTTAAAAACCAATTGAGAAATCTATGTCCTTTTATAATATCCACATTTTACATGCACACTCCTTTTCAAAATGTCACATGGAATTAAAAAAATTAATTTACTTAAGCTTTGTGTAAATTAGCATATTGATTTAATAGTAATACATTTAAAATGAAATCTTCATATTTTACTTTTAATGCTTAACGGATTTTATATTGTTTTATATGATTAAATTCTGTTATTGCGGGAGCTGATGTGTTATCCTTAAAATATATTTAGATTATCTTTTACATAGGAAAATCTCATAGAAAACAGGTTGCTACTAAAAATCTGTAATACTATCCCCTTACAGTTTATTTAAATACTTTTGAAAATGATTTTTTGGGGGGTATATTCTTCTTTGACAATTTTATGGATTCAGATTTACTTATAGTTGTTATAGACAACATTTATTGAAAATACAAGAATCATCAGAAAAATAGTTTTAGCTATCTTAAACATGTTAAAATGATCAAACACTTGAAACAGAAGCAAATGGTGAAAATGTGTTTTAACTGAGAGCCTTTACCCTAAAGCCATGCCCTTGTGTTCAGTAATTCTTCCATAAACCTGATTTTATTTTTAAAAATAACACATTTAGTGTGAGACTGCTAATGGCCAAAGGATTCTACTCATGAAGTTTTCACTAGACACTGCTATTTAGTTAAAAGGTGAAAACATAATATCTAAGGTCTTAAAGGCTTGTCTCAAACAAGGAACCATCTAAGTGAGGCATCAAGTACATGGGAGAAAAACACTCGCCTGTGTAATCCAAGAGTTGTAAATAATAAAGTACAAACCCCGAGGAGGGAATGGTATCAGACCTGACATTGTGAGGATCTTACTTGTAGAAGGCTCTAGATGACGATGGAAGGCCAAAATCCATTTGCGGGGTCCCCACTTGGATTAAGCCTCTGGAGAAGTCCCTCTGACTATAGTCCAGGGATGTGACTAGCCTTGCCATCAGACAGAGAGCATTGAAAATTGATCATGGCCGAAGTAGTTAGGTTAAAATGCAGCACCTTATCATTCAATCTCCCTTTGGACCCATTCTGGGAAAAGGCGGGGCTGATTACTTCCATCAGAGTTGCAGTCCCAGAAACCTCAGGGGCAGTTCTGCCCTATCCTGTAGGGTCTCCAGGAGGCACCGTTGACTCAACGGCAGTGTGCTTGGCATTTGCTTTTTGGACCCATTTTAAAGTTATTCCAGTTTCTAATATTTCCTGCTTTCCTTTCGATTGAGGTTTGTTCCAGTTTTAGTTTGTCATTCTTGGTTTTGTTCCTGTTGTTTCTTATTTTTGTTTTGCATGATTTTCTATATATGGACTGTGAGGTTATAAGTGGTATATTTTTAGATTTCTTTTAAATTACTGAGAAGATGAAAATAATTTATTTTGTTGAATGCTAAAATGTATTATAATATTTCAATTAGTAAGTTATCCTAATTAGGATTTAGATAGAATTCATAATTAATATTGCTTATTCATGTTTTAAAAATATTGGCCTGGTTTTAAACTGGAATTATGTTCATTCATAAAATTACAAATGAGCAGAAGTTGATTCAGAACTAACTCTTTTAACGCATACCTGAAACTGTAATTTTTAAATTTAACTCTCAGTGAGCAGAAATATTGTTGCCTGCTTTTGCTTGTGTTAGATTGTTTACTCTCAAAGGCCCTCTGTGCAATTAATTCAAATCAAAGGGAAATATTTCAGATGATTTGTCACCTTGATCAACCAATTCTCCTATAAAATTGAAATTTAAAATAATACCTAAAAAATATCTCTGAAATTCCACATGTCTTGGTGAGTTAGAGTGATGTTGATGAGATATTTGCTTTTTTGACTCAAAAAAAAGCAAATGACTTGGCTCAAAAATCATCAAGCCAACTTTAGACTTATTGTGAACTGATGATTAAAGACTACAATCTTCAATATGATTATAAATCAACTTAAAGAAAACAAAAAAAATCTCACAACTGAGCCAATAAGTGGAGGAAAGATGGAAATTGTCGAGGATTCCACTTTATTTGGACCCAAAATCAATACCCATGTAAGTAGCTGTTAGGAAATGACGTATTGCCTTGGGTAAATTTTTTACAAAAAAAATTCTTCGAAGAATTAAAAGCAAAAAGCTAACTTTGAAGACTAAGGCATTATTGACCCTTACCCTGACATCTTCAGTTGCCTCATACATGTGACAGCTGAACAGCAAATACGGAAGACTAAAGAAAAAGGCATGCCTATTAATATTAAATGTCCCAATATTGGAACGAAAGTATTGGAAGAAGTACAGCTTGACAGCTACTTTGGACTTGTTATTGGGAGGAACCATTCCCTGAAGAAGGTCATCAAGCTTGGTAGAATAGAAGGTCAGCGACAAAGAAGATGCTCAATAGGATGGATTGGCACGAAAGCTACATAGAGCAAAGGGTTCAAACATAGGAACGATCCTTAGGATGACACAGAATTAAGCAAGGTTTCTTTGTGCTGTACATAGGGTGCATTGAGTTAGGACAAGCTCAATGGCACCTGACAACAACAACAAAAACATGCATTGATTGAGGAGCCCTCATGGCCCTGAACAGTCTATCTAAAAAATACAAATGAGCTAATTTTCCTTCTCTTTTTTTGTCCATTTATGATCACGCGAAAAGTTTAACTTTCATAGGTCAGGAAGAGCACATAGGCCAAGAAGAGCAAGGAGATTTCATCTCACATACAAATTGCCATCCACCTGCAGATGCTATCTGGTAAGCTCTGTGGACATCAAAGAAATCTAAGAGAACGATTCCTGTGATAAATAGGAGATGTCTTCGCTTGGATACAGTGGAAATCCCCGAGTGGGTGTCACAAATGGTTTACACTCAACTATTAACTTCACTAAGAACCCTGATAACACATGCTTAATCACTTGACTGTTCACCAAATGATTGACGGTTGTCATCTATCAGTGCCTCCACGGGAGGAATAAGTGACAGTCAGATTGTGTAAAGCTTATCATTTTAGAAACTCTGAGGGACAGTTCTCTGCTATTCTATGGGGTCAGTATGTGTCGGAATTGGCTTGCTCACAATGAGTTTGGCTCTATTTTTGTTGTTGTTGATCAACCTCACAGATGGCAATTCAGACCTACAGAGGGGCACTGAGAAAAGAACAGTGTGATGATCTGCTTCGGTAAAGCTGACAGAGCAGGCAGCTCCTGTGGTGCTGTTCTACTTTGTAACCTTGTTGTCCTACCCTGGAATTCACCATGGACTCAAGGGAACTGTGTTAGTTCCTTGAACCCAAGGTCCCTGCTTGGTGTAAATGGTTAAGCACAGTGTTGCTCACCAGGCTGGCAGCTGGAGTCCTCCCAAGGGTGCCATGGGAAGGAAGGGCTGGTGACCTACTTCTGAAAAGTCAGCCATTGAAAACCCTACCAAACACAGTTCTCCTCTGGAGCTCATGGGGCTGCCAGGAGGTAGAGTTGAGAAAAATCCACCATGGCAAATAGAGTTGCAAAGTTCAGCAATGGTTAGTCTTGCTTTGACAAATGGGGAAAAAATAAGAACTTACTCACAATTAAATTATACACCAATTTGAGTGTATCTATGGTTTGAGCAAAGAAAAATAACAATGGACAGAGAATACATGATCCCATTAATGTGGGATACGTAGAACAAGCCTACATAGGCAAAGGTTTATTAATGGTTATCAGGGACACGTGGGAGGGAGAGGGGAAGATGGGTTCAAGGCTTAGTGGAGACTGAGCTTCTGTGGAGACTGACGGAGACATTGGGAGGCAATAATGGTGATGCTTGAACAACACGATGAACACACTCTCACTGACCTGTGCATGTGAAGATTGTTGAAATGGAAAAATATTTTTTTAGCCACATGTATTTTTACCACAATCAGCCACATATTTAAACATTTAAAAACTTTCTACCAAGTATTTTTACCACAATCAACCAACCAACCCCGTGGTTTTACCCGTCAGAGATCTGAATGGCACGTGTCTTCACTTATCTTTACATTAAGCAGAAAAATAAAACAAAACAACAAAGTTGCTTGGCATTTGCCCCTATTTTAGCCGGGCTCAGCAGGTTCACGGAGATCAACAGGCAGTGGCAACAGAAAGACATGAGTGGACGCTTTATTCGGCGAGTTTGGAGATTGTCTTCAAGTTGACTCTTCTCTCTCAGTGGGTTCACGTGGGAGGAAACCCCATGGTCTTCATTTCAGAAGGAAAGGCTCCCTTCCTCCCAGCCCCCAGGTGGTGGTTGTGTACCGTGGAGTTGATTCTGACTCACAGACACCTGGTATGACCGAGCAGAAATACCCCTTCAGGAACTCGAGGCTCTGACCTTCAAGAAGACCACCACGTCTTTGTCACTGGGGAACGTGTAGGGTGGGTGGATTGAATATACGAATATGTGATGACTTTCTTTCTGAAAATTCCTTTCAGATGGCAGTGGGTGCTTGACTCTTGGTGCCACCAGGGTCTACCTTCCCAGGTTAGGACGTGAGAAGTCATCCAAAGATTATATGTAATGTGTAAAAGCTTTTTCCGCCCCAGGTCTGACTGATTTGAAATCTTATCATTCTTACTTGAATATATGCCTAGTGAATAGCCATTGTCATCGTGTTTCTGATTTCCCCCCATGGCCCATTGTTTGTTTTTTAACTGCTGTGTTTAAATTGTGTGTATGGAGCAAAGAAGAGAAAGGTTCTTCTTCTCCATAGAGAGAGAGATGCAAACCTCGCCTGGTGTTTTCTGAACTCTCTCACATGTGTACAGCCACTTTTTTGCATCAATAACATATGCTCAGATACAATGGCCTATACATGCATCTGATTACGGGGCCAGCATGTTCACTCATACCAAATAAAGCAGTTTGACTTTATTATTTACAAGATTCTTAAAATATGCCGGCCACTGACCACACAAATAAACATGGGCGTTTGGATCAGTCTGAAACCTTTGGTTTATGAACAGAACTCTTTGTATTTTTAACAATATCTGGCACAATTTCAGCCAAATGCTCCCCTGAAATGTGGAGCCTGGATAATTGTGTGCTTCATGATCTATGCTGGGCAGAGACCCCAACCTCTGCTCCTCAGGCAGACATGAGTACAAAAATCTGTTCCTGCAGCTTGACATTTTCTATGCATGATTAGGTCAGTTGGTAAATCTCCACTTCACAGTTCTTAGAAGCGCAGACTTCCCATTACAAAGCAATGTGGTTCTGATTATAACCGCAATGAAGGCCAGATTCAATATCTGTGTGCTGCTGGCAGCCCTACTTTTATTGCCCCATGTTGACATGAGCCACTTCGTGACCCAGTCTCCCTCTTCTCGTCTGCAATGTTGGAGAAGATGGAGAATCCATGGGCTCATGGTGAGGCGGGTGAGGACGTCAGGGTAGAATGTCCTTAGTTGGAAAAGAGAATTACAATGCATAGAACAAAAATCTAAAATGTTTTTCTAGCCCGGAGCTGTGGTTCATCTACTTTAATTCTGACTGTCACCACCAAGTCAGTGTATGAGACAATATGATTACCCTTCAAAAGGACATTGCCAAAGCCTTCTAATCATTCCATGAAACCCCGATCCTGTCCAGTAACTTGTGATGGCTCTCATCCATGACACCACCATTGCCCCCTTGACTAATGGGCAACTTTCTAACTCCTCTCACGGGTTTTATTTTCCCTCTCCCATCGTCCATTTCTCACAGAGCAGCCTGACTTTTCTTTCAAAGGTTAATATAAATTAGACCATTTTCCTATGCCGCTAGAATTTGCCAATTCCTTTTTATGGCACACTGATCAACATCCCGACTCCTTTCTGTGATGTCAGAAGACTGGCATGACCTGGACTCACCCTGCCTCCTCTTCTACCACGCTCCTCTTTGTGTACTGCTCCGCCAGCATCCCTGAAATTCTTCCTGGTCCTGCCTTGAAGCCTTTGAACTGGCTGTTCCTTTTCTTGAAAGAGGATCTGCCTCATGCCACTGTTGAACATCTTCTCATTTGCTCTTTGACTCTCAGGGATCATGTCACCCACTCGGAGAACTCTTCCATGGCTGCCTCCTCTGGAAGACCTTCTATGGAACATTCCTCCAAGTTTGTTTGTTAAATGAAAACCAGTTGCATTTGAGTGAATTCCGAGTCTTGACAGCCTCATGCATAACAGAGTAGAAAATCCATAAGATTTTCTTGGCTATAATTTTTATGGAGGGAGATCACAAAGTCTTTCTTCTGAGACACGACTGAATGGGTTGGAACTGCTAACTTGTAGATCAGTGGTCAAGTGCAACATATATGCACCACTAGGAACATTATTTTCTTCTTAAGATTTACTACTACTGTCGATATTCTGTAGCTGCTTTGTTGATCTACTTGTGTTTCTTCCTCCTCCTCCTCCTCCTCCTCTTCTTTTTCTTGTCTTTTCCTATGTGTGAATGTGTTCATCCTGAGAGAAGAAATCTTTTCTATGCTGTAAACAATGGACCTGGAACAGTGATTCAATATATTATTGCTTGATGAATAGATGAGGGGCCAAGTTAATGAGTTTATTTAGCCAGAAAAAGTTCAAGGCTGATTCTAAAGCCTCAATCTACTGTAACAAAACTTAGGGCCCATCAATGTTCATTTTTATTGATTTTCACAGCTGCCTTAATTCTTGATCATTTTAGTTTCCTTCTAGTAGTGCCTAGAATAGAACACCATGCATGCCAGGTTCTTAGAATAGAATCTGAGTTTTAAAAAAATTATTATTACTGTGATTACATGGAGCAATGTCAGATTAGCTATCTAATCAACTTCTCTAAAAAGTTTCTAAACATAAAAAGAGAAAAGTTAGTGTTAACAGTCCCTGATTTCATGTCCAATCATGGAGGGATGGTCTCCATGATTCCTGAAGGCTGAATCATGCTTGGAGATTGGGGGTTTATCTTTCAAAGAAATTGCCATTATTACTCAACTTGCTAACCTAGAATTTCTTAAGGAACTGACTTAAAAATCCCCCTTTCAGATAACTCATCCCAAGTCCTGATGAGTTGGTTAGTAGAAGCAGCACCCAGTTTATCTGAGCCTCCGCCCCACCTTTCTTCCTTACCAACTAGATCTCTATCTTGCTGCCTATTCGGCATGTGGAAGTTTTTGCTATGCTTCGTTGGATTTTCAAAATTACAAGCTTATTTTCTTTCTTCCTACATATTGTTTAAAAGCATGGGCAAACAAAGGAATGAGAGTGGGAAGAGGGTGGGGCGCAGGGGATAGGAAAGAAAGGAGATGGGGAGAGACTGTGGTAAGAGTCAGTAGATCCTCAAAAAGTTAAAGAAATCTCTTGAAGAAAGAGGACCAAAGTTCAATGCAAGGCCAAGTGATTCCTTTTCAAAGCCGGCCAGGAAAAAAGGCTGGGGATGACAAGTGCATTTAGCCATGGTTTATGGCAATGCTGTCTCCATTGTACAACCAGAACCCTAACTTCTTGTTGCTGGGCCATCCTGTGAGCCACCCAGTTGAGGACATTTCAATACGCTTGCTATCAAAGCCAATTTGATTGATTGCTGAAGACTGCATTCTCAGCAGTGCCTGATAAAACAGTGTTGGAATCCTAACCTCTGTATCTAAGGATGTAATCCCACTTGGGACTAGGACTTTTCATTTGTGTGAACGAGGCCACAGCAGTGTGCCCTAAGCCAACTTATTTCTGAGTTATAAGAAACATGGTAGACAAGACAGAGACAAGGAGTGCAAATGATGGGAAATAGATGGGTGGTGAGCCTCGCCTTTCTAGTTCTTGGGTCTCTTGCTTTGTGATGGTTGCACCAGGGTGCAGCTGCCTTAGCAGTTCCCTGCTTCAGCTTGCAAGATTGACTTCCTACAACACATCCCCAAGGAGAAGCCACATGGATCTGTCCCAATGCAGCCCTGGGTGCTGGAGCAGCCGTGTGGAGACCCCTGCTAGTGCTGAGACGCTTATTCATTCACTGACTCAGCTTTCCTCCTGCAGTCGGCATCATTGCCTCTGTTTTGTGAGATAGAGGACTTTGTGGACTGGTGTTGGGTTAATGGGTTAATGTTGGACTTGTGGGCTTGGGCAGCATTGGGTTGGGATGTTTTCGGGATGCACACTTTCTTTACATAAAACTCTCTTACACATGAGTTGCTGTGCATTTTTTTCACTAAAGTACCTAGACTAATATACCAAGTGATCTTGCATTGATGGAGTACTTGAGTAGAGGCCCAATGTCTATCTAGTATCTTAATATTAAACCTGCAAATATATGTATATAGATCTATTTCCCCATTATTATATATAAATATATTTACATATGTACATGCCTGTAGTTAGACCTCTGTAAATGCCCTTTGCCCCCTAGTTCTTTCCTCTTGTCCCACTATCATGCTCAGCCTTCATTTGGGTTTCAGTAATTCTTCTTGGTTACATTGTCCTTGATCAAGCCCTACCAGGCATCCTACACCCTTCTCACCATCGATTTTAGATCACTTGTTTTTCCCTTGTCCTGGGTTTGTTAACACCCACTTCCTTTCCCCCACCTCCCCCTCTCCTTTGTTCCCCCAGAACCGCCGGGCCCGTTATTTTCTCCTCCAGATTGTTTCTCCTGCCTATCTTATCTAGGTAGACCTGCAGAGACAACAATATACACAAAAATAAGACAGAAAATCAAAGCAACAAAAGAAAAGAAAACAAAAACAAAACCAGCAACAACAAAAAAAGAAGGGCATGTAAATAGTTGCAGGTCTGTTTGTTGACCTTTAGGAGTGTTTTCCTGTCGAATCTGATGGGGTGCCATGCCCTGGACCCCAAGTCTATTTTTGGTACTCTCTCAGGACGTCCTTTCTCTGCTCCCCTTGCTGTTTTGTTGCAGGCCTTTAGTGTGGTGGGGTCAGAATCGGGCACAATTCCCGCACTGTGTCTCCAGTGTTGTCCCCTGTAACACTATGGGTCAGTGAGGGACGTTGTGTCCTCTCTGTGCCTTGGCTGCTTTGGGGCAGAAATATCGTCCTCAGGGCTTGGTGGGCCAGGATGTGCTTCACTTTCTCTTCCTCCCCCAAGACGAACTATTTATAGGAGTAGAAAGTGCAGTCCTTATCTCCTTACAAATATAGGCAGTGCTCCCCCACCCCCCTACCAGGCAGCTCAGAAACTTTTTGTATCTGCAAGGGTGCAGTGTCAGGAGAGCAGTGGACCTCAAATGGCCAAGAGAGTTATATGATAAGTTTAAAAAAAAATCCAAAACCCAAGCAAAAAAGGACCCTGAGTGGATTGTGACTCACCAACCCAGAGAACAGAAGGGAATTGCTCCCCGCGTTTTCCAGGCAGCGAACGTGATGGAAATACTGTTACATCCTCCCTCAGAGTAAATTTCAGCTGCGTAACCATTGTCCCACCAGGTTCCCTTATGGTGAGAAAGGCATGAGCAACTGGGCAAAGGAGCCTCTTTCCTATTTAAAAAAAAGTAAAGAAAAAAATGCAAGGCTCTGGGGCCTTAAGAGAACACCGACTACCCACCTGGTTTCCTCCGCATCGTCTCCCGGCAAATCACTGCGCCTCTCTGAGCCTGCACTTGTAATCCTGGATTGGCTGTAATGGTGCTCGGCTTGAATGTTGCTTTGAAGTTTGTAGTCTAGTTTCACAACAGGTAATCAATAGTTGGCACAGTGGGTCAGTGCTTGGCCGCTAATTGAAAGTCAGTGGTTCTACCCACTAAGGCTCCACAGAGAGAAGAGCTGGCACTCTGGTCCCACACAGAGTAGTCTGGACTGAGCAAACAAAGCTCTGTTTTCTCCAGGGCAATCCTACTCTCTCCTATGGGGTCTCTGAGAGCCCGAGTCAGGCTATAGACAACAGCTAACTTGAGCCTGTTCATCTAGAAAAAATGCAGTACATTTGGTGCCAGGTTGCTGGCCTGTTCCTGGGTAAAAGGAGTGGGGAAGAATGATTTTCCCCCGAAAAGAAAAGTCATTTGCATTATGCAATAAAGCCCCCCAAATTATTAAGACTTTTTTCCCGCCTGGCTGTATTAGTAGCATGAGCTCACAAACTTTATATCCTGGTAGTTTGTTGTTTTGTTTTCATAATGCTAAGAAAATATAAGCATAAAAAATCACATTCTCATTAAACATGTAACATCTCATTGCAACTTGCTCTGAGGGCTTAAGCTTCAAACTTCTCAAAAATACACCAAGCAAAAGTTTTCTAAATCCCTCTCCACACCTATAAATAAATAACCCTTTCTGTTATTCTGACTTTTAAAATAGCACATGGTAATTGTTAAAAAGAACATACTCCAGAATCTACAGAAGTAAAAGTATAAAGGGGGAAAAATGTCCTTTTCCCAGATATAATTGCTGTTCATGTTTTAGTGTACTCATATATCAGCCAAATATTTTTCTATGTAATAATTTGCAATTTTCCCCTATGTCTATGATTTTTAAAATTATTTTTTAATTTAAAATAGGTCAGATCAGAGCTTTCAATGTTAATAAACATCTTTCTTTATACTATGTTTAATGGCTTCTGGAATAATAGTCCATTTGTAAGGCTGCATCCTAATTTATTTAACCAATTTGTTCTTTTTGAGAAAATTCAGTTTGTACTTTTTCCAATTCTATTTTTAATTGGTAGCTCTTACAGATATAACAATCCATAATTCAATTAGATCAAGCATAATTGTACAGTCGCTGCCACCATCATGTTCAAAACATTTTATTTCTTCTTGACCAATTCTTTTTACTCTTGTAGCATCATTTTATTTGTCCTGTCATTTCTGTACGATTAATTCTTGGAAGCGAAATTCCTAGGGCAAAGGATATTCACTATGTTCAAATTTCCAGACTTTCTTCCTGAAAACGTTTCCAACATAAAACCCAAGGACGATGAGCGAGTTTCCCCTCTTGTTAGCACTGGACATTACAATTCCTCTAAATTTTTTGAAAGTGTACTTATCTAGTCATATACAATATTCTACTTTAGTTTCCATTTCTTTGTGCACTATTAAGGGATGAACATAGTCTCTCACATGTCCTATGACTGAGATTCTACTATGATAAGATGCTTGTTTATATCCTTTGCCTGTTTTTCTGTGGCTGTTAGACCTTTATCTGACCTCACAGGTTAGAGCTGTCATGGGTCATTGAAAAAGCTATGATTTCAAAGTTCATTTTTAATATTCATGTCACCTAAGCTTCCCAGTGTTTAAAAAAGGCAATGTTTGTGTGAGTGAATAAGGGTGGGCGGAAGACGAGAAGGCAGATACAATAGAATGTTTAAGGTTTAAAGGAATGCCAAGACAACAAAGCACTCATAGGGCTTTTTATACAAAAAAACTCAAATAGGCAAAGAAACCCTGTATTGTTTGGGGGTACAGTGTGAGCTTCTGAAATAATAATGAAAGGCTTCGGTATGCATACCATAAGAGTTTCATAGTGGTTAGGGCCAATGAGGAGGGAGGGAGGTTGAAGCAGGAGAGACGGGTTAATATACTACGTGGAGATTACATGGTATCGGCTCCACAACAATGTGTTTTCTATATGGCTTTATGCTTTTATGTAGTGTTGGTCTTCTATATTTCTCAATTTAAAAGAGCTTTAGAGACAAACTGTATGATGTCAAACTATAGCAAGTGAAAAATCTCTGGATATGGTGTGAGTGTAACTGTGTTAATAGAAAGATGTGTTTATAGTAAAAGAGGAAAGGAAATTTAATAAATATGAATATAGGCTGATTTAAGGTTAAAAAGTAGTAATAATGGATCTTAGAGCAAGACCCAGAGTGTCCCTAGATAGCATGTGACGTCACAGCTACATGAGAGGATGGGATTAGATATAGAAAAACATTTTCTAATGGCTACAATTTTTATGTGTTCTCCAGGCTATAAAATGAGAGGGTTGGATCTTCCCCCTTGAGACTTAGTAAACGAATTACATACCTGTCTGTCTGGCGTGTACAATCCTGTCTCAGGGATGGGCCAGATGATGCTCAGGATGCACTTTTGTCCAGGTTAATTGTTTTCTTCCATTTGCACACGAACTCGAGGCTCCTAAAACCTCTAATTTACAGAGATTGCCACTTAATTCACCAATGCTATTATATGGTCCCTCCTAAAGTGTTCCAGGACGAAGTAAGATATTCCAAACTATATTGCTAAGCTTAAGAACAAATATAATTATGTTTATTTCATCAATTAAAGGGGTCCTGGTGCCACAGTGTTTAAAGTTGGCAGCTTGAGCCCACCAGCACTCTGCAGGAGAAAGATATGGCTGCTTGTTTCTGTCAAGATTTACAGCCTTGGAAACCCTATGGGTCAGTTCTACTCTGTCCTATAGGGTTGTTATGAGTCAGAATCAACTCCACAGCAACTGGTCTGTCTTTTCATTTCTTCCATGTAGCAAAAGACAGGAATTGTGACCATGAGTCATCTTCTGAAGCTTTAATTTCTTACTGCTCTCTTGTGGCCATTCAAATGAATTGTCCAAAAGCCTTCAAAAATTTATTTTTAAATTTTATTTTAACGGAGTCCCATAATGTTAATAGGGGTAAAAAAATTCCAAGCAGAGTCATCTAATTTTATTTGTATGGCAAGTTTTAAAGTCTTTAACCTTTGACCAGAAAGGAAGCAAAAATTCATTTTACTATTAAGTACAGGGATGGAGTGGCAAAGTAGGAAATGTCTCCTTACAAAATAAAACAAACAACGATCCACGTTACTGTTCATCTATGAAGTCATCAGAGGCTAAAATTTGAAATGTTTTTGGCCATTCTGAAGATAAAATCATGCAACTCCCAATTTGTTAATGTACTATAAAAACCCCAAATCAAATCACTGCCATTGAGTCAATGCTGACTCACAGCACCCCCATCGGGCCGTGTCGAACTGCCCTGTGAGTTTCCAAGACTGGAGCCGTTAGCACTGTAAACTTTTCAGCAATAGAAAGTCCTGTCTTTCTTCTGTGGAGCACCTAGTGGATTCGAGCTGCTGGCCTTTCGGATCGCAGCCCACCGAGTAATCACGCTACATCACCAAGGCTTCTCTTCTCTTACTATGGCATTAGAATTTTCAATGGGGTCTAGGTTTAGTCATTATAATGTCAAGCAGTCTGTTTTTAGGGGGAAAGTAATTCAAATGCTGGCTGTTATATCTAGTCCATTTATATTCTCCTGTGGGTAACGAAGACCAAGGAACTGCATTGTCAGCACACTGAAGACAAAATGAAGTTAAATGCTTGGCTTTTCCAGTCCTGAGTATCAGTCATGCAAATTATGATGTCTAACAAATCTCTACATTATTTGATTTTGATTCTAATGATTGTATCTATTGAAACCTGACAGGTTTAAACCATAATCAGCAATCACGTTGCTCTAATCAGCATATATAAGAATAAGTCAGATAACATTGCTACAAAATAATACAGGCCTTTATCAAGCAAAAATGTCAAAATCTAAAGCGATTCTTGTTTTTAACATACCCCCCCCTCATCTAAGTCTATACACTTCTGAAGGTAGTGTTTCTATCTCTCTAAACAACCCCCTGCAAAGAAATCTGTGCTTTTTTTTACCCCCTCCATGTGTAAATGGCAGTTTGGCAACCTTGGGGGCCTTGAATTGTGTTCCTTTGAAATATTCTTTGAGTTTTGGCCATAAAAAGACGTGTGCAGGGGCACGATCAAGGCTATGGAGTAAATTAGATCAGGTTTCCCAGTGGAATTCTCCGAGGACAGCCAGACTGCCCTTGAAGAGAGAGCAGCCATATTGCTGTGATGGAAACAATACGTTCCTCTGTGCAACTTCGTTCGTCTTTTTCTCACAATGCAATCTTTCGTTTTCTTACAACTTCTTCATAATAAGCCTCGTGGTGATCCTGTGTCCTCTGAGAAAATCTATCAGGATGACCACTTTGGAATTAAAAACCAAGAAACCACCAGCCACCATAATTGCCTGAGTAGACTTCTCTGCCTCGAGTTTAACTGCCCCAGAAAGTCCCCTCAAAAGTCACTGGTTTGACGGTGCTCTAGTCCGTCAAAGCCAAATGCATTCCTGAGAGAGCTTGTCTACAGTCACCCTTGAAGGCAGGACATGTGTAAACATGTCGTATTTGGCATAAACCCGTGTATGTCTGAATTGGAACCTTAGTAGCAATTCTTTTGAGCTCTCAAATTTTCAATGTCATTACATGTTCTACTAACGGAAAGTTTGGTGGTTCAAACCTACCCAGGGGCTTCTTCGAAGAAAGTACTGGAGATCTGATTCAGAGCGGTCATAGCTTTGAAGACCCTCTGGAGAATTCCACTTGTGTGCATGGGATCAACGTGAGCCAGAAGGGACTTGGCTGGCAGCTTGTTCATGTGAATCAAGAAGAATAACGTGTGGATGTAGATGTTTTCTGTAATGGCATGGGGGGGCATTTCTGACCTCCTCCGGCTTATCTATTGCCAAGAGGCAAAGGCCAGACATGCTTCCTTGTTCAATACTTCTTTACACTATGAGGGGGTACCCCCCAAAACACCCAAAATGGAATTTTTTCCTAAGCTATGTATTTTAATTTTTTTGTGCAAAACAATGTATCACCTTCAAAGGACTCCCCATTACACTTAATACATTTGTCAAATCTGAAATTCCATTTTTTTTAAATCATTCATTTAGGGCTCATACAACTCTTATTACAATCCATCCATCCATCCATTGTGTCAAGCACATTTGTGCATTAGTTGCCATCGTCATTCTCAAAAGATTTGCTTTCTACTTGAGCCCTTGGTAACAGCTTCTCATTTTTACCCCTCCTTCTCCACTCCCCCCTCCCTCATGAACCCTTGATAATTTATAGATTATTAATATTTTGTCATGTCTTACACTGTCCAATGTCTCCCTTCACCCACT
>NW_022111320.1:15636360-15648625 GCF_000313985.2 Echinops telfairi | reverse complement strand
GTGTGGCGGGATCAGATTGGGTGCAATTCCCACACGGTGTATCTGGTGCTGGAGCTGTCCCCCGCAGGGCCATGGGTCAGTGAGGGGCATCATGTCTCATAGTGGGGCTGGCCATGTGGTCCTCTTTGTGGACTGGCTGCTCTAATTGGGGTCATTGTCCTCAAGGCCTGGTGGGCCAGGATGTGCTCCAGTCTCTCCTCCTCCCCCGTAATCTGCTCCTGTGTGTTCCAATCAGATATGTCCCTCTCCTGGAGCTGTGGATTCAGTGCCATCCTTTGAAATAAATTCTTCTGCTGGGAGGGGCAGGCATCCACTTAGTATTTGGGACTGGGGCCAGCCTCCCAGACCTCTCCACTAGTTCCCTACTCCACGCCGGCATGTTGAATTCACACCTTGGAGCACTGGGTTGAAGTCTGGTCCCTCTTTTCCTGTGGAGATATAAACAATACCCTCCCCTTGGGTGGGTTAGCGCCCCGTGGCCCCGCTACCCATTTCTTCCTTATTTTCATCATTTTTTCCCCCTATCCCCAACTCCTCCCCAGTTGTCTACCATGTGCATCCCTGCATTTGATCTGGTCCCTGCCATACTACCCGGTCCTCATCCCAAGAATGTGTGTAGCTTTTTCCCTATGCCCCTTTTGCTTTTTTTTTTTTTTTAAATGCTTACCTCAGTGAACTCATGTTGTACTTGTCCTTTTGTGTCTGACTTACTTCACTTAGCATGATTTCCTCCAGCTCTTCCCATGCAGCGATGTGTTTCATATGTTCATCACTGCTTTTTAGCGTTGCGTAGTACTCCATTGTATGTATATACCACCGTTTTTTAATCCAATCATCAGTTGATGGAAATTTGGGCTGTTTCCAACTCCTTGCAATTGTGAACTGTGCCTCATTGAACATTGGAGCACAGATGTCTGGCCTTGGTTTGTTTCTTGCCATTTCAAGGTATATGCCCAGTAGGGGGATTGCTGGCTCGTATGATAACTCAATTTCCATCTGTTTTAGATATCGCCAGATCGATTTCCATAGTGGTTGTACATACTTACAAGTCCACCAGCAGTGGATGAGAGTTCCTGTCTCCCCACAGCCCCTCCAACACTGGTTGCTTTCTGATTTTTTTGTATTGGGCTACCTTTGAGGGTGTTAGGTGGTACCTCATTGTTGTTTTCATTTGCATTTCTCATATGGCTAAAGATCGGGAACATTTTCTCATATGTTTGTTGGCCATTTGGATTTTTGCCTCTCTCAAGCTTCTGTTCAAGACCTTTGCCCACCTCTCAAGTGGGCAATTAGTTTTTTTCTTTTTGGAAGCTAATAGAGTATTGTAGATTTTAGTAGTAAGGCCTTTGTCTGATGTGTCATTGCTAAAGATGTTTTCCCAGTCCGTGGACTCTCTTATTACTCTCTTGGTGAATTCTTTCGATGTACACAGGTGTTTTATCTTCAGTATATCCCATTTGTCAATTTGTGCCTCCTCTGTATTTGTGTCCTTCCCTATTTCCGATAGCCTATGTATTCCCTGTGCCAAAGTTCTCAAGTTGGTCCCAATTCCCCCATTGATGGCCCTAAT
Source organism: Echinops telfairi (assembly GCF_000313985.2). Taxonomy (NCBI): domain Eukaryota; kingdom Metazoa; phylum Chordata; class Mammalia; order Afrosoricida; family Tenrecidae; genus Echinops; species Echinops telfairi. The sequence continues at coordinate 15,647,055 of NW_022111320.1, read as the reverse complement.
AGTTTGGGGTTTTACTTCAAGTTCTGTCATCCACCTTGAGTTTATTCTTGTGCATGGGGTAAGATCAGGGTCTTGCTTCATTTTTCTGCAGGTAAATATAAATTTTTCCAGCACCACATGTTAAAGAGGACATGACCTTCCCATTTGATATTTTTGGGGCCCTTATCAAAGATCAGTTGTCTATATGCTGATGATTTTATTTTTGGGTTTTCAGTTCTTTTCCATTGGTCTGAGTATCTGTCATTGTACCAATACCATGTGGTTTTGACAACTGTGGCTGTATAGTATGTGCTAAAGTCAGGTAAAGCAAGCCCTCCCACTGTGTCCTTCTTCTTGAGGAGTTACCTGCTAATTCTGGGCTTCTTCCCTCTCCATATGAAGTTGGTAATCAGTTTTTCCGTTTCTTTGAAGAAAGATGAGGGTAATTGTATTGGGATTGCATTAAACTTATATAGTGCCTTTGGCAGAACTGACATCTTGACTCTATTGAGTCTTCCAATCCACAAACATGAGATACTCTTCCATTTGTTGAGGTCGCCCTTGCTTTCTTGTAATAGTGTTCTGTAGTTTTTTTGTGTATAGATCTTTTGTTCTTTTAGTCAGGTATATCCCTAGATATTTCACTTTGTATTTGCCTATTGTGAAGGGTACCACCTTTTAAATTTCATCTTCTGTGGTCTTATCCGATGTGTATAGCAGCCTGATGGGCTTCTGTTTGAAGTGTACAAATTTTGTCAACATTTTCATCCATTCAGGATGTTGACAAATATCCAGAACGAGGTTTTTCATCAATAGACGTTTCATCTTTTTTGAAACCAGAAAATCACTTGTACACTTGGGTTTTTTTGCACTGCACTGTCCTTTTCAGCTGTGCTCAACATCACAACAGTTTCTGCAGGATTTTTCCAGAGCAGGAAGCAAACTATCACATCCGTTTGCTGTTCTCTTAAATCAGCCATTACTAAAAATGGGGTTGGAGCAAAAATGCCTTTATGAAAAAAATTACTGTGACCAGAGAGTACCTTCCCCGGTGACGCCACTGGGTGCACTAACTCAGAGCAAGATGCTCGATGCTCACCTAGTGGGAAAAATGTGTACTACAAAAGGCTCACCTAGTGGAGCTTTTTTCAGTGTTTTTTGGGTGGTGGGGTGGGGAGGGGTGTGTACCCCCTTGTATTCTAACACCAACCATTTCTCCCATAACACTCTACTTCTATGCTGCACTTGATTCGTCTTTGCAATGGCCACACAGAACTCATAGGCAATACTCACCATTAAGGGGGCTTCTGAGGGAAGTTAATAGAATACCACAAGTTACCATCAGCAGACAGTAAGGGGACAGTCTTTGGTCTACAGCAACACCCCTGCTTCACCAGCAGCCAAGTGTTTCTTCACTCCTCAGTCTCTTAGCCACATGATCCCTTGGCCTCTCGCCTCTGTGGACTCAAAAGCCTCCCTGTCACCCTCACTGTCTCTGTTCAGTGCTGCTCTTCCTCTGTCCCATCGTCTCCATGACATAGTCTCTGGCGCCTCTGGTCTTGGGTTCCATCCCTTCAGACAAAAACTTGGAAGTAGCTCTTCGGATGGTCCTGGGATTTCTCACTGTCTCTGAGATGACTCATATACAGAAGAATGGCATTGAAGGAGCTGTGGTTTTTGTCTTTTACTGAACTATGCCTCCAAGGGAAATGAAGGATGGTGTTTTAGGTCACACTCTCTAGTGAGGTAGAGTCTAAATATACCCCCAAGGAAACAAAGGGTAGGACTTTCTTCACACCCTCTACTAAGGTCAGGGTTTAGCCCCACCTTAATCCTGTCCACTAGTAGAGCAAAGGACTCCCTCTAAAATATGGTTATAGTGACAGGCTTAGAGTCCAGAATTATCATACCTCACATAAGGAACTATGGCTAGAAGGATCATGTCCATTGACAACATCTCAATCTTTATGACCCATTGCTATGATGCTGGAAACTTTGCCACTGGGATTTCAAATGCCAGCAGAGGTACTTGCTTACCGCTGTGTTGTTTTGCCCCTTGAACATTCAACGCCGAACAGAGAAAATTTGCTTTTGAAAGACGAGGCTTTCTGCTCCTGTAAAGAATTACAGTTGTAGAAACCCATAGAAGCAGTTGGGCCCTGTCCTATAGGGTCGCTATCAGTTGGCATTGACTCGATGGCAGTTTGTTTGGTAACATGGAGATCAACCATGACCTTGCTACAAGTTGTTTGAGAGGACAGAAAGCACAGGCACCACAATGGAGTGAACTGAGGAGCCAAGGAGGTAAAGAAATAGATGCCTCACTTAGACACAGCAGTATACACAGTTTTTGATGTAGTTCCAACCAACCCCAAGAGCGGGCTGTTCATGGAGGAGGCCTCTGAAGACGCCAAAGATTGCAATAGTCTCTCGGTAGACATAAGTGATAGAGTCTGCAATGCATTAGATTCTTGGTTCTGTTTTAAAATGAACAAAAATCATTGGGTTACTTCTGATACTAAATTTTTGTCTTATTCACCTAATTGTCAGACAAGCCCAAACACTTGTTACAGTACTTGATACGTGGCAGGGATAAACATCACCCACACTCACTCACTGCCATCCAGTTGATAAGGACTCAGTGACCTGATAGGACAGGGTAGAACTGTCCCTGTGGGTTCTGAGACTGTAACCGTTTATGGGAGTAGAAAGCCTCATCTCTCTCCCAGAGAGGTAAACATGGTGCTGGAGAAAGTCACTGCGGAGTACAACACCCAAGTCTTTCCTCTGCTCTTTACTGTGATTTTGAACAAACTGCCGCCTAACTCTATTCAGCTGTTAATATCGTTACAGGCCACCTCGTCAAGTTCAATCACAGGGACCCTTTGTGATAGAGCAGATGTGCCTCATAGGATTTTCTAAGCGGTGGGAGCAGTTTACCAAGTCTTCTATCTATAGTGCTGAAAGGTTTGAACTACCACCACCATGTTGGTTAGCCACTGAATGCTTATATGTGGTATTATCAGAAAAATCACTCCTTGTCAGTGTTGTGGTAGAATGAAGATAAAAATACCTTGCTAACTATACAACTTTGTACAAACGTTAGGCATAGAACATAACTGGTTATTGAAAGAAGGAAGGGGGTGGGAGAAGAAACCTCCCTGGCTTCTGAGTTCTTTAAACTATGTACAGTGTAAATTGTTCATGTGGTTGTTAACAAGAAATCCAGCTAACTTTCATCAGTTCAATTCTGCTAGCATCCGTTCATTCTGACTCCCAGTGGTCCCAGAGGACAGGGTAGAACTATCCCGGGGAGTTTCCGAGACTGCCACTGTTTATGGGAGTAGAAAGCCTCACCTTTCTGCAGTGGAGCAGCCAGTAGTTTCAAACCGCTGACCTTGTGGTTTGCAGCCTAAGTCCCCCTAGAAGTGCTATCATTTGATTCATAGTCACCCTATGGGACAGACTAGAATGGCTCTGTGGGTTTCCAAAAGGATAAATTTGTACGGAGTAGAAAGACTTCTCTTTCTCCTGCAAAGCAACTGGTGGTTCCCGGCTGCTAGCCGTGAGAATAAGCCAGTCCACTAGGATGGCAGTGATTCCGTGAGCAAGAAGTACCTTGGGAGAAAGGCCGGACAACCTATTTATGAAAAGTCAACTATAGAAATTCCTACGGAGCACAGTTCTACTCTGATGCACGTGGGGTTGCATGAGGGGGAATTAACTTAATTACAAGCTGGCTTTGGAAAAATATGGGCACCTAGTTTACTACCTACTAGTGGTTGGATTAATTGGTTTCTCTGTTTGGAAAGGTCTGGAAGTGATAGCATTAGACGATTGGGGTCAGACTATATCACCCTGACCTTTTCATGGATACCATTCACAGGAGAAGATTGGTTAACAGAGGGGAAGTTTTATGCTGGCAGTAGTGATAGAACAGGCATTTAGCATAAATATTTGCTGTTTGATTGATTAAACTGGGCATATCATCAACACTGCAGTACAAAATGTTTCGACAAGTGATCTTAGGAGAGTTAGAGGACTAAGTCTGCCAGCACTACAGCGGGCAGACATTTCCTGAGCAGTCACAGTGTAATGCCCCCAGTGAATTGCTCACCCTTGCCAATTAAATGCAGTTGCAGTTAGACCTTCAGGGTGGTAAAAAAGTGATCTTTAGGACAGATTTGGATTCACTGGGGAGTAACTAGTTCTACAATGCTGTAGTTTCACACATATATTAAGAAGGATGTGGAGGAAGATGAAAGACAGCTAAGCAATGTCTGTGTGGATTCTGATGCTGTTTGGGAATGTTTAAGTCTTTAGAAACCATAGGATGGATGGCTCTTTCAGAAATTACACAACATCCTCTGGTACTTTTCTTCCATTAAACGTAGCCCATTAATATATTTATGAAACACATTACCTTTTCAAGTGGACGAAACAGACAAGAGCAACAAGGACACTCGCAAACTCAGCAAATGAACTGTAGAAATGTAGGACGTGTGGAAATGAAAAAGTAGATGTCTATGTTTGCGTCTGCAGGACCCACCCACGTTAATGTGAAGCGTGTCAAACTACTGAGCATCTGTACTTCAAATCTCCAGAGGAGTCATCATCCACATACTCTCGAGTCTTAGAACATCACCAGATGTCCCTGCCTGTTTTCCAGATGTCTCCCAGGGAATGTAGAGTCTGTGAGGATGCCTGGAAGAAGCAGGTACAGATAAATGTGAAGCTTCTTTGCAGGCGCTGACAGACGTAGCCTAAAGCTGGAAATTTCTTCTGCTGTGTTGGTCGGGACATTTGGGATACTTGCCATCTCCCCCAAGTAAATTCCAGTGTATTTTAGAACGTACTTCCTTTGGGCATCAAATGGCTCCTAAAACTAGTTCAAATCCGGTGACCAGAAAATAAAAGCTGGTTGTTGTGACTTATTTATATGTATCAGTGGATGTAGAATGAAATGCTCAGTTTGAAAAGAAAAAAAAAGGAGACAAATGTTTAGTCATACCGTTTTACATGTTATTGATGTGTGGGCAGCAGCCATGCGCTACAATGCCCTTAAGGCATTTAAGAACAGAAAAGCAGCCATGGCTTAGTACACCTAGTCCTGACCCTGTGCAGGAAGAAGCCGTATCCCTAACTTGGAGATGACAGCCATCGACCAGACTTTCCGTGTGTTAGGATCCACTGGACGGAATTTGGACTCCTCCCTGACCAAAAAACCCCAAACCAACTCCCTGCATCAGATCAGTTCCAACTCATAGTGACTCTATAGAACACAGAGGACCTGCTCCCAGGCGTCTCTGAGGCTCAATGTTTATGGAACCGGGAAACCTCGTTTGCTCTCCCTGCCCAGAGGGTCAAAAATGCCCCTGGGGACATGCCAGGCTGACAGAGGGGCAATGCCATCTTTCTCTCCTAGCAAGGCCATCCTGCGCTACTTAGTTCTGAGAGGTAGCTTCTCTGGACTTCTCCTAAGGCTTTTGCCTCTAGTGAAAGTTCACCAAAAATTAAACTCACCGCCACTAAGTTCTTTCAGACTCATCATGACCCTAAAGGACAGTTAGAACGGCCTCTTTCAGGTTCCGGAAACATTGTATTGATGCTGAATCGGACAGCTTCAACGTTCCCCCCTGGAGCAGCTGGTGGGTTTGAACCATCCATCTGTGGTTAGCAGCTCAGTGCATAGGGGATGTTGAAACTTGCTCTTGTTCACCTCTACTATGATGATTCCGTATTCCCTCTGGAAAAGCACAATTATTTACATGATGAGAAACGCCACCTTACTTCCGTTCTTAAGCCAGAGAGCGAGGCCCTCGCTTCCTGAAGCTCACTCTGTCTTCAGTAGCTCTATCATCGTCTGCATTGCTTCCATCCTTTTCTAAATGAAAAGCGATAAGAAGGATGCTATTCTAGAGATAGTAATTAAATCTGCTCTGATAAGACACAGAGAGAGAGAGAGAGAGATCAAATACTGGTGACAATGGATGGCCCACCTCCCAATTTGTTGTCACAGTGACTGAGCATGCTTCCCTAAAATGCTATTGAGTGGGCTCTGAATAGAGAGTCAGACCAGCTGATGGGGTGATGTCTCTCTCTCATCTCCCCCTCATTACTCTGGTTCCTCAAGGTGCCAAGTTGTGCACCCAAGGTAAGAACTCTCTGTGTGTTATTCCTGAATTGAAGGGAGACCAATAGCCTGTCTCAACGACACTTCCATATCCATCCTGACACCAAATGATGTTGTCGTGTGCTAGCAAGTTGATTTTGCTCCCTAGTGGCCCATGCGACTGGCTAACAATGCCCTACATGATTTCATTTTCAGTATTTTATTATAAATTATGTGGGGATTTGCATTTCAAATCATGAGTTCTATATTCAACCATTTAAACTATTAATCAAACTCTCCAATAATTTACCCTTCACCCACTTCTTACTTTCACTTCTCCCTCTTGTGAACTGCCTTCTCTTACACCAACATCCCGCTGTGGTTTATCCTACTGCTTTTTCCTCCCTTTATTGTCATCCCTACCTGACCCCCCCTCCCAGGGGCCAGACAACAAAAAAGTGGGTGAAGGGAGACATCAGTCAGTGTAAGACATGGAAAAAAAATTATGAAGGGTTCATGAGGGAGGGTGGGAGAGGGGGTGGGAAATGAGCTGATACCGAGGGCTCACGTAGAAAGAAAATGTTTTGAAAATGGTGAGACCAACATATGTACAAATGTGCTTGACACAATGGATGTTTGCATGGATTGTGATAAGAGCTGTATGAGCCCCAATAAAATAATCTTTTAATTAAAAAATTTTAAAAAGAAACTCTGCTAAAGACTTTCATACATAAAAGACAAGACTTTGAAGACTGCCAAGACATGGCGTTATATATTGATCATTGTGATCAGTTTCCCCGTACTCCCCGCATCTTCCCCTTCCCCTCCTGGTATCACTACTCTCATTATTGGTCCTGAGGGGTTTATCTGTCCTGAATTCCTTGTGTTTCCAGCTCTTACCTGTACCAGTGTACATGCTCCAGTCTAGTCAGATTTGTAAGGTAGAATTGGGGTCATGATAGTGGGGAGTAGGAAGCATTAAAGAACCAGAGGAAAGCTAGATGTTTCATCGGTGCTGTACTGCACCCTGACTGGCTCATAGTTTTCAGTATATTTTTTCTCGTAACGGTGGTCTGATGTAATATTTGTCGATTTGTGATTGACTGATTCCATTCAGCAACACGTTCTCCCGGTCCGTTCATGCCAGACGTGCTTCACGGTTTCTTCATCGGTTTCAGTGCTGCAGAGTACTGCACTGGCAGGAAGTTCCAGCGTTTCCTCAACCGCTCTTCTACCGAGGAGCCTTTCGATCGCCTCCGTCAGTTTGCTATTGTGAACAGTGCTGCCCTGACCATAGGTGTGCATTGGTCTGTTTGTGTTATGACTCTGACTTCCATAGAATAGATATATTGCTGAGTCATGTGGAATTTCTAGTTCCAGTTGTTTGAGCTGGTGCCATATCACTTTCCATAGCAGTTGTCCATCTTTACAGTCCATCCTTAGCCTCTCCAGCATTGGTTGTTTTCTGTTTTGTTTTTTAACTTGTCTGTCAATGCTGGTATTGTGCTATCTCTCGGCCCACGATTTCTTGAAATAAAATGTGTCATTCATTTTAGTTCATTACCTTCAAAATGTTATTGAATTTTTTTCCAAAGAAGATGATGCTCCAGCAAATAAGATGATCTGTTCAATCTCTTCATTCTAATTGTATCAATAACTCTTAATTACAACTGAGTAGCTGTGTAGTGCTTTTTTTCTCATTCAAAACTATTTATATAATAAATAATTATTAAGCTTCTACGACATGCTAAACACAATTCAAGTTTTACAGATTTAGCCATGAACAGAATAATCTCTTTCATTATAATTTACAATCTTGGTAAGGAAAACAATAATAACAGGAATTATAAACATAATCTATATAAGTGTGCTGTTGGTTGCATTAGGTTAGCTCTGACGTACCATGGTCACATATGGCAGAATGGAGTAGTGTACAGCCCTGTGGCATCTCCATGCTGGAGACCATTGATGTGACCTTTTTAATGTCTTCCAATCAAGGAGCTCATTTGCCAGCACTATATCAGACAATATTCTGTCGTGATAATAGAATATGCTTCATTGGCTGATTTTTAGAAGTACTAGTCTTTTTAATCTAGCTTCAGTCTAGAAGCTTTGCTTACGTCTGTCCACCCTGGGTGAACCTCCTGGTATTTGAGATGCTGACAGCATAGCTTCCAGCATCAGAGAACCGTGAAAGCCACCACAGGACAATAACTGACTGACAGAAGGGGATTTACAAATGTGAGTGGAGGGTCAAAACAATTGGGGAAATAGCACAAGACACTGGGTCCCCCCATGAATGCTGCATGGCTTGACAACTAAGCTGCTGTCTGAATGAATTAATCAGAAAAAGGTGTTTGGACTCTTGCTAGCCACACCGAGTAATCTAATAGAGAATGAAGAATAATTATAAATTAGTGTGGAGCAGCAACGGAGTTTAGAACAGAATATTCAAAAGCCATTGTGATACATTTAGTAGTATGAAGGTAGAGGAGCAAGGAATTATGCACATGGATCTGTTTGTGGAAACTCAATTGTGCTTCTACTCCTGAGATAGCAAACAAAGGGAATAAGTGCTCGTTGGTGAAATGGAGTGTGGGGATTATGCAACATACTGAATTTGAGGTGCAAGTGTCAGATCAAATGGGGCAATGCAGAAAGCAATCACATGTTTGAATCTTAAGCAACAGAAAAGAACATGGGCTAAAGACAGAACTTCAAGCCATTTCCTCATAGATGAAGTGGCAGAGACAGCTCATTGTCCACTAATACTCTCCTTACATTGGAGCAAAAGCCTGCCCAACCAAAAGCTCATTTTTCAACTCTCACTGTAGAGCCTTATAGGCATGTGAGCACATTCTTACCAGTGGAATGTGAGCAGAGGAGATGTGTACAGTTTCCTTACCACTTGTTTAAACAGCAATACTTAGCCCTGAACTTCCTTGTTTCTTGATCCCTCCCTCAGGACTCTGACCTTCACAATAACCCAGTTTCAAACGTGCAGGAATTGACACCATTCCGGACCCTATGCACCCTTTGACTGTTAGGAGGGAGAGAAATAAGCCTCACTGGTTAAACTACTCCAGTTTTCATCATGCTTCTGCCTTTACCCTAAATGACCGAGATAACAATGTGGCTGGAGTAGATTAGTTATTGGGGGGCAGGTGTGGAAGCTTCTGTGATAGGAACTTGAGGAACCAACATTGAGGAAGGAGGCAAAAAGAATTCCTGCGGTGGAGGGGCAGGGAAGAAGAAAGAAGAAGGTGTAACTTGACATATAGGAGGCAAGCCAGGAGAATGTTTTTCACATACACTGGGGAAGAGTGTTTCAGGTAGTAGAGAGTTGAGGTAGTTACTTTATTGTGCCAACCTGGCTGATAAGCATATGTGGGGTTATTTGAAGGGCGGAGGGATAAATGGCTCAGCGAGCCTCGCCTTTCGAGTTCTCGGGTCTCTTGCTTTCTGATGGTCGGACCAGGGTGCAGCTGCCTTAGTCAGTTCCCTGCTTCAGCTGGCAAGGCTCACGTCCTGCAAGACATCCCTGAGGAGAAACTGCATGGACCTACCCCGAGGCAGCCCTGGGTGTTGGAGCACCCGTGTGGAGACTCCTGTCAGTGCCGAGATGCTTACATGTTCACTTATTCAGCTTTCCTCCTGCAGTCGGCATCATTGTGTCTGTTTTGTGAAATGGAGGAGGACTTTGTGGATTGGTGTCGGACATATGGGTTAGTGTTGGACTTGTGGGTTTGAGCAGCACTGGGTTGGGATGTTTTCTTGATACGCACTTACCCTTTATAGAAAACTCTCTCTTATACATGAGTTTCTGTGGATTTGTTTCTCTAAAGTACCCAGACTAACACAAGAGTTATAGCTATTTTCAAATGATGTTAGCAGGTCAAAGTAGAAGAAGGAAAGGAAAATTTAGGGGACTTGGGGATAAGAGCGCTATGGGTGGTATAGAGATCAGGTTCAGAGGTGTGGTGGAGTAAAGGGATGGCAGAGAAAGGAAGAAACGAAGCTGCAAACAGACAGCATTTTGAAGAAGTTTGGTGGGCAGAATGAAGAGCTAGAGTCAGACTTGCAGATGGAAAGAGAAGGAGCACCTCATAGCTAGAATTCAGTGAGTGCCTCCTAGAGTCCACTATACCTATTATTGAAATATCTTACACACATCGTTCACTTCATTCTCACAACCACCCAACTAAATAGTTCGTTTAAAAACAAATAAACTCGTGGTTTTGCAACTGCTTAAGTGCTCAACTATAAATCTCTCTGCTAGCCCAAATGCTGGAGGTCTGAACTCACTGAGAAGTCCAGTAAACATCCTGGAGGTGGCCCTATCTGACCTCCTCTGGCTTCCCTCTGGTCAGTAGGCAGGAGCCAGACATGCCTCTACGCTCCATCCTTGACCTATTCTGAGACCAACCATTCTTTCCACAGAACTCTACATCTGTGTTGGGTTTAATAATTCATTGAACTGGGCCACACAGAACTGACAGATAAGACTCATAATTAAGGAAATGTATTAGGGGAATTAACAGGTTACCAAAAGCATCATTAATAGTAAGGATACAATAATTGGTCCACAGCTCCACCTCTCTTCA
>NW_022111320.1:15630486-15635265 GCF_000313985.2 Echinops telfairi | reverse complement strand
CAACCAACAGTGAGCTGCTCTGTGGTGCCCCCTGCTATGGTCCAGAGTCCAGAGTTATGGTAGCTTTGGGGGATGCCTTATATTTCAGTGAGAGGCAAAACTGTAAGTAGGTCTTATTTTCGGGGCTGTCTCACTTTCGGGGAAACACGGTAGAAAGCTTCATGTTTCTCCCCAATATGTCATTGCTGTCGACGGAGGCTGCTGAGCCCATTCCAGTGCACAACAGCCCTGCATACAACGTACGGAGACACCTCCCGGGGCTGCCCCATCCTCACGATTGTTGTTATATCTTTGCCCGTCGTGGCAGCCACAGGTCAGGTCACCTCATCCAGAGGCCCTCTGTTTTCTTGCTGCCCTTTTCCATTACCAAGCATGATTTCCTCTTCCCGGGACTGGTCTCTCCTGATAATCTGCCCAGAGTACATGAGAGAAGTCTCACCATCCTCAATTCTGAGGATCATGCTGGTCCGACTGTTCCCAAGACAGATTTGGTTGTTCTTTTGGCAGTCCATGGTACTTTCCATATTCGTCGCCAGCACCATACTTCAAATGCATCAACTGATTCTTCTTTGGTTTTCCTTGCAATTGTAAGACTAGCGCAAACGAAATGTTTATCTACAAGGTGAAGCAAACTGCTTGAGCCAATTTCTCCACAGCTCAGAACATTTCTATTTGTCTTGTCTTTGAGCCCTGATTAAAGAGGGACATTTCCAGCTGTTCTGCATTGATAATAATCACCATCATGTGTTAGTCACAGAGTGGGTTATAGTGTTGATTTGTGGGTCCACTTGGGATTGCTTGTCATGGATGCGAACATTATTAAACTTGCTTGTTTGTTTGAAACACATACTAGGGAGATACAGGAAACGAGCTGAGGAGGCCTACAAGAAAGGGTCTCTGGGAAGTGTTGAGGGCCCAGTTGCAGTTGTAGAGACCGTACATTTATTGTGGCATCTATTTACACAGTAACGGGATTTCCTCCAAACGCCATGCAGCCAGTGAGGAGAATGTGTTGAGAAGAGAGGTGGTTGGATTCCTCTGGGTTTGGGGCTCTGCCAATACATGATGGGGGAATAATGAGCAAAGAAGCTAGGATATTAAAAATAGTGGTTGAAATGATGAATCATGGCACTTAACTCTGTAGGAAAGAAAATAAGGTGAGGTGAATTGGAGAAAGAAGGAGGGTCAAGAGTTTTGCATGTAAGGTCCATGAGAGCAGGTACTGTAGACTGTCTACCATACTCTAGTCAATCTAGTGACTATTGTACAAGCATACTTTGGAGATGTTGTGGGTTCTGATCCAGAGGTAAAACACACATCACAATACAGAGTCACATGAATTTTTGTGTGCATTATGTTTAAACTATAATAGAGTCTATTAAAGGAGCCTTCATTGTGCTGTGGGTGAGGCGTTCAAATCCAACAGCTGCCCTGTGGGAGAAAGATGCATCTGTCCTCTCTTGTAAAGATTTACAGTCTCAGAAACCCTAATAGACCTGCTTACAGTTGGTTTGGTTTTTGGTAGTCTATGATGTGTGCAATTGCATTAGGAAATGTTTGAAACATTGTGAGAATTAACAAACAAAATGTGATACAGAGGCAGGAAGTGAGCACATAGTACTTCAAAAATGATACAGATAACCTTATTTGACACAGGGTTGTCACAAGCTTTCAATCTGTGAAAAACCAAAAGCACCAACTCCAAAAACCATCTATCTCTGAAGCATCATAAAGTAAAGCAAAATAAAACCAAATGTGACTGTAGTGACGTTTCCAAGAGTCCTTTCAGTACTATTAGTTATGCGGACAAACAAACGATATCAAAGATGAAAGTCCCGGAAATCAACGAGCAAAATCAGAGAGTAAGGTCTTGAGGTCAAATAATTATAAATCTGAAGTTGCAATTTGAAAGGCAGAGCAATCACAGGTAATGATGAATGTCCCAAAGCTACAACTTAATGGCGCGCATCTGACAGAACATCAGTCATTGGAGATGAGGCCAAGGAACTCAGAGCCAAAAGTGTGTTTGGGTTGCACTTATAAAATCCGTTTCATTATTTTCTATATCGGCCAATATTGGGTGACTCGATAAGGGTAGATCTACTCGGTAGTCACGGCAAAAACAAACAACAGTCAATCCAAGTTGCACCTGTGGGTACTATCTAGTCTTCATTTATTTTAATTCTTTATATTTTCCAGTAACATGTTCACAGATTCTTATGATTTATTATTCTTTCTAGATAAAAACTTTCTTTCTTCTCTTTTAATGCCATAAGTAATTAAGAGCAGTACAAGGCGGCTTCGAAAGTTTAGGGAACATGAAACTAAAAGATAAAAAAATTTTTCTATTTTGTTGAAAGTCCCCTTGTATATGTCAAATATCTTGAGTTGATGATGGCTCTCCATTTTCAGGGGTGTACATAGTTTTTGGGGGTGTGGGTGGGTAGTGGTGGCTGCTATTCTAGTTTGAAATCAACTTCCTTTAAGTTTAACAAAGCAAATAATCCCTTTGTAAGTGTTCCGTTTTCATTTGATGGTATTATGTGAAATGATAAACATTAGGCTGCATGCATTGCAGTGACAATTCTTTCAGCTTTTTCATAGTGTCTAGAAGCAAATAAAAGCCATTGGCTCCAAGCGTGTGAGCAAAAATAGAAAATTGAAGAACCCACATTAGTAAACTATGTATCAAAATGACTCAACAACTTCATTCAAAAATATTTCTTCATCTGAGTTATGGCCACCTTTACCTAACTCTTCCCATTCCTCTTTGTCCATGGCAAAGCGGTCTCTGAGTCAGAAACAAAAACATGTCGAATGCACCAGTTCAAGAATGGACGGGCATGTTCTTATGCCTGTGCTGTAATGTGTAGATGTTTTCATGACCCAAATACCTTCAAAAATCAGCCTTTTCCTTAATTCTCATCAGCGGAGGTGCCAGAACAGAATGCAACCGGAGCACAAGGTGTTTCAGAAAGAGAGTGTTTATTTGCTAAGCTCTTGAAGCCCTCTTGTCCATGTAAGACTGAAAGTCGCCAGGCGCTGTGTCATGGCCTGGTCCACAAGTGTGTGTCTAGCATGCTTTTATTTTCACCACTTCTGCTATGTTAGCCAAATGAGTTTCCATGGTCCTGTCCTCCCAAGTTGTACGGGGCATGATGGCTTGTTTTGTTTGGCAAAATTCTCTAGAACGTGATTCATTGTCTGCAGGTGATTCATGGTTAGGAAATTAATTCTGAATTCTCCCAGTGATTGCGGTTGATTAAAGTCCAGAAGTCCCTGCCGTCTGTTCACTAGCACTCTTTGTCAACTGGAATATTTCTATAATAAAAAGAGCCGAGAGTAGATGTGCTTGATGCATGGAATTTACATGCGTGTTTGCATCTTTTGAAAGGCCCCTCAAGCCTTCACCATTTTAACACTTGGCACAAAAATCATTCTCAAAGTGTCTGACTGAATGAATCACATTTTACAAATAAATATCTGTCACATGGAGCAATTACTTCAGATCCAGTCATTAAGCAATAAAATAAAGCGGTAAATAGGATACATCTGCTGCAAAGTGCTACAGAAATGCAAGTTTCCTTCTCAAGTTTCTTGTCTCGTAGCTTTTTAGCCTAATTCATGGAATGATTCCTTGGAAACCTCTCGCATTCCTTCGAATCATGGCACCCAAAAGGGAAGGAGATCTTACTAAACCGGTCAATCAGAAAGGAAAACAACAACAACAACAAACACCCAGCTACAAGAAGAAGAAAGCTAAATTCAGGGTGGTGCCGAAGGCATTCCTCCTTCCTGTGATATTCCAGGCCAACGCTGGATTACCTAAAAAGCAAGCACAGACTTAGTTGTGCTTACTTACTAATCTGTAAAGAATTCCACATTTTTTTCACAACGTCGAAGATTATGCCTCAGTGTCTGGCTGGAAAGATACCTCTTTTCTAACGTCACAGCAATCGACCTATAGAATCAAAACCTCTCTTCAAATTTACCATCCTTGACCGAGTAGGTACTCAATAAACAAGCTAGAAAGAGCCAAGCGTATCTGAAGATGTTATCACTTTGCCCACATACGTAAACCCAAGGACAGTGCGTCTCTATAAACAAATTCAAATTCTTCATGGTAAGGGTGTGGCACTTTACATGAAGAAAGGAAATACATGTGCGTCATGCTAGCGTCAGAAGGAGTCCTGGTGGGACAAATGTTCTGAGCTCTGCTGCGAACCTGAAAGTCCAGGGCTGGGACCTTCCAGGTGGTCTAGGCGGGAAAGACCTGGTGTGCTACTTTAGTAAAGAGTACAGCCTAGGAAAGCCTTACGGGGCAGTGGGACTCTTTCATGTAGGCTTGCTATGTGTTAAAATCCATCTGTCGGCATGCATCACAACATATTATCATCATGTTTCTCTACTACATTAAGTTTATTGGGGACAGAGTTGATAGTCAAAGGCAAGTCTGGAAATACATGATGTACACATGACCCATAGACATACTACATGATCTATTAGGTCTTTGCTTTTCTCCAGTTGGCTTTGATTTCTTGCTCTCTAATTATAACAAGGAAGCATAAGAAACAGGAAATCCATGAAAATTTCGTTTGGTGACACATTGGGTGTAACTTTTTGTTGGTGTTTTATGATAAAGTTCTACATGTTTGCTGTGGGAACTTTAGTAAACATAAGCAGAAGAAATGAAAAAAAAAAAAAAAAGACCCTTAGCTATTATTAAGAGAATGGATTTAGCCTCCAGTGAATCCCTCAGAGTAGTCCAGAGGTTGACTA
>NW_022111320.1:15627274-15629386 GCF_000313985.2 Echinops telfairi | reverse complement strand
AGGAAGGGGAGGGATTGGGGGTATACATGTGACAAGAAGGGTGGATCCTAGATTCAGGATGGCAGCCCAACTTTGGTTGTCACTGAGCAGGTTTGACCTGTTCTCTGGCTCACTATAGAAACCATCATCAGTAGGGTGTAAACCTCATCTATAGGGACCAGACTGATGGCCACAAGCCTTTAGGTAGAAGTAGCCCATTGTCCTTAACAGCAAGGCCCTACTTGTGGTGGGACCAGACAGGGGTCTGGCAACTGAATGCCTTCAGGGAGATAACTTGACAATCATTTACCATTAGCTGCAAGCAGGTCCTAAGTCTAACATATATTTGGGGGAGATGACTTGGGAGAAATCTTTCTGTTTCCCACACATAGGTAGGTGATTCTCCATTGAATAAAGGGAACTTAGTGGAGATGGTTAAGCTGGTTTCAAAACAAGATGGACTGCTTGAAGAGCACTTAACGAGTCTGAAGTGGAGCCCCTGGAAACTTACAGTATCCTCTTAACTTGCACCCCAAACTAAGTGTCCTGGTTCATGTGAAGGAAAACATCATAAAGTCTTCAAAGTCTGGGGGAACATGTTCAATAGCACACCTGACATCATATACTGAGAAGATGTCTGAAGTGACCAGATATGTAAGAAGTAATGATGGAAATGCTGAAGCAAAAGGAAGTCTCTCTATGATTTTTCCCTTTAAAGAGGAGAAAGCTGCTGAGATCTGTTCTGAGCGTTCTTCCAAAAAACCAACAAGCGAGGGGCTGGGTGTTTAAAGCCATGATCCCACAATGGCTAGAATCCAAAATCATCTGAAGGGAAGGGATCACAAAGGTGCTTTTAATGCACGTGCCGCCATACCCTTCACTCCGGCAGTTAACACTCTGTTGTTGAAAATGTATTATGTGTCAGAGTGTTTGGAACTCCGAGATAAGGCTTTCTTTGCTGCTCCCATCCATAGATGGGATGTGTTAACTGGCCAGTCTAGAGTGTCAATGAAAAGGCTATCAGCACACTGGAGTGCCTACCATGCTGCAGTTAAGCCAGTTAAAGAAGAGTTTGGTAAGTATGTGGTGGTGATTAAAGCTCTTTGCCATCCGTGTGAAAATTTAGAGAAAAAACAAACAGCACAGGTCTTTGGCTGTCTGTCTGTGGTTTTACTGATACGTTGTAGTTCAGGAAGTTAATATTCACCCAGTGGTAACTACAGACCAAGGTTGTTGTTTATTTGTTTTTTCAACTCTCAACAAGGTGGTGACAATGCTAGAGGTACTGACTTTTTTTACACGAGCAACAGTCACCTGGTGTAGCATGTAACTGAGCAGGTACTTTACAAACCCGACCAATATGGACTTGCAGTAGGAGAAGAGATAGAAGATCAAGAAGAGGATGGGGAGTTGGCAAGGGATGCTGGATTCATTTTGCAAGAAGAGAACAAGAGGGTGCTGTTTGGGTGTGTTGATTGTTTTCATTCTGAACTTTAAATCAGATCAAGCACCATCTAGGAAGTAGTATCTATGTTTGAGGGTGCTCAAGTGAAGAGCTTCTTATTTGTCACTGAAGAAGAGTTAAAGGTCCTCATTCCAAAGCTGACCACTGTCTATTATGAGTTATCTTAGAGAGTGCTTTTTATAGCGTTTCTCAGTGTGAGAAAGCACATGAAAGCCGCAGAGACTCATCTGAAAGAAGCCGATGTTTGGACATTAGATGTTTTGATATTCATAGCTGAATGGGACTTTGTAGCATCATTCCAAACCCTTCACTGAGTCTAAAATTATTTCTGACAATCTATGTGTCTGTGGCTTCATGTGACAGAAGCGTTTCAAAGCTGAAATTATAAAGGCTACTTGTAATCTGCCATGGGACAGTCAAGGCTTTCCAATCTTTCACTATTGTCAATTGATAGACTATATGGATCTATTGTTCGAAGGCCTGGGAAGGAAAGTCCTGACTTAGCGGAAATGTTCACTAAGTGCTGAAATGCTTGTGTATTTGTTTCATGACCTTATTTCATTTATAACTGTGTGTTCATACTTGTCTATGACCTAGACAGCGTTCTAGTATCAGTTCAGAATCTTACTCACAATAGGCATGAAATAAGAGCAGGTCAAACGTAAAAC
>NW_022111320.1:15616888-15624649 GCF_000313985.2 Echinops telfairi | reverse complement strand
CTAGTGTCATGTTCTCTTTTGGTTAGTAGATTGCCTTTTATACCCAGTCCATACGGATTTATAATGTGAGGCTCCCTGTGCTTCCGGCCCCTCTGAAGTCAGTCACTTTTGCACGGGCACCGCCCCTTCTCCTCTGTGTCACAGGCAAGTGGGCCTGCGGAGTCCTCCAGCGCGTGGCGACGATAAAACACTCAGACTGAAGCCCAGACAGGGCCTATCATGTGGACGGGGTGGGTGGGATGGGCTGCAGCCATCTCACCCCTTTTTGTGCACACGCCTACTGTCGGGCTTGAGCCTTCAGGGGGTCTTTCAGAGCCACTCAGTCTGGACAGGTTTTGTATCCAAGAGAGTCAGAACGGAAGAGCAAGTGTAAGAGAAGCGGGATCATCGAATGCTGGGCGTTTACACCCGTTGCATTACGCTGAGCCTACCAAAGGGGCCCTAATTGAGTCTGAACCGCTTCCTTTCTTATCTGTAGGGATAATGCTACCACCTAGGCTTCATAGAGTACAAAGACACGTGCTTTCCTGCTTTCTGTGTAGTACCTGTTCAAAGCATAATAGCCTTGTCAATCTATGGTAACGCTATTCCCACGTTCTCCTAAGCACTGTATTTAATATAAAACATAAATGAGGGAGGTTTGACAGAATGTGTTAGCACAGACACTGTGTTCTAACTAGTGTTAGATGCCCCATGTATTGCAACTGCTGTGTATTTCTGTAGTTAAGACACAGAGAACAAAACCACAAAACTTCTGTGGGTTGTTTTCTAAACATACTTTCTATTTTAATATTAATACTATATTCAGTCATGGCAATGGAAAGGAAATCTAATCAGAAAGGCTCAATCATACTTTAAAACTAGAAAAGGAAAATAAAAGGGGAGTCAGGTTTCTTTTAGTTTTTAATCACTGTAATTTTAACCCATTCTTAATATCAGGATTGTCTTGGATTAAATTGCATCTAACTTCCTTTAGTAGGGTTGGACATTTTCTTCCGGATCAGAGTTTAATTCTGTATTAAGAGTAAAAGCTGAAAGAATCTGGGGTAAAAATATTTTCAACTTTTCCCCACGCCTCAGACCCACCCACAAACAAGACCATGGCTTATCGTTCTCACAGGAACGTGTGCTTGTAAGCAGCCTAATTCAAACCAAAATTACAGCTAGAAGATCTAAGTTTCAGCAATTTAATAAAAAAGCCACTGAATGTTGAAACAAATTAGAAAGTGAAAGTGAAAAATAATACTCTCTATGTTAGAAAGATTGGAGACATGATTCAGAGCCTCCCCCCATTTATTCTACCACAGTAAAGACCACTTTTATACATATGTTCAAAATGAGATGAATAATTGGGGGCAATTAATTCAGATATTTCACCAGAAATATTCAGACATGCTACATAAAAGTATTTTGGTACTTTCAGGTTTGAGTCAGTGAGGTAATTGGACCAATTCACCATTTCACATGGCCTCGGCAAGTATACCAGTGCCTTAATGACAGCCTAGGGCACAGGATTTCTTTTCCTTCGCAGGCACTTGACACATTTGGGATTTCAAATCAGGAGACCGGGGCTTGAGTCCCTTTCATCCCTATTAGCCACGTGACCTTGGACAAGCCACGGGTCTGTTTCTAAAGTCTGTGCAGCACCCCTGGCACTTTTCATGTGATTTCCAGAACATCAGAATGAGAGCTGTCATTTATTGATCACCAAGTGTTTTACATACATGATTTAGTTTTCACATTAATCACTACTGTGCAGAAAAAAAATTGATGTTCCGAGGAGTTAAAATGTTACACTGAACTATCCAGAGACTGGGCTGAAACTCTGGACCTGGATTCTAATGTTTATCTTATAGGGCTTCTCTAATGAGACACACCCTGGCACATACATAAGGGGTTATTTGTCATATGCGTTCAGTCAGTGCAGGGACCAGGCAAGTTACCTTGCGTTGAACAAACATCCATATTGGTGGGTATTTAAAATGTAGAGATTTTTTTTTTCTACCTTTTCCCAGCAATGATTCCAGGACACTCGAGGAAATGGCTCTTCACTCTGTCGCTGTTGGGGTTGTAACCATATGTTCCAGAAGGACATGTGAAACCTGTTAGCTTTGGCACCATCATCAATAATAACTTGGCCATTTCCCTCTACTTGGGAATCAATCCCTGGGGTTGGATTTGCTAACACCAGCATGAGGTCCCTTATCTAATCAGAGCTGGACCTAACCGTATTTCAGTGCATTTGACAAGGAATGACGTAATGGTCTTAGTTGAAAATGAGATATACATTTGACATTTGAATATCACACAGTTCTATGATTGTAACGGAATTGCCAATAATAGGTTTTCTAAAAGATAAGTTTAAAATAGGGTAATGGTTTTATTCTAGAGCTTTTTATCCCAGCCTCTGGTCACTGTGCCATGCAACCACACACATGTATATATATGTTGACACACGTATATGCTCACTTATCAGCTCAGTAATAGTGACATACCTGTGAAAACAACCAGCTTGTGTCTGTCTTTAAATATGGAGAAGTCACTATTTTTCCATGCTCAAGATTTTCCCACAGACTGATGCAAAAAAAAAAGCTAGCTTGTTGTTTGGATTTCAGTGGTGAGAATTTCCCCATCTGTTCACCATTTCTTTTCCTATCAAATATTTTGAAGGTAACAAAATAGTATACCCCATCCTCTGTAAATTTCCACCAAACTTTCTTATCACCAATATGGATTTTAAGTTAACTAATGAGGATCCTATATAAAATGTATGCAAAACTGGCTCCTCTCGCTAAGAAGAAAGATTTTCTTCTAACTAATGATGGGAGGATTAACCGCATCCCCTACTCACATGCATGATCTATAGAAGAGCTCCAGGAAATAAAGTAATGCTGCAAATGGTTAATTTTACATGAAACAATCGCAAGAGAACTGCAAACAAAGGTCAGTCTTGGGCAAATCTACAAAGACACCATGTGGATCAAATTTTCCAGTCACAGCTTCATCTTGGTAGATTTTCTTCATTTGTGAAAATCTTGCTGTTTCTGCAGAGGAACTGATTAGATGGTCCACTGTAGTGCTGAGCAACGTATTTCTGAAAACGAACTTCAGCTTACAACAATGCAGTCTATTTGCTATGTGTGTTTTTCAATCTGCCCAAGACCAGCTTTTAGGACTTACATTTCAAATTTGACAATTTGCCTTTGGCATAAACGCTCTCTCGGTGGCAGTTCTTTGAATTTTACATAAACAGTACTCAGTTGAGAACTCTAGCTATACAGCCAGGCTTTGTATCATACATTTTTACGCCTCTTCTAATGATTAGCATGCATTGAGATATATTGCTCACACAAAGTTTTGACTTTTGCCTCAGTGAAAGAGAATATCAATATCCACTTTCCCCTCACCTCCTAAACTAACACTTTAGAACAATTGAGCAGGAAGATGAAACAGTTCTTAGAAAAATTTTCAAAAACGTCTTCTTAGAGAAAATCATTTTATCATGACTCAGTTTTCCCTAGAGTCTCCATCTCACCTGAAGGACTTTGCGTTTCTAAGCCCTTTGATTACTATTTAGAAACATAGTGCTCTATGAATGCTAAGACACAGTGAAAAGGAGGCTTTGCTCATTATCATCAAGTAATCAAATGTCCCATATCAGTAAATCAGCATCCAGATTTTTGTGTTCAAAATTTATTTATGCCAGGGTAGAATTTTCCATCAGATTATACCGTAGAACAGGCCACGGACAGTTTTTGCCTAATTCCACTGGGAGTCACATGCAATAGATAATGATTTTGGTACCTCCTTGCCTTACCTTTTCTTGCCTAGGCATGACCGTAATGTACAGGTCCCTGAGCGACCAGGGAGAGCCTACATGAACTGTCCCTATGGACTCACTGATTGGTTCAAGGTTGGATGCCTGACCCACACTGACAATTAATCTAGAGTCTTGAATCCATGACTTTCGGGTAGAAATAGAAATGAGGGGTAATCCATTGAATATAAAATTGTGGGCAGGGCAACAGGAAATGCTGGAGTACTGCTGACAGTCATTTTCCCCACCGTGTGGAGGAAGGCACTGCGCAGTAGAAGACACAGTGAGGAGTCAGGGTGAATGGAAAGGCAGGAATTGAGGAAAGGGACTTCCCAGGGAGATTGATAGCTTTGTCTGGTACATTTTATTCTTTGTCTAGGTTGATTCCACCTACATTTCATTCTCTTGTTACCAAGGGATCCTAATGACATTATTGCAGATCTGTATTGATTCAGGAAAACTTATTAATCATCATTGCAAAGCAGGTCAGAAGATTTGTATGCAGACCTCAACCAATCTAACTTTTTGAAACAATTCAAAGTTCACTGGGGTTTTTGTCTGAAAAGATAAATGACATTGGTCTTCTTAGAGGTAGGGAGTTGGATTGGTGCCTGGCCGCACCAGGACTGAAATATAACATTGCAAAGGTGGTGCAGGACTGGGCAGTCTTTTGTGCATAGGGTTGCTATAAGCTGGAGCCAACTCATTGGTATCTAACCACAACAATAACCCTGAACATAGCCTAGAATTTTTTTGGGTGATAAATGCTATAAAAAACCATACTCACAGAAGTTGAGTTGATTATAATGCCTTTTTCTTATTGTACTCTTAGAGTTTAGTGGCAGATTCAAAGGCCTTTTGAAATAAGAGAGGCCGTTTGTACCTAAATGGCCCCAGATAGCAGTGCTTTGGGAGATGTTGAAGCTGACGTATAGAGACCTTGTCATTCCGTCATTGATTTGCTGTGGGCTTTCGCTTACTGGCTCTTGAGAAGTGGTTTGGGTATCAGCCTGGCTGTTAGTGGGAGACAGATCTGGGTCAGCCAGGCCATGGGTTCTGTTGCATACTAGCTCCATGACCTTGTTCAGTTATTTCAACATCTGAATTTATCTACCCTCCTAAAATTGGCATAATAGTAACCACTTAACATTTTTCTAATGAATAAATTAGATAATATGTATATAATCCACTTATTAAATGAAAACAACCAATTAACTAAACCAAACCAATTCCAATTCATAGTCACGCCACTCTACTGCCCCATAGTGTTTCCAAGGGTGCAATTATTTACAGAGATGGGCTGTAATAACTTTGTCTGGCAAAGCAGCTAGTGGATTTGAACCACAGAACTTTCTTTTGGTTACTAATTGAGGGCTTAACCATTTCTGTCATCTGGGTAATTTAGTTGTGTACTGTTGTTATTAAGTTCCACCCAGTTGGCTCTGACTCCTAGCAACCCTATGTACAACTGAAGCAAGCTCTTCCTGGTCCCACAACCTCCTCCCAATTGTTACTTTTGAGCCCATTGCTGCAACCACTATGCCAGTCTATCTCACTGAGGGTCTTCCTCTTTCACTGGCCCTCTACGTTAGCAACATGACGGCCTCTTCCAGGGACTGTCAGCTGCTTCAGACAGCATATCAAAACAGGCGGGTTGAAGTTTTTCCACCTTCAAAACCCAAGAATATTCTGCTTATACTTGATCCAAGACCGCGTTTTTGTTCTTCTGGCAGTCTATGGTATACTCTATATTCTTCAACAACACCATAATTCAAATCATTCTGCAGTCTTCTTTATTCTTTATCCAACTTTCACATGCATACGAGGGGACTGAAAATACCATTGCTTGGGTCAATTATACTTTAGTACTCAAAATGATATCTTTGTACTGTAACACTTCAAAGGGGTCATGTACAAGATACTTGCCTAATGCATACTATATTGTTTGATCTCTTGACTGCTGCTTCCCTGAGTGTTGATTGTGAATCCAAGTGAAATGAAATAAATCCTTGACAACTTCAGTCTTTTCTCCATTTATCATGATGTTGTCTATTAGTTGTAAAGATTTTTCCTTTTGTACATTAAGTTGTAGACCATAAAAGGCTGCAGGCTTTGTATGCATTCATCAGTATGAGCGTCAAGTCTTCTTGGCTTTCAGTAAGCAAAGTTGTGTCAGCTGCACATCTTGGTTTGTTTATAAGCCTTCCTCCTGGCTTGATACTGTGTTCTTCTTCTTCGAGTGCAGTTTCTTTATTCCCTTAGTTCATAGATTAAATAAGTGTGGTGGAAGGGTAAAATACTGGTACATACCTTGCCTCATTTTAAAAACACACAGTTTCCCTTATTCTCTTGGAAAGGTTTCCTATTGGTTCGCATACATGTTCTGCATAAGCACTATGAGGTGTTGTGGAGTGCTCACTCTGTAATATTATTCATAGCTTGTGATCTGCACAGTTGAACGCTTTTGCATAGTCAACAAAACCTGAATACACTGTTTTATGATAGTCTCTGCTTTTAGCCAAAGCCATCTGACACCAGCAGTGTGATAGTTACGATTTTGTGTCAACTTGGCTAGGCCAGGATTCTCAGTGGTTTGGTAGTTAGTGCCTAGCAATTCCCATGACCTGACCTAACACAATGCAATCACAAGATTTCCTTTTTAGAAACAACACCACGTAGTTCTCCAGTAAAGAAATGTTGTGTGCGGAATTAGATTTTCAGTAGTAAACCCAAGCTACAAACTGGTGATCAGTTTCTCCTTCATACAGTGTATTTCTCACAAATCAAGTATGAAATTCTGCTCACTATCAACAAAGCTCAGGCTTTTCTTATAGAAAAATGTAGGAAAAAAATAAAGTTATTTACCAACTATGTATTTGCAAAATCATTTATGTTATCCTCTTTTTAAAACTTCACATTCTGAACTTTTGATGATTTTCCAAGATTACCACATGGTTTCATAATCTCAGTTATAAATACCATTAGCATGTTGAGCTGGATCTTAATAAGACACACGGTGTTTGTTCTTAATTTGACTGTTCTTTTTTTATTAAAATTTTTTTCATAATCCAATATTTCAAATTGATCTAATGCTAAGCAGTTTTTATTTGAGAGTTTTCAGTGTGAAAAATATTTTTTCTACCTTGAAAATATTGCTTTATCTATGCCAACTACAAAACATTGCTCCAAGTGAGAATCCAATATTTTTCTTGATGAGTCTCTCTCACTACTACTAAAAACTGAAGTTACATTTGATACTTCTTCCATGTGTGGGCGTGCGCGAGCGCTAAGAATTGGAGTTGATGTTTGGTGATTCCCGTCATACTAGGTGCATATCCTCAAGTTCATCTCATTTGCCATCCACCGTGCCACACTTATTGAATCATTTGCCATATATTCAATTTGTAGTGGTCCTCCCTCCCTGTTAAGGATGATGCAGTGTGACAAAGGACTATGACCTAGTTTGAGTCAGAGATGGGCTTAGTGTGGTGCAAACCAGTATTAAGTTAGAACATTGAATGGGAATGTAAATTGCATTTCCAAAGTCTTAAGTTGATATCTAGGAGTAAGTTCAATTTTATGGGGAATATAGAGCTAGAGACACATTCACACACATGTATACCACATCTAAAAGTGTAAAATAATGCTGCTTTTGTCAAGGACAATATGAGTGTTGTGTAACAAAATATATATATTCATACCTCTGAGCCTATAACGTCATTTGTAAGAATGTCTTTGTGTTAGTCCAGGTTGACTAGAGAAACAAATCCAGAGACACTCATATATATGTGCAAGAGAGAGCTTTATATTAAGAAGTAATTATATCAAACAGGTATCCTAGCACAGTCCAGATCAAGTCCATACGTCCAGTGCTAGTCCTTAAGTCTAATACTAGTCCTTAAGTCCAATACTAGTCCATATATCCTTCTTCAGCCTCACGCAAC
>NW_022111320.1:15613874-15615361 GCF_000313985.2 Echinops telfairi | reverse complement strand
TCAGGACCAGTGGTAAGAGTGGTGATACCTGGAGGGTGGAGGGAAGGTGGGGTAGAAAGGGGGAATGGATTACAAGGATCTCCATATAACCCCCTTCTTGGGGGATGGTCAACAAAAAAAGTAGGTGAAGGGAGATGTCCGACAGTGTAAGATATGACAAAATAATAATTTATAAATTATCAAGGGTTCATGAGGGAGTGGGGAGTGGGGAGGGAGGGAAAAATGAGGAGCTGATACCAAGGGCTCAAGTAGAAGGCAATTCTTTTGAGAATGATCATGGTAACAAATGTAGAAATGTGCTTGACACAATGGCTGTTTATACGGATTGTGATAAGAGTTGTACAAGCCCCCAATAAAATGATTAAAAAAAAAAAGAAAGATAAAAAATGTACCTGCTTGTTTGTTGAAGGTAGAAAGGGCTGTCCTGTGTGAATTTCAGTAGGAAATGTGATCCATCCACCTGACAGTCCTAATCTTGGCCCTTCAGATTTCTTGTTCCCCAAACTCAGAAACCATTTCAAAGGAACACATTTTAAGTCTCTCAAGGGTGTCAAACTACCATTTGGATATGGTATAAACCAGCGGTGAGGATTTTTTAGAGAAGGGCTAGAGAGATGGAAACATTGCCTTCAGAAGTCTACAAACCTACATGGAGAATATGTCAAGAAACAATAGCTTCACACATTGACAATTTTGTTTAATAAGATTTTCTATAATCTTGTAACAATACTAGTTGACTCATCCTCTTATTCACAAATATATATTTATACAAATAGAAGAAATTACAAAAAATACTAAAAGCAATATGTAGAATGTAATTAAAAGTGAATTTTAACACTATTTGCAAACTTTCAAATAAAATTTACTTATTTTTTAATGACAAGTGACACATAAATACATTTTTATATAAAAAAATATACCAACAAATTTTTTATATTATAACTCATACCACTCCAAGTGTAACTACATTTTTTGGTTACTGTGTTTCCATACAGATAATTTGCTATTGAATATACATTAGTAGTTTAACAAATTTTTAAAGTAATCTTTTTTTACACTGTCTTTGTCAGGCGTGCTGTAAAGGTTCTGCATGAGTGCAGTGAAGTGTCCTGGAATCCCTTCCCTCCTCAATGTTGTCCTTTGTTTCTTGTGTCCGCACAGTTGAATGCCTTTGCATAATAAAGTACAAGTAAGTGTCTTTATAGTATGATTTACTTTCAGCCAAGATCCAGCTGATGTTAGCAGTGACAACCCTTGTTCCATGTCCTCTTCAGAATCTGGCTTGGTTTCACAGCTCCCAGTCCATGTATTTATGGAACTATTGTTGAATTATCTGCAGCAATCTTTTAATCATTTTATTAGGGGCTCATACAACTCTTATCACAATCCATACATACATCAATTGTGAAAGTACATTTGTACATTCATTGCCCTCATCATTCTCAAAACATTTGTTCTCCATTTAAGACCCTGGCATCAGGTCCTCA
>NW_022111320.1:15610755-15611543 GCF_000313985.2 Echinops telfairi | reverse complement strand
TGTGTTGAAGTCTGCTCCCTCTTTCCCTGTGGAGATATAAACAAAATTTTACTTGCATGTGATATTCATGGTATTATTTGATAATTTGTGTATTCTGTTGGGTCACCTTTTTTTGGAATGGATAAAAATACTAATCTCTTCCAAATTTCTTGACAGAGCTGAATATGTATTTCCAGTGCTTCATCAACTTGGTGAAATATTTCCATTGGTGTTCTGTCAATTCCTGGAGCTTGTTTTTTGCTATTGCCTTCAGTTAAGCTTGATCTTCTTCCTTCAGTACCAGTGGTTCTTGTTCATGTGCTACCTCTGGAAATGATTGACTGTGGACCACTTTTTTGAACAGTGATTTTGTGTTCTTCTTCCATCATCTTTTGATGCTTCTTGTATCATCCACTATTTTGCTCATAGAATCCTTTAATATTTCATTTAAAGGCTTGAAGTTTTCCTTTAGTCCTTTCAACCAGAGAGGATCCCCTGTGTATCTCTAGTCCTTCATGTAGTTATCTGAGACCCCTTTCCTTTTCTGTTCTGCTCCTCCATAAATTCTAGCTGCTTTGGCCTTTCTGAACTCTCTTTGTTTCCTCCAGCCGGAGAGACTACAAGGCTCCTTTTTGGTGTACCCTCCTTGAGTCAAAGCCTGAAAACTGCTTCTAGGCATTAACCTGATGCATTTGTGTGTATGGTACATCTTAGTAGTCCCCCTTTTCAGCAATTACAATCCTGTATGACTTATTTTCCAGTGTCTGAAATTTGTAGGTAAGTATGTGTTTTTACATAAAAATATCAAC
>NW_022111320.1:15608900-15610281 GCF_000313985.2 Echinops telfairi | reverse complement strand
ATGGATTTGAATCACTGACCTTGTGATTAACAGCACCACCAGTAAGCCTACCCCCGTGTTATTCTCTTCCTCTCAGTGCCTCTGAGTGGACTCCAACTCACAGCAGCCCTGTGGTACAAAGTACAACTGCGCTAGCAGCCCTATGCGTAACACACTAACTGCCAGGGCTCTCCACCCCGGTCCCCACAAACACGTACATTCCTGCTGGTAGTTTGCATTGTCCAAGGTGGAAGTGTAAATCTTGGTCTAGTGCATTATCTTCACTATCAGTGGAAGTCAATATACATTTATTTCATGATGCTAGAATTGAGGTTTTGTAAACAAAACTTATCTATTAAATGAAATTAAATATGCAAGTGACATATCTGATCAGAGCCTCAATTTCCTTGTGCATAAAAAATTAATAGCAGTCTTTCCCTTTCTGATGACTGTGTAGTCATTAAGATCAAATCAACTGACGTAGTTCTTTGCAAATGGTCAAGCTCGATGCTTTTGACCGTGGTGATTGCTTTCACTTCCACAGCCATTCAAATACTAAAACTGTTTGAAAGATTTACTTAGAGAAAAATTCTATGAATAACAATAATACTAGCACTTACTCTGAGGTGTCTAGTCTATGTTACTTTTGATTTTTGAAACAGTACAAGTACCTATATTCTTTAGGATTAATGGGGAAAAAAATCTATCTTGGAAGATTCCTGTGTGTGAGCAATGAACATCCTATTCCAAACTAGCTTTAAGCAAAGAAGGAATGTCTTGGCTCATTAACTGGGAAGGTCAAGGGGTGGGCCAAGCTCAGCTGAATCCAGAGGCTGAACAGAGCTGTCAGTGTTTTCACTCTCTCTTTATTTCTCTAGCTCTCTTGTCTCTGCTCTCCACTCTCCTTTCTTCTCAGACTTTCTCCAGGTGGCAGCAAGATGGTTATTGGCAACTCTACACTCGTATTCCAACAGCTTGGCAATAAGAGTAGACAGAATGAGTCTTTCAACAATTTCTTTGGCAGAAAACTGCGGGGTCTTGTTTGGGTCCTTTTCCCCTTTTCTGAACCAATGGCGATGGCTAAGAGATTGGGATATTCAAACTGCTCCAGATCCTTGAGACATTTGGTTAGATGCTGAGGAGTGCGATAGGATTACTGGTCTTTCCCTTTTCAGAGTAAGCAGAGTGTATAATGAAAAACAAAAAATATATGATCAGTGCCACTCCGTTAGTGATCTGGCAGGAAATCACAATCTGTTTGCTACCTGCTCGGTCAAGGAAAGTAGAATTTAGATTTCTTTAGTGAGGTAATTAGTTTTTTGTGCCAACCTGGCCAATAAACACATGTGGGGTTAATTGAAGGGCAGAGGAATAAATGGCTCAGTGAGTCTCGCCTTTCGAG
>NW_022111320.1:15597346-15607546 GCF_000313985.2 Echinops telfairi | reverse complement strand
CCGTTTAATCTAGGAGTTTCAATAAAGATCTCAAAAATAAATAATTAAATATGCAAAATGTGCTGAATTTGGCAATAGCACCTAGATTCACAAGGGAGGAGTTTTTTTAATCTTTCAGGTTGACTTTGTCAGCATTTAATGTGCACACACTACTTTGTATATACCTCATACCTAAAAATATGCAAAAACATACATACATCACAAATGTTTGCATAAAACATCAGAATTCCAGAGACCATTATCAATATGATCATACTGTACCTCTGACTTGTGGTACAAAGAGTACTTGGATCAAAATTATAAGTTACAATTGCATCATCTCAAATATGTTAACATGGATTTTTTTTAAAGTTTGATGTTTAATGTGTATGTTGTTGCTAGGTGCCATCAAGTCACCTCTGAGTCACAGCCATCCTGTTCATAACAGAGTGAAACATTGCCTGGTCCTGCACCACCCTCACAATTGTTATATTTGAATCCATTGTTGCAGACATGGTGTTAATCCATCTAATCAGGATCTTAGTCTTTCCCACTACCCTTCTATTTACTAGGCATGATGTCCTTTCCCAGGGACTGGTCTCTTCTGATAGCATGTTAAAACTATGTGAGGTCGTGCCTAGGCATCCTTGATCCTAAGGAGCATTCTTTTATGTTTGTTTCACGTTAGATTTGTTTGTTCTTTGGAAATTCCATGATCCATGACATATTTTTTTGGTCCTCACCATAATTCAAATGTATTGATTCATTTTTACCCTGCCTTATTGAATGTCC
Organism: Echinops telfairi; assembly: GCF_000313985.2. Classification (NCBI taxonomy): domain Eukaryota; kingdom Metazoa; phylum Chordata; class Mammalia; order Afrosoricida; family Tenrecidae; genus Echinops; species Echinops telfairi. The sequence goes on along the minus strand of NW_022111320.1, from coordinate 15,606,775 downwards.
AGCTTTCACATGAATATAAAGCAATTGGAAACACCACACCTTGGGTCAGGTGCACCATAGTCTTCAAAGTGACACTCCTGCTCTTCATCATGATGGGTGAAAAGCCTCAAATTAGAGTTACTGGAGATCCAGAGGAAAGATTGCTGCCAGACAACAAGCAGAGGAATATCTCCTTAAACTACTAGAGACGGTCCAGTAGAGGGCTATCCTGAACTTCCTGTCAGTGAGAATTTCAACATAAAGGTAAACCCAAGTTTCTTAAAGTAGGAGCACAGCAATGCTTGTTGGGAGACTCTATGGACAGACCATTAGCACAAGCTGTTTCTGTGAGCCCCACTACTGCCCACAACAGGTGACTTTTCCTGGTCCCTGAAGCAATTCAACTACCAAACCTCTTACCTCAGAGTATGTCCCATTGGACTCCCTGAAGGGAACAAGGTTGGACATTACATAATGATTAACAGAACATTGCACCAAGAACACACAACCTTAATAAACATATATGCACCCAATAAAAGACCTTCAAAATTCATCAATCAAATACTCAGAGTTGAAACATAAATAAACAGCGTGACAACAATTTTAGAAGATCTCAGCACACTACAGATAATCAGGCAAAAAACAATAGAACTAAACAACACAATTAACCAGCTCAACCTCCAAGACATCACAGAACATTCCACTCAGCAGCACAGTATACATTCTTCTACAGCACACACACACACACACACACACACACACACACACTCCATACTCTAAAATAAATCATATGTTAGGCTACAAGAAAAGCTTCAACAAATTCAAAGGCATTGAGATCTTGCAGTACATTTCCTCAGATTATGATGCAATAAAATTGGAAATCTAAAATAGGACAGGGCCATGAAAACAAACAAATGGAGACTGAACAACATACAACTTAAAATGGACTGGGTAACAGATCAAATGTGGAATTAAAATTAAGAAATTCCTTGTACAAAGATTATAACAACACATCAGTCTAGAACCTTTGGGACAAAGCAAAAGCAGTTATGAGAGGGCAATCAATGTTCACATGAAAAAAAAAGGAAAAATCCCACACCCACTTCTTAACACAAGACTTTCAACTATTAGAACAAGGGCAACATAAACCCTCCAACACTGTAAGAAATAAAATCATAAAGATTAGAGGAGAGATAAATGAACTGGGAAAACAGAAAAACAATGGAAAATATCAATAAGACTAGAAGGTGGTTCTTTGAAAGGACAAAAATGATAAACTGCTTGCAAAGTTACAAGGAAAAAGAAAGAGAAGATGAAAATAACTACAACTAGAGATGAAAAGGGTGATGTCACAATAAAGCCAAATGACATAAAAAGAATAAAAACACAGTGCTACGAGAGGCTGTACCCCAACAAGTTCCATAACCTAGAAGAACAGACAAATGCCTAGAAATACACCATCTACTCAAACTACCACAAGTGATGTAGAACATCTGAGCATAACAGACCCATAACAGAAAAAGAAATAGAGAAGGTCATTAGTAAAATCCCAACCAAGGAAAGCCCAGGATCAGATGGCTTCACACGGGGTTTCTACCAACGCTTCAGGGGAGAGCTGTCACCAATTCTGCACAGACTATTCCAGAATACTGAAAGGGACAGCAGACCCCCAAACTGATTCTATTCCAAGACGAGAGAAAGACCTCATAAAGATAGAAAACGACAGGCCAATATCCCTTAGAGCACAGATGCAAAACTTCTCAACAACATTCTGGTCATTAGGGTCCAAGAACACATCAAGAAAATAGCTCATCACGACCAAGTGGATTTTGTACCAGGTATGCGCAGATGGTTACACATTTGAAAAAAAACAAATCAATGTAATACACCACATCAACAAGATAAAGAGTAAGAACCACATGCTATTAATATCAATGTGAGGGGTACCCCCCCCTGCCAAATGGGAAAAAGCCCCATTGGGTGAAACTTTCATAGTACACATCCTCCCCCTACGCCCGGCTCCCATCCCTTCTGCTAGCATCAAGCAACTCACTGTGAGTTAGTGCACCCAGTGGTGTCACCTGGGAAGGTTCTCTCTGGTCATAGTGAATTTTTTTGTAAAGCAGTTTCGCTTAAACCTTGTTTTTTTTTTCCCCTGCTTGGGAAAAATGTTGCAGAAACTGTGGTGATCTTGAACACAGTTTGCAAGGACAGTACTATGGGAAAAACTCGTGTGTGAGTGGTTTTCTCATTTCCAAAAAGGTGAAATGTTGATTGATGACAAACCTCATTCTATCTGTCAAGTTCCTGAATGGACAAAAATGTTGACTAGTAGCTCATTTGGAGTTCATTCCACCAGGTCAGGCTGTTTATCAATTTTTTTAATTTAGAGGTTCTGAAAAGATTGCATAATAGTGTTCGGGGGTGGTGTGGTGTGGTGGGGTGTGGGGGGAGCAGGGGGGAGGAGGCCTGATTTGTAGCAGATGGGGGACACATTTTGCTACCACAACCATGCACCTGCTCATGCAGCCATCTCAGTGTGCCAGTTTTTGGCATAAACAACATGCCTCCCACACCGTACTCACCTTGCTCTGTGCTACTTCTTTTTGTTTCCTTGACTGCAGAGGGGTATGAAAAGACAGCGATTTGATGATGTAGAAGAGGTGAAGAAAAAAAATGAGGGAGATTTTGGCAACCATTCAAACAGATGAGTTTGAAAAGTGTTTCCAAAAATGGAATCACGGATTTGACAAATGTATTAAGCGTAACAGAGAGTACTTTCAAGGTGATAAGTTTGTTTTGTAAACAGTTAAATATAGAACTTTGAAAAGCCAAATTCCAATTTTTGGGGGTACCTCCTCATAGATGCAGGAAAAACATTTTACAATATCCAACATCTCTTTCTAATAAAAACATGCAACACAATAGGAATAGAAGGGAGCATCCTAAACACAATAAAGACATATATGAAAAACCAACAGCCAATATCATAGTCAATGTGGAAAAACTGAAAGCTTTATTGCATCAAAGCATCACACATAAGTCTAAAAGAATTATAGACTGTAGCTGGACACCTCTTACATCTTACTTAGCCTGCTGAACGTTCTTTCTGCAAAAGCATAGATAACATCCAAATATTTTCAGATATCATTGTTTTGAATGGTTGTGACTTGCTGAATTAAAGCACCTGAATTTGATACAAGCTCAATGTCACTTCCTTCAAGAATTAACTCACCTTTCTGGGCTTGAGAAATGGATGAAGCAACACCTGTCCTCATTGAAACTTCCAGATGTATTTTTCACCCAAGAAGTTATGGATTGCAACACGAGATCCATTCTCCCGAATAACTACATTGATAGGGAAATGGGCACACACAGACGTCATCTTGTATCGGAAGCCCAGGGTAATGCCTTTATCATGTTCTATATGTGACTACCGAGAGCGCGGACTGTAGCCAATTTCTGTTTCCCCACCACTTGTCAACTCCAAGCCTCTTCTTTTTCTTTCCAAAGAGACTGAGTTCTAAGTCCCTCAGCAGGGTTCCACTGGAGTCCTTCACAATAATGGTGCGTCCCTTCAGGGCACGTGCAACTGGTCCTTGGGAATGATCTTCATTCTCGCATTAGATGCAGCAAAGAGCAAAAGACATTATGCATTTGAGATTGTCGCTTTCTTTTTTCTCAACCTTTGTTCCTATTCTGAACAGAGGTGGAAGGTAATTATTTTGCACTTGGCATCAGTCTACTATTCTCTTTTAAATGTTGCTAAGCCATGGTCTCAAAAGGCCTGCAAAGAATATCTATCTGTATCTTATACCATCTGACAGTTCCCAAAAAGTTTGACATGGTTTCTAAGGCAGAGAATGAGAAAATAAGAGATGCATGGTCTTGGTAAATAATTTACAAAGGGTGGAAAGGTGTGTTTGGGGATCTTGTTGCTCTGTGTTTGTTTGTTTTATGTTGTTTCAGATAAGGGAATGAAAGGCAAGATTATTTGCTTCTCTGTCCAGATAACATTAAGTCCTGAGGTTGTGATGGTGGTAAAAACAAAATAAATAACTCCTGTTCTCTCTCCTGTTCTCTAAAGGTTAGACCTCCATTTCCTGAATAGTCTTCAAAAATATATTTTATCAATTCTGAACTTGTTTGATATATAAAATGAATTTCATAAAGTTAAGGGTCATATACAAATAAAATATGATTTATCAGTCAAAGGCATTTCCTGACCAAAGGCGCACTGCATTACCTAAGGAACATATCCTAAACCACAGCTTTGCTCTAATGGTGGCTTTTAAAAATTCCTGACCTCCCACTAGTTGTGCTCTGGCAGAGTTTTCCGGTTTCAGCAGTGTGCTCTCTTCCCATCAAACAGCTTTCAGCAACATTATTTATTTGGGTAAAAACAACAGGAGTGGAGAAGAGGGACCCATCAATTCCAACGCAGACAGAAAAATGACTGGAATTATCTGGTTCTGGAGTGATTTTGCTTTTCACTTCATGAAACATCCCACACATTCATCATAGGTCAGCATTCTGATTGCGCTTCCACCTCACCACTGTGTTTGTCAGTTCAAATAACGTTTAAAGTCTCGTCTCTATGTTTGTCTGAGCTGCTGGTGGTGCCTGGGTTTTGACTCCTGGGTCTTTCAGTTTCAGTCCCAGGGGCGGTCTTTCCCGCACGTTCTTTCTTCTCCTTGGCAGCAGCCTGTCCTTGGGCAATGTGACCCGGAACTGCTCTGCAGGGTTCGAGCTGGGGCCAATCTGCCTGCAAAACAAAACAAAACGAACCCATTGTCCTTTAGTAAGTCCTGACTCTTGGCAACCTCCCTTGTTTCAGAACTCAGGCCGAGGTTTTTTTGGCTGTAATTTTCTCAGAAGCCCATCAGGAAGAATTCACCAAATTTTAGGTTCGTAAGAGAGCACAGTTTGTGCCGCCCTGTGACATGTATGTGATTTAGCAGTGCATTTTGGGTCAGCTGGAAATGCACATCAAGACTTGGGAGAACACCTTGGACTAGGGGCATCTGAGCAAATCAGTCAATCTAGCACAATGAAGCGAGCTCTGGCCGGGGACTGACCTCTTCCACTGGAGCATGTACTTTGTTAGTGGTAGACATCCCTATAAACTCATAAACAACAACAATAACAAGCAAAAATGGTAATACCCAACTGATTGACTGAAATACGATTGTGGTAAAAATTGCATCATGTATGACAACATTTTTTAAAGCTTTTATGCCCCTGTCATAAAATTGTTGCTTTCCTAAACATAAATTCCTTGAACACAGTTAAATGATTTGCCACAGAACCGTGGCTGTGGATTTAGCTTCCTAGGATCCAATTACATCATCATCTTTGTCTACCCACTGTGTGCATGGCTGCCTGCAAATGTGGTACCCTGTGTCTATGGATACCTATGATAAAGAAGTTTGTCTACCACTTGGTGCCGTATTTCCTGGTACAAAGAGCAACATTTGTTAACAGTTTTTTCTTAATTTTTTTCAGTTTCTGCACCATTTTGTGATCATTTGTTACATAACACTATGCAAAGTGAAATCGGATCCTGGTCGTGTAAGAATTATCCCAAGGTATTTTTCAGGAAAAGAACCAAGACATCCATCGATGATGCTAATGGCGTCAGTGGCACCTCTCTTCCATTGCTGGGTTGGCTCATTGTTTACCTAATTGCCAGTAATAATATTTCATTCTGTAAAGAATGTTGGCACCAGACGCCCAGGTTCCAGTTTATTGATGGCCCAGAGTTTATGAACTGATGCCCTCAGCAGGTTGCTGCCCTGATGAATGGCAATCACTGTGGCTCCCACAGAGGCAATTGTAGCCAGAGCATTTACTCCTTTCAAATAATTACCCCTCAGAAGGCTGAACAGGTAATTGTAACATCTGAAAACCATGCTTTTGGCTCAGAATCAAAGAGTATTAATCTCCAGAACAGAGGTGTTTTGGAATGACCCAAAGGAACTGTTAAAGCATGGTCCCAAGAGTCTTTAATTTTAAGATGAATTGGGGAAAGCTAAGTAAGGTCTCCTTACTCCCCGACACAAAGTACAGTGCCGTAAAGACACCCCAGTCCCAGTCAAAATTACCCACCTTTTTGAAGTCCCACCACTCTATGATGCTACTAGGTTGAGACTTGAATTGTCCCTGTTAGTATACCCTCTCAAGCTACACAAAGCACCCTGCTCTTGCAAGGCTAACTTGTCCATTAACCCCACGAAGTATCACGTGCTCATTCATGCCTCAGAATATTTGTTCAGACTTCCTTCTCATCACGTAATCATGCACAGGATGAAAATGAGAGTAAAATTATTTGTGAAGAAATGTGTTTTTGCATGGTGATATAGGTGTGCTTATTTCCACCAGGGAGAATCAATTTAAGAGCAATTAAAAACAACACATTCATTACCAACTCACCAGCGCTATAGAGGGAGGTAAAATCTTGAGAGTCCTGCATATATCCTTCATATAATGGCAAGATTAATAACAACCTTCTCACTGTCCATTTTGTGCTGTGGAAGAAATGGGGAAAATAAAAGAAATGGGAAGAAAAATGGCTATGTTTGCATAAACTTTAATTTGGGAGGAAATACTGCACCACAGTGTGAAAGAAATGTAAATGAGAAATGAGAAGCCACTGCACTGTGACTTTGGGGGAAACAGAAAAAAGAATGAGCATCAGGAAAGAGAGTTGAGTCACATCCACAACTTTGCAATTTTTTTGCGTGTGGGATGAGGGTCAGAACTTTTTGTAAGACTGAAGGAAAAGACGCAGTAGGAAGGAAAAAAATTTCCCAATTACAAAAGATCGCAGAAATATAATAAACTGATTTTACATTTAGGACAACTTGACATTTAAGCATGAGTTCTTCACTTGTTGAAAGTAAGGTTGGTGTGCTGAAAAAGGGAACGTGGTTTGAGTCAAGCCGTCCTCTACGTGCCAGTGAAGCATCTTCATTCACGTAGCCGGGGACTTAACAGATACATTCAACTCCCCATCATCAAGTCCATTCTGACTCGTTACGACCTAATCCAGGGTTCCCAAGGCTGCTCGTCTTTATGAAAGCACAAGTCTCACCTTTCTCCCATGGCTAGATCACCACATTTCCGATTGATTAGTAATGTTAAAAGGAGTCATTAGAAAATGTCCGACTGAACGATGACTTAGTTCAGAAGCCCCTCATGAAGAGAATAGAAACGAAAAAAATATAATTATGAACATAGATAACTATGGGATATCTTAAACCAATCAAGTTCAATCAAGGTGAAATCAAATGTGAAGTAAATCTTTAAGTTTACAGTCAAATACACACACAATAACGGCAGTAACAACAACAAAACAAAATGGATTTAAGGTAGGACAAGATAAAGATAAACTAAGGAGATAAATAACCCAATACCTCAAATGCTTAAATACTCATCAGTCTCCTTCTTATATAATCATAGCCTTGTTCTGCTAATTGGATTTTTGGAAGGGAGATTTCTACAGGCTCATGAAACCAGCTATGGATTTAAGAGAGCACTTTCAGGTGCTTGCCTGAGGATGATAAATATCTGAAACACGGATGATAAAAAAGACTTAATTTGCAGGCCAACTCCAATTGATTTGCAGTTGACTGCCTGGAAAGATGTGCTGAGGTAGATTCACAGGCAGCTTCCAGATCCAACAGGAAGGTGTGTGGTGCCTGGTTGGTAATTTTGGCCAGAATGCCATTCAGGAGGTGGCTCTGGTCTAAATTGCTCAGAAATGGAAGCACTGACCCATTGGAGTGGAAGCTGCCTTAATTGCCTTGCCTTATGAGCTACTAGGAGTAATTTGTTTTTTAAGTTGGCTCCTATATCTTGAGATACCTAAAATCTTTCATTGCAAGCTCTTTTGCCTTTCATGCCATGAATGTTCCAAAAGAAAAAGACTGAGGGGAGTAAAACTCACTCTCTTTACGTGAAAAGTCCGTCATGGCCATGGCGGTTCCAGACCCATGCTCTTGTCACTGAGACAACTTCAGCAGCCCCAGGCCTTCATTCATCATCATCTCCCTGACTAGCTCTCCACACGTGGCACGTAAGCGTAAGTGGTGATGACAGCCATTCATACCAACTGAAGCATAGTTTTACCCCATAGTCATGCAGGAGAGTAGGAATTGTTCTGTAACTGTGTCAAATTCCCTGTGTGCTAAGGTTTGTATGGTCACAATGAATTCTGTTGATCTGGGCTTCTATTAGTTACATAGAGGCGTTCCTCACTGATATGTCATATGGCACCATTTTTAAAACAATCATTTCATTGAGGGCTCATACAATTCTTGTCACAATCCATACATATAAAGATTGTGTCACGCAGATTTGTACATTTGTTGCCATCCTCATTCTCAAAACAGTTGCTTTCTACTTGAGCCCTTAATATCAGCTCCTCATTTTTCCCCTTCCCTTCTTCTCCCCCCCTCCCTCATGAACCCTTCATAATGCATAAATTATTATTATTTTGTCATATATTACACTGTCTGACATCTCCCTTCATCCACTTTTCTGTTCATTCCTCAGGGAGAAGGTTATATGTAGAACCTTGTAATCGGTTTCCCCCTTTCTACCCTACCTTCCCTCCACCCTCCAGGTATCACCACTCTCACCACTGGTCTTGAAGGGGTTATCTGTCCTGGATTCCCTGTGTTTCCAGTTGCTCTCTGTACCAGTGTACATCCTCTGGTCTAGCCAGGTTTGTAAGGTAGAATTGGGATCACGAGGAAAGTTATATGTTTCATCATTGCTACCTTGCACCCTGACTGGCTTATCTCCTCCCCACCACCCTTCAGTAAGGGGGTGCATATGGCACAATTTAAGGCAAATTATGGGGGATACTTCTCTTGAAATCATCCATTGATTCCCAGGACTCTGTACTTTGGCCATTCTACTCTAGTGCTCTGTCTGCTACTTACTTATCTTTCTTACTTCCATCTCTGTCATAGATTAAGCAAATATTCATTGATAATGTCCTATAACCAGTTACCTGATATGTAACAGATAGCATACTAGGTACTTGTTTATACATTTGGGTTTAATAGGTAGCTTAGGGAAAAAGGAGTTGTCCCTTAAAGGCCAACCTATCAGCCAGGAAAAGGGTCCTTACTAAGAGATCAGGCACACACGAGAAGGTTCTGGGAAGAGACATGCGCAATAGGGAGCAGTTATGTCACATGCACCTTTGTTTGCCCACTCAAACCTTGTGCACGCATAGTAAGGACCAGTGATGTTACACATCACATGCACACTTGAGCTCATCCACTAAAATCCACCAATAAACACAACTGCGGCCTCCAAATGTATCTGGGAGGAGACCAATCAGAGAGACGATATATAAATGAAGATGCAGCCTCCGGCTTCCTTTTTTGGTTCTATGAGTTGAACATGCTCAGAATATTTTAAACTGAAAGAAACAAA
>NW_022111320.1:15589089-15597188 GCF_000313985.2 Echinops telfairi | reverse complement strand
TGGTGCTGAATGAAGAAGTTCAAGTTGCACTGAATGCATTAGCTAAAAACAAGGGTACAGGAATTGATGGAATACCGATTGAAACATTTTAACAAGCTGATGAACACGGGAAGCACTCTTCTTTACAAGAAAATTGGGAAGACTTTTGCCAACTGGCTGGAAGAGATCCATATTTGGGTCCATTCCAAAGAAAGGTGACCCAACATAATGCTCAAATTATAGAACAACGTCATTGATATCAGACACAAATAAAATGTTGCTGGAGGCCATTCAACAATGGTTGCAGCAGTACATTGACCCCTGCCAGAAGTTAGGGCTGGCTTGAGAAGAAGGCCTGAAACAAGGGATGTCATTGCTGAGACCAAATGGATCTTGGTTGAAAGCTGAGAATGTCAGAAAGATGTTTACTTGCATTTTAATGACTACGCAAAGGCATTTGACTGTGTGGGCTGCAATAAACTATGGATCACTTTGAGAAGAATGGGAATCTGGAACACTTCATTGTTCTCATGAGGAACTTGTACATGGATCAGGAGGGTGTTGTGCAAACAGACCTGCATGCCTTGAAATCAGGAAAGGAGTGTGTCAGAGTCACATCCTCGCACCGTACTTACTCAATCGGTATGCTGAGCAAACAATCAGAGAAATTATCTTACATGACGCATGTGGCATCTGGATTGGAGGAAGCCATATTAGCAACCTGTAATAGCAGATGACAAAATCTTGCTTGCTGAAGTGAGGACGATTTGAAGCACTTGCTGATGAAGGTCATAGTTTTCAGCCTTCAGTATGGATGATAATTCAATGCACAGAAGACCAACCTCCTCACAACTGGCCTAAAAGGTAGCAGATTCAATGCAGAGAAGGTTGGAGTTGTCAAGGGTTTTGTCTTGCTTGGTTGCACAATACATGCTCATGGAACCAACAGTCAAGAGACCAAGAGTTGAGTTGCATTAGGTAAATCTGCTGCACAAGATCTCTTTAGAGCAGCGGTTCTCAACCTGTGGGTCGAGACCCCTTTGGGGGTCAAACGACCCTTTCACAGGAGTCGCCCGATTCATAACAGTAGCAAAATGACAGTGATGAAGTAGCAACGAAAATAATTTTATAGTTGGGGGTTCCCCATCACATGAGGAACTGTATTCAAGGGTCACGGCATTAGGAAGGTTGAGAACCACTGTTTTAGAGTATTGAAAAGCATGGATATTACTTTGAAGACTAAGGTGCCCCTGACCCAAGCTATGATATTTACTATTGTGCCTTCTGCACATGAAAGCTGTACATTGAATAAGGAAGACCAACGCAAAATCTCCGCGTTTGAATTGTGGTGCTGGAGAAGACTTTTGAAAGTACCAGGAACTGCTAAAAGGACACACCAATCTGTCTTGCACGAAGTATGACCAGTGCTCATTAAATGCAAGATGGCCAGACTTGGTCTTGCATACTTTGGTCAGCCTGTCAGGAGAGACCTTGGAGAAGGTCATCCATCATGCAAGGTCAAATGTAGGGGCAGCGAAAAAGAGAAAGGCCCTCAAGGGGATGAATTGACTTCCTGGCTGCAACAATGGCTCTGGCATGGAAACGCTTTTAAGGATGCTGCAGGACCCTCAGGCGTTTTGTTTTTTGTGCATAGGGTTGTTATGGGCGGAACTGACTCAAGGGTACCGAACAACAACACCCCTTCTTTCCTGATCTCGCCACCTATCTCTCGACATGGCCTAACATGCTGCCCTCCACACTTCCTGAAGACGTCCCATCCTTGCCTGTAAGACTGCACTATCAAAAGTGTTATTTTCACTGCTGAAAATTTACTTTGACTGGGAATCATGGTCCTATCACTTGAAATCTTTTCACATCAAGAAACAAGAACTGAGGAAAACCATTATCCCAGCCAACAGAAGAGATCGGCATGCATATTCATGCCTTGTGTCCGTTTTCTGATTGGGTGATTGCATTTTTCTTAAGATTTATATTTTTTCATAGATTTTGGAGATTAGCCCTTTATCTGATGTTTTATTACTCACTATTTTCGCCCAATCTGTGGGCTCTCTGTTGACTCTTTTGATGAAGTCTTCTGTAGTGTATAAATGTCATATTTTTAGTACATGTCCTAGTTCTTTATTTTGTCTTGCATAATGTGGATATTTTTCATGATGTTCGGTGCTGTGTTTAAGTCTTGTATTGGGCCCCTTAGTCTGTCCCTATTTTTAAATTGATTTGTAATAATTGAGCATTTTACGTTTAAGTCTTTTATCCATCTTGAGTTTGTTTTTGTATATGGTGTGAGGTGGGTTTTTTTTTTCATTCGTTTGCAGGTGAAAATCCAGTTTATCCCTAGTACCATTTCTTAAAAAGGCTGTCTCTTGCTTATTTAATGTGTTTTAGTTCTTTATTAAAAATCACATGTCTTTAGGTACTTGGTTGTATTTTTGGTTCTCAATTCGAATCCATTGATCTTAATATCTATCTTTGTACAGTATCATGCTGCTTTGATTACCATGGCTATAAAGGTCTGGGAGTGAAAGGCCTCCTGTTTTGTTTGTATTTATTCAGTCATGTGGTTCTCTCCTGCCCCTCATGACCACTGCCCATACTCGTGTGATGACCTTGTCATATTGTGGCTGGCAGCAAAGGTTTTTGCACTAGCATCATAAATTGCATTGTAGTCTCTCTTTGTAAGCTACATGAAAGTTTTCTTTCGATCTTAATGTCTAATGATGATACTTCAATTGATTTGTAGAGGAGCACATATGAGTATTATGAATATATAACTTATCATTTATTTTTTCTCTCTTTTATTAGTTGATATTTTATCCATTCATTCAGCAAGTAGTCCTTGGACATAGAGTGCTTCTTAGGCTCTGTTAAAGAGATAAAGGAGAACCAGATTTTGTCCTTGTGGATAAAATGTTCTTGGGGAAATATGATGTGTTAGTCTGGATACATTAGAAAAACAAATCCACAGAAACTCATGTATAAGAGAGAGTTTTATATAAAGGTTAAGTGCACATCAAGAAAATATCCCAACGCAGTGCTGCCCAAGCCCACAAGTCCAACATTAACCCATATGTCCGACACCAAACCACAAAGTCCTCCTCCATCTCACAAAACACACACTATGATGTCGACTGCAGGAGGAAAGATGAATCAGTGAACGTGTTAGCATCTCAGCGCTGGCAAGGGTCTCCACATGGCTTCACCAGCACCCAGGGCTGCATCAGGGTAGGTCCATGTGGCTTCTCCTTGGGGATGTCTTACAGGAAGTGAGGCTTGCCAGCTGAAGCAGGGAACCGGCTAAGGCAGCTGCACCCTGGTCCAACCATCACAAAACAAGAGACCCAAGAACTCGAAAGGCGAGACTCACTGAGCCATTTATCCCTCCACCCTTCAATTAACCCCATATGTATTTATCGGCCAGGTTGGCACAATAAACTAAATACCTCATATGATATGCCAAGAGCTAGAACACAAGCCTATGATATAAGGTAAAAATGGTCCTGCAATAAAAGAGGAAGGGTCTAAGAGCTCTTGAAAGTAAGTAGTTGAAGCAGTCAAGAATCACAGGCAGCATTTTAGATAGAACTTGAAGAGAGAAGTTTTGGCTTTGTGGAAATGGCGAGATAAGACTGAGAACACATTGTAAAGCTATGGCCCGGAGAGTATACAAGGTGTTGCGGAATGCCATGTAGGTTATTATCCTTAGAGTTTTGAGGGCCTGGAGCACTTACTGCTCTAATGGCTTTGTGTCTCTGTTTTGGGGCACTTTTATTGGAAGTTACTACTGTTCTTGGGCTTTTTAACACTGTTTTTGGATTTATTTCCTTAAAATGAATATTTTTTCACCTTTGCCACACTAGAGGCTTTTCACACTCTGCAAAGTTTGATTAAATAACTTCTAGCCAAGTTTGCCATCATTTCTGTGTGCCAGTTGCCTTCCCAATTAGATTATAGACTGTCCAAGGCCAGGAGCTCGTGCTTCCTAATCTCACATACACTAGAGCTGCGAGCCAAGCACAAAACAGGCACTCAATAAATACTGGATGATTTATGAGGTATTTAGTTACAAATGAATGAATGTGTCCGCAGAAAATGTGGTAGAAAAATGTTAAATGAATATTCACATTTATCCCATGGAAAAAAGGAAACATTAATTTAAGATAGGGCACAACTAAATAATTCTTAGTATGCTTTCGTCCTGTTAAAAATGTTTCTTCAATCAAAGACACTCATTTTGGATAAGTATCGCCGTCTGGATATAGCTCTAAAGATCTGGCATAGGAAAAAAGTAGGAAGGGAAAAAGAAAAAGAAAAAAAACCTTAGTCGCTTCAGTTTTAATGCAGTACTCTCAAGCTTATGCTGAAATGATTCATATGCTATTGCTTAGATCCGTTCATACATTTTTTACAAAATGATCATTAAAAAATAATTTTATCTATACCTTACGTATCACACAATTCAGTCATTCAATTACATTAAGAAGAGTTGCACAATCATCTCCACAATAAATTTCAGAACATTTCCGTCTCATACTCATTGTTAGCTCGCCCATTTCCCCTCAAATCTCCCCTGCCATGTCCCTAGATAATTATTAGTCCAATTACTGTCTATATAGATTTATGTATCCTGGATTTCATATACAGAAAAGCAAATAAAAAACAGGCAGGAAGCAAACAAACAAACAAACCCAAACAATGACTAGACAGAGAAACACCTCAATCAAAAAGAAATCAGGAAATACTAAAAATGGAAATAATTTAAAAATAGGAATATCAAATGATACGACATTACATTTTAACCTAACTACATTGGCCACAATGGACTTTTCAGTGCATTCTGTATGACGCAAGGCCATTTGCATCCCTGGACAACAGTCATATGGGGAAACTGCAAATGGATTTTGGGCTTCTACTGTCATCCATAAATTTCTGCAAACTGGGTGTTCATAATTTAAGCTCTGACACCATTCTCTCCTTCAGATTTGAATTTTATTATTTACAATCCTTGGATCGCACAGAGATATATTTCATTTTTATCTATTACCCAGTATACTTACTTAGAGGTAACAGCAGATTCAAATTCAGAAACTACAGTTGTTGGTTAATTCATGGACATTATGTTTTTGAAATATGCCTGTGGGATGATCATATTGTTGTTAGTTACTGCAGAGTTGATTCTGACTCATGGTAACCCCATGTGATACATGTACCTCAATATTTTCAAACCTATGTCCTCCCAGGGGCAGATTGTCAGGCTAGTATCCAAAGAAGCTTCTGGTGAATTTGAATGGTCAGCTTTCAGCTCATATTAAGCACTGAAACGTTTATGTCACCAAGAAGGTTTTCAAAGCTGTAATCCTTATGAAAGTTTCTCCCTGTGTGTTTGGGTCCAAAGGCCTGATGATCTCCTGGAAAATGGGCTACTGAATATTCTCTGGAGCATAATTCTCCTCAGCATATCTGGGTTTATTGTAGAATGAAACTTAGTCTTTAAGAAAATAAGTTATGAGACCTGAGAACAGAGTTGCGAGCCCGAATTATGTACATGCAATATGATTATATACTGTTTGAGCTGATATTACCAGTAGTAACATTTAAATGCCTATTATCTAAGAAGATTACAGGAAAAAACATGCATTATTTCTTTGACTGATATTTGGGTTTACATTGCTGCTGCTTCCTGCCTAAGAATGTCTGTCGCTCCCCCAGAGAGCAGTTAGTTACCTCTCGCTTCCTATACTAATATTCTGCTAAGTATTTTTCCATGCAAGAGAAAGTTTGACAAACTACCTACCTAGTTCTCACTTTTACTATCAATATATATATATATATATATAGATTTCATCCATATTTTTTGTCTACTCAGTTCTATGGTGATTTCTCTTATGGTAAAAAAGCTCGTATCTTTCTATGCAGTTTTGTTTGCTCTCTTAAAATGTTTTGAACAAGGGTTATTAGTTTTTTAAGATGTCTACATAGTATAAAATGTAATAATTAAAACTGAGCTTTAAGTTATATTACTCTATCTAATAAAAGAAACAATGATAACTTCTGACTTTGTCAAAACTCACAAACTATTATTGTCCCCTGGAAATGTGACCCAGTACTGGGTTTTCTACTCCCATAAACAGTTGTAATCTTGGAAATCCGCGAGGGTCGATGTGAGTCAGCATTCACTTGATGATGAGTTAATCTTAATTGACATCTTTTTATGTTTCACAAACAATTCAAGGAATTGAGAGTACTTTATCTTCATTTATCACCTCATGGTTTTTATGTTATTGCCATATTCTCCACATGTTTTAAATCTAATAAGACATTCTCTTTAATGTCCTAATCCCTCAAGGTTTATTTACAATTTCTCTCATATTTACCTCTTCTATGACTCATTATTCCTTCTCATATTTCCTGGCTCACCTGTGAGATAATTTTCCCTCTGCATGAAGGACTCCCTCTAGTATTTCCATTAGTGACTCTGTTGATGATACATTCTCAGGTTTTGCTTACTACAAAATGTCATTAGTTTGAGTTTATTTGTAATGACAGTTTTATAAAATCTGGAATACTTTGTTGGCAATAATATTTCCCCCCCAGCACTTTGAAAATACCATTTCGTTAGCTCCTGGCCTCTTATCATTGATGATCAGTCTTATTGTTGCTTATTTATATGGGGATATACGTTTTTTTTCTTCCACTTCTTATTAAGTATTTGCTTTATAGTGGATTTGGCGTTTCACTATGGTGCCATTCTTTCTGTTTATTTTGTTTGGCATTAGTAGTGATTTTCAACCCATTTAATTGACTCATTTGTTTTGAAAATGTTCTCTTTTTTCTTCTGGGGCTTTAATCTCAATTACTGTATTTTGTGTATGACACACACACATATCTTGTATATCTATTACTTGTCAAGAAACCTACTGTACATATGTCTGTGTGCTGCTCAATTTTTAAACTTTTTGTGAGAGGCTTTATCTACAATAAACTAATGTCTCATTATAAGGTCATGAAAGTGTCTGCTATAAATAACCATTCAGTTTTTTTAAATGGAAAAAATAGTTCTCTAAAACTGTTTGGCAAGGATTCCTGAAATGCATTCTTGAGCCTTAAATGATTTTCAGAGAATTTATTGCTGAAAACAAAAATTGGGAAAGAAGATGAGAGAGAAAAAAGGAGGAATACAGAATTTGCTTAAGAAATTGAAGGCAGTGAAAGATGAGAAAGGAGAGTACACAGAGGATAGACTTTCAATCGAGATGTTACGTGACATGGAATCTGGTGGCGCGGAGGTTGGAGCGCTCAGATGAGACTCAGAAAGACCAGCGGTGTGAACCATCAGCAGCAGAAAGACGAGGCATCTGCTTCTGTGAACATTGCAGTCTCGTCAACCCTGCAAGGACACTAGGAATCTGCCCAACGGTGGCAGGTTTTTTGCCTTATATTTAAAAATTTCAAGATGACATTCTAAATGTAAGGAATAGTCTCCCTTTTTCTTCGTCTCTATCCTTGCCTGCAGTCTTCATACTCTCTGTATTTCAAAACTTCGAAAGAATAATACTTTTTTAAACAGAGTTGAGACAACAGATCATTACAGATTTCTGTGGAGGCTTCATTCGGAAGCTGGATTTCTGGCTTTCGTGTTATCCGGCGTCATTTTTGCGTCTCTCACTTCCTGCTGGCGCCCTGGCGGCTTAGTGCTTATGCATTGCGCTGTGTGTGCAATCACCAAGGTCCGCATTTTATTTATTTATAATAATTACTATTTTTAAAGATCATTTTACTGGGGGCTCCAACAGCTCCATACATCAATTGTTTCCAGTCTATTTGTACATATGTTGCCATCATTATTTTATAAATATTTACTTTCTATTTAAGCCCTTAGTATCAGCTCCTCTTTTTACCCTCCCTGCTCCCCTTCTACCCTCATGACTCTTGATAAATGATAAATTGCTATGATTTTCATATCTTACACTGACCGCTATCTGTAGTTTAAAACCACCAGCTGTTCTGTGAGAGAAAGATGGGGCTTTCTACTCCCTTAAACCAAGTCTGGGAAACTTAGCAGGGGCAGTTATATTCTGTCCTGTAGGATCAATATGAGTGGG
>NW_022111320.1:15584418-15587303 GCF_000313985.2 Echinops telfairi | reverse complement strand
GGGGGGTGTACCTCCTCATAGATCTAAGAGCATGTACTGTCTACACTTGTGGTACTTGCTCCAGCAGTACCACAAACTCTCTCCCTTGCCCTCCTTTTATCTCTCACCCTCTTTCAGGCCTTTCTTTGGCCAGCTGCCTGACGTCCGTAGTTTCCTGAAGTTTGACAAGGCAGAATGACTCACCTAGCTTCAGAACAACATCATAAATGCCAACACAAAGTAGACCACATGCACCATCCAAAATACCCCTTCGAGGTTATTCCAAAGCCAGGACTGAACCAGGAGCTGTTCCAAAAGTACATCTCTCTGTTTTGGCCGGGGTGTCACTTCCCTACTTGGCAAGTTAGGGCTGGAGAAATTGGAACAGAGATTTCTTTTTATCCTCTCGTATATGCTTTCCTTTCAGATATGTATCTTTTACTTGACCCATTTCTAATATGACACACTTGCTTCAACTTTTACAATTATTGATAGTTTATCAGAAAGCAGTGAAAATTCTACATTTTTTTCTACCTTCCTTAATTACCATGCCAAACTATTCTCTTCATCCTAACTCGATGTCTTTGAGCGAATAAATAATAGAATGAACAAATATTAGTTGGATATTTGTACTTTCATATTATGGCCCAAATAATTTCTAAAGTTTATGTGTTCTTTTTTCTTGGTCTTAGGCAATCATATTTACTTTGGGGGGCTCTGTCAAGCCTTCAATGCTCTGCTAACTCTCTCAGTCCACTTGGAATCTTTTGTAAATGAATGATTAAAGCAATTTTAGTTTTATGAATCAAAAACTGCCTTTAACTGGTACTAAAACTACTTTATAGAAATATACCTTGCTTCCAGAAATGGATGGGAGAACACCTTTGGAGAAGGGAAAACAACCTCTTTTAATTTTCTTCTTGAATCCTCGAATCCCAAAGCAATCATGTCCTTATCCTAATTTTAAGAGGATGAGCTGTTCATGAACATACTCTTGGTAAGCGGAGAAGCGAGGATAGAAGTAAGCATCCTTACTCCAAACTCTGAGCCTTCTACCCTAGTGTACACGTTCCCATTGAAAAAACCCTCTTCAGCCCTCAACAAAGTCTTTCCCAAGTCATAAGAGCTAAAAGAAAGGAACACTCAGTCATTGAATGTGTGCTTTTTTCCAATGACTCTTTATATATTTATTTGGGAATGGACCTACCTGATCTTTGTATCAAGAGAACAGACAAATACCTATGAAACCATGTAATACATAAACATGAACATAAGCATGTAAATGTAATAAATGACTAGCATTTAATAAGTAGGTGCCGTTTTGGGGGTGCGCCATTCAATCAACTCTGATTCATAGCAAAAACGATAACACACAGTAGAAAGGCACCACAGGCCCCCTGGCTGGTAATTTTTATGGATGTCGATCACCTGTGCTTTAGAAATGATTAAAATCCTAATGCAAATGATGGATTTCAGTGTTTCTATGTCAATGTTTCTACGTTCTATTTTATTTTCATCATTTGACTAAATGGGCTCATTTACAAAGAAGTCAGTTTCTGATCGTATGCCTTAATTTACTCTTATGTTATTGAGATATACCAATTATCCTCCTTGGAATATGTGTACACTGGTAAACATCCAAAACATATACAGATAACATTATCAAACTGATACCAAGATTATCTTCCCAAACCAGCTCTCTTGGCGATGGTATGAGGCATTTTGGTTCAGTTCATATTGCAAGGGAAGAAAATGAAAAGATACTTTTATCAGACCAAGACCAGACTTTCCAGGAACTGGCCTTTCCAGTTCCTGGAAGGATTTTTAAATGTTAGACTATCTATACATTGCCTTTCTGCTATATCAAAGATTGCAAAGTATTATCACCACCAATCATTTTCTTTTCTGATCAAGGAACTGTGATTTGAAAGAAAGAAAAGAGAGAGAAATCCTAATGATAGGTTCTCGAACATTATCAACATTACTCTAAATGATCTTTTGTGCTGGAACTGCCCCTTTGGTGCCTGAAACAGTTGAAACTCTTATAATACAAAACGGTGAGGTTTTAGCACAATGTAGTCTAGACAGAAATTGTGTGACAATACAGTTAAATCATTGTTGCGAAACTGAAAAAAAAATTGTGAATGATGCAAAATTACTTTTAATTGCTTCTTGGTGCCAGGTTCTGCCCCTCAACCGAGCTATTTTTCTCTTGATTCTTCCACTGTCCCAGAAGAGTTTTAAAGTAACTCCCCTGATGCCAGGCAGAGATTTAAACTGTAAGGTTTGCGCCACAGTTTTACCTGTGTCTAAATTGAGCCTGGCCATCAGTTCAGCTCTGCCATTGTCAGTTCTTCAGTATACCTGCCTGGAGGAATGTTGGCTCCTGACCCTGCCAAGACTAGTGCCAATTGTTTCAGAAATTGGCAGACCCAAAGTGGTGCTGTAAATCAAGACCTAGCAACCAAATGATCCACCTCTTAGATTATCTCATTATTCTCTTACCCTAAATGGAAAGAAAGCTCCTATTTCCTCCCTGTCAGAATTCAGTGTTTCTCTTAATTATATGCAGCAAAAGGGATTTTCATTGTGGCGGTGGGTTTCTTTCCTCTGCATTTCAGGCCTTTTAAATTAGAATGCAGTCTTCGTTACACGCACACACACACACACACACACACAACTTAAGACTTCATAGTTGTTTCCTTTAATCTTTTATTTAAAAAAATATACATTTTTTTTCCTGTTAGGTTAGGATCAGTTCCAAGTTCCAATCCCCAATTTAGATTATATGCTCTGGAACTAACTCCAAACATTGACTGAGTTTGAAGGTCACAGTGCTATTGATTGATTTCTAGTTATAATGTATGTTGTCCTAACATGAGTTGTGCTTTTTTTTTCCTCCTATA
>NW_022111320.1:15581038-15583089 GCF_000313985.2 Echinops telfairi | reverse complement strand
CAGTCACAGTTTTTAAATGTATAGACCCTCTGAACAAATAGATTTGCCTCTAGGCTGGTTAATATGCCTGTTCATGTATCACATTAGTTTTGATACCAGGTTATTCACTGCAGAATTACCTTTCATTGTCACATTAAGCCTCTTTACTAGACTTTCATGAGAATCTAGCAAATAAATTGGAGACACTGGTGCATAAGACCTAAGTTCAATTCCCACCAATGTACTTCCTGCACCATCACCACCCATCTGTCACTAGAAATTTGAATTTTGCTGTGATGATCAACAGGTTTCAGTAGAGCTTACAGCAAATGATGGACTAAGAGTAGAGCCTGGATGATCCACCTCTCAGTAGCAGCCAATGGAAGCCCTGTCTCAAAGGTTTCAATGAGCTCAAAACTTTTGAAAGTTCAGACTGTTAAAGAGCTGGGAGCCCACTCAGCAGTGCCTGAAATCAATAAGGAAAAAAAAAAAAGATACTGCATCAGTAAAGTAGAAATGATGTTTCTGTTCCACCTTGATTAATTAAGAAGGTATCTATGAGGATGTATTAGAAGCTGGTAGTTGTAGATTCCTCTGAGAACTAATACATCACCACTTCTCTTACTTTTGCAGTATTGAGAATGTTTATATGAAGCTGTTTACATGCCTTGTAAATCACATTAAAAGGAGTAATCATTGGCCAGCTGTGAAATAGCCCAGTAATAAGAATATCTGTAATAAGGAGCCATACTCTCTTTTAATGCTGAAATCACAGTCTGAGAGCATCTAGTTCTACAAGCTTTCTATCATGTGAGATGGCCAGTTAAGTCAGTAAGTTCAATTCCAGAAAACAGATATATTCCCGAGGTTGAATACCATTAAAAGCAAGTCTGGACGCAGTAAGTGAACAATCAGTCTTGAACACAGATGTATCTGTCATATTAGAAGGAAATTGAAATTTCTGACTCAACTATAAAGATTCTTATTACTCCAACTTTCATTGGACATTTGTTGCAAAAGTGGACTCTCCAAACAGCCACCACGAAGCAGTGTATAGAGAGACATTTGAAAAGTGAGCCCGTTGGAGACCAGAGGTGTTGAGACCTATTTGCACTTTGTACTTTGGCATTCTAGCTAGGCCAAAATTATAATTAACATGCCCCACAACTCAAAAGAAGTATATAATTTTAAATTTTATTTTAAATCACTTTACTGGGGACTTGTACGGCTCTTATCACAATCCATCCATCCATCTATGCATCTATGCATCCATCCATCCATCCATCGATCCATCGATCCATCCATCCATCCATCCACCCATCCATCCACCCATCGTGTCAAGGACAAGAAATGAAGTATATTATGAAAACAGCAAACCCCTAAAGAGCACTTCACCTTAGCTATTATTTTATGAATAGGGAAATAGAAAACATTCATTAGACATTGGAGTTTATTTTGGAGCTTATTTTCCACACATGAACAAAGATTTATCTGAGACTGAAGAGTTTTTTTGGACATTGTGATAAAAGGAGGCAAACCAGGTGACCAGGTAAGCTTAAACTCTTTCTGTCACGTACCGGCTTCACAGTGTACTCGTGAAACGTATTCCATAAGAAAGAAAAGCGCAGGAAAAGACACAGTGGTGTGTGTCTTGAGTATTTGGGGTTCCTGCATCTAATGGAAACGTTGCAAATGATATTCTTGAAGGTCAAGGGTCCTTTGTTACAGCTTGCTTACTTTAACATTTAACATACTTGACTATTTCACAACCTTCTTGCTTTTCTTTTCTGAGGTAAAGTGTGTGGTAAACTTAAAGAGTTTCCAGTATTGATTGAATACCAGTTTCTGCGAAGTTTTAAAATCGTTGTTAAAAAACAGCAACAACAAAAAACAAACAAACCCCAAAACAAACTCACTGCCATTGAGTCGATTTTCACTCATATCCACCCTGTAGGACAGCTGAGCTGTCCTTGTGGGTTTTCTTAAAGGGCCCTGGGGGGTGTGGGGCTTATGTTGGGCTGCTAATTGCAAGGTCTGCAGTTTGAAACCACCAGCCAGCTCCCAGTTTCTCC
>NW_022111320.1:15578025-15580603 GCF_000313985.2 Echinops telfairi | reverse complement strand
TTGGATTCATCAAGACCCTGTGAACAGGAGAAGGAAACACTGCCCAGTCCCGCACCATCTTCACAATTGTTATATTTGAGCCCATTGCTGCAGCCACTGTGTTGCTCCATCTCATAAAAGATCTTGCCCTTTTCTATGGCCCTTCTATTTTCCCGAGCATGAGGTCCTGTTCCAGGGACTGGTCTTTCCTGATAACAGGTCCTATATGCACAAGATGATGTTGTGATAGTACGTTTTATATCGAGGAGCCCTGGTGGCACGATGATCAACAAAAAGGTTATTCGCCGGAGAAAGATCTGGTAGTTTGCTTCTGTAAAGATTGCACTCCAGAAAACCCCATGTTACAGTCAGATTATCATGAGTTAAAAATCCTCTCAGCAACTCCTAACAAGAAGCCTTATATATTTGTATACTAATGATGTTTTTTCTCATAGTAAACATTTTGGCATTCAATTCAGATTCTTTTATTGGTAAAAATTTTAGGGTGAGAAACATTTCCTCAAAGCATTATCGGACTCTCAGAGGTTGACTGCTTACACATACAATCTTCAGAACTAAGAAATCACTGTGTGAGAGAGCACACGCGAGAAATAGGGAAGGGGCTACGGAGAAAGAAGAAAAAAAAAAGCTAGGTTATAGAGCTCAGGTACCCTTAAAGACAGCTTGGAGACACAGAAACCATATGTGAACTTTTAGCTAATAAAACAAAATGCCAAAATGTGGTGGCTAAAGCTGTTGCACCCAAAATGTAATTGGACATATGCTCATTTACTTGCTTATAATGAAAACATTTAAAAAAAGCTTTCTTGAACTCAGGCTGGGTGTAAGTATTGGACTAACGTAATTATGTAATTGTCTCACATGGAAAGAATGCATTTGTACCGTGGTGCTATTATGACATTAAGAAAAGTGAACAGTGTACAAGTTGGAATAGATAATACTTAAGCAACACCAAAGAGTTTCTATTTCCCATTGGTGGGGGGTGGGAAACAGGAAAAGAACTTATTAATTTCACACTGAAACGATTTTCCAATGAATATGCTATTTGGCTAGAGTACTTGTGGTAGATTTATCATGTGCATGCAAATGAATGTCAGTCTGTTTGGATAATCAATTCAAATTTCATTTTTTTTTCTGTCCAAAAGAGCAACTTTTACAAGTCTGTGGAAATTGCCAGAATGTCAGACTTTGGTTGCTGAATGCAATTCATGCAAGGATTTCATGAATCATGTCAATTCTGTCAAGAATATCAGACGAGGGCTTCCCCTACACATGGCTCTGTCAAGTTGATCGCGCTGTTTAGCTTTATTTATTTGTGGTCTGGATTTTAATTGAATACTTAAGAGTAAGATGCAGTTATAAAAATTAAAAATGAAGTTTCTGAAATAGCTCCTGCAAGGTTAAAAGAGGGGGTGGTGGAAGAGCAAAAAGAAGTTATTTCTTTTTTAATTAAGTAATTAATAGGAAAGAACAGACATATAATTAACCAGAAATGAAGAAAAATGGACACATTTGTATTATCTCGGAAAGAATTTGAGTGGGGATTTGAAAAAGAGCATATGATGAATTAAATAGAAAAATATTAAAATCAATTTCCTTTCTCAAAACAAGGTAGCATAAGAAACTAAATAAACACTGATGAAATGTATAGAGGATATTTGTAAAGCAGCTTTCAGCCCATCTAAGAGAACATAAACCAAATTAAATAACAACGGCAGGTCTTGACATTATACAAAACTCTTGCCCTTCCATGACATCATGTTATATGCATCTCCCTAGATGCTGTGGTGGTTAATGTTATGTGTCAACTTGATTAAGTTATAATTTTCAGTGGTTTGGCAAACATTGAACTACTTGCTCTTCTATAATGTAGGATAATATAATCACTTCTATGAAGTGATCCGCTGTGGTCAGCCATGTTTGTAAGGGAATTTCCCTGAGGGTGTGGCCTGCACCAACTATACATGGACCTTCGGGCAAAACTTGCTTGATTCTTCTTGATCTTACACGAAACTCATTATCATCTGAACGTTGGTTCTTGTGACTTAAGCCAGTCTGCCCTGATGCATGGATTTGGGGATTTACCTTCTCCAGCAACCCTGTGAGTTAGAATCTTCAGGTTTGATGTCTGATTCACAGAATGGTGACTTTCTAGCCTCCACAAAGGTGTTGAGCAATTCTTTTGTGACAAAAAAAAATCTTTCTTTATTTAAAGGTTATGTGTTGCCTAATGTCCATTCAGGCAACATCGTACTGCATATATGTTCATGGTCTGATACAATTAGTCTGATCAGAGAATGGGACCTACTGGATATACTTTGCTTAGTGGGAAGATTCAATTTGTGTTTCATTTTTCTTTTTTAAATCATTTTATTGGGGGCTCATACAACTCTTATCACTGTCCACACATATATCAATTGTGTCAAGCCCATTTGTACATTCGTTGCCATCATCATTCTCAAAATATTTGCTTGGTATGAGCTCCTCATTTCTCTCCAGGAACCCTTGATAATTTATAATTTATTATTATTTTGTCATGTCTTACACTGTCCGACGTCTCCCTTCACCCACTTTTCTG
>NW_022111320.1:15555945-15577657 GCF_000313985.2 Echinops telfairi | reverse complement strand
CTGATACCTCGTCCCTTTGACACCTCGTGAAGGACATTAATTTGTCTTTCATTAGATTTCTAGGTTCAGTATCTGCTCTAGCACCAAAGCAGCAGGGAACAGGGGTCTTTGTGCCCATCTATGGCTGCCTATCTCACTGCACTCATCTCAGAAAGGTACCTTACACTGGAACTACCAAGGGGGATTCTGTTCAAGGGTTGCTGTCCCACTCAACCCAGAGACCCTGTGTGCCTAAAACTGAAGCTCCTCAAATGGTGGCAGCACCAAACGGTTTGAACTGCAGTTGTGGCTGGAGAAGTGGCAGAAATGGTAGTTGGGCGAGGAGGAAAAAAAGGAGTTGACAAGATTAAAAGAGTTTAAAGCCCATTAGGAGGAAAAGGGAAAACATGTCTGGGGGAAGGAAGGCAACTCCTAGCTAGACAATTACTGCACAACCTGGTGAACTGTGGGTGGGCATGGTTCAGGCATGGTGGAGCCAAAATTTTCACACAGTCCCTCAGTGTGGATGGTGGCATATATTTAAAGGGATATATTTCAGGGACCTCTGGTAGTGCAATGGGTTAAGTTTGAATTACAAACCACAAGGTCAGGAAGAGTTCACATGTACGGTCTGTTCTTTGGAGAAGAAAATGATGAGACTATCTGTGTGTATAAAGATTTACCATCTTTGAAGTGCTATACAGCAGTTCTCAGCCCTAAAAAGTGACCATGATTTGGAATTGACTTCATTTGATTTTCTTCTGTAAATACCCCAGTTTACGACATTTGGTATGAGAGTGTATGGGAAAAGCAAAATTAGAAGAATGAGTTTTCTAAAGTGGTTCTCAAGTCTGGCTCATCTTACAGGCATTGATGTCTGCCCCCAGTAGTTAAGAGGCCCATGCTCATCCATGATACGGGGTAGCAATAGAAATACATCAAATAGTACCACCAAAAGGATCACATATCGTGAGACACAGATGCTGGGTATATTTGAAAACTTTGTATTTTTTTGCTAGAGTGAGAAGGAGAAGGAAGGTGATTGGATGGTCATACTTCCATTAGAGTGGTACCAAAAATAGGAGTTCATGGTTTCGTAGCTCCAGGGCTGTAGCACGGAAGACATGGAAGTTGACACTTTGCCCTGACCAACCCTGCCCACCCCACGCCCCCACCCCACGCAAAAAACAAACTTCTTATTTTTTCTAGTATCTGATCTAATATTTTGAAATTCAAACCCAGAATCTTATAGTAAGAAAGATTAAATTATTTATCATGGTATCTGAAGTTGAAGAGAGGAAATTGATTAGGAAGAAATGAGATCTTGAAACTTGGGATGGGGACATTAAGTCCATTAATTATACTGAATTACACTTGTTAACAGAATGATTCTTCTTATTCCCATCGAAAGAGATTACTACACCTTTGTTAGCTAAGTTGCTTCCCCAATAAAACCATTCTCCCTTGTACCCTCATGTGATGTGATTAACCAAGTTGTGCTGGGGCGGGGGGTGGGGGGGTGGTGGTGGTGGGGATCTTTGTTCAAATATCACCAGAGGCATTGTTTTGGGCTATGCCAAGATAGGTGGCTTACAAGATATTTCTGAATATTCCAAGGACCCACTCTTACCACCCATTTTTGCTACTAAACCTATCTCTAGTCTTAAGTCCCAAAGAGTCCCAAGAGGAATTACAAAGTATGAGAAAGGAGGAGATACATTACACTCTAAAAGAGCTACTTGATTTTTCTAATATATACAAACAGAAACCTGGGGACTATGTGTGAGAATGGCTATTAAAGATAATGGTGCAAGGATCATAAATTTGGATCAGTGTGAGTTTATTGGTATAGGGCCACTAAACACAGATTCTTAATTCAATATTTCAGTTTGAGAGGTTGAAAAAGGATTTAGTAGTTTGTTGGTTGGTTCACTGAAGCATGGATTAAGTGGTGGCTTGTGATAAATCAAATTAAAATGCCATACCTGATTTGATAAAGGTAGAAATAGGTATACAAAGGCCTAAACAAATTGGCCTGGAGCAGGGTTCCTTAGAGGGAAATTCAACACTGCTGGACGGCAGGAGGAGCATCATAAAGATAAGTAGGCACAAACCCACAAGGTTTTGAGGGGCTGGGGGCTTCTGGCTTGCCACAGTGGAGACTGGCTAGGGACTGACCTTAGCCCCACCACTATCTTTGCCAGAGCCGGGACCATTTGGAGCCTGCACAGCGACTTAATCTCAACACAGCCACAGCTTGCCACTGCCTCGGGGCAGGGACTAAACCCTTGCAGCCCCAAGGGCAGGGATTGGGGTTCAGCTACATTGTTACATTTGTTTCCCTCTCTTCTCTCTATTCCCCCACAATCTCTGAGGGCTGTGCAGGGGCTTTTTCTCAACACAACCACAGCTTGCCACCATGGCCTCCTTGGGTCAGGGACTAAACACTTGCAGCTCCACGGGCAGGGATTGGGGCTCAGCTACATTGTTACTTTTGCTTCCCTCTCTTCTCTATATCCCCGCACATTCATAGCAGGCTTACTTAGTAATTTTTTTCTCCTCTTTGTCTATTTCTTGTTCTCTCACACTCCACTGCTGACCTCCAGACCACTCCCCTTATCCTAGGTTAATTACACCTACGTCACACCCAGTAAGGTGAGCTCCACCCTGTGCAGCTAGCCCTAGGCTGGGGAAAGCCCTGCCGACCTCCAACAAGGGTTACTCCACCCAACTTCTTACAAGGGAATTCCTGGCTGTGTGCCTGGGGGCCTAAGACAGGTTGGGAAGCCATATGAGAATAAAGTGGTAGGTTAATTCCATAGTGAAATTAGCAGTAGGCAGTTCGAAGAAGCATTCCTACAAGTCTCTCAGAGAGAGCCAGGGCTATTCGACTCCCTGGAAAATGGCACCTGGCTCCTCGAAAACAACACAACGCAAAAAACCATCAGTCCCAATGACATCAATGAAAAAACAGGAGAAAAAAAAAAAGCAGCGGCAGAAGATGACCTGAACATAACGACATCCATAGAAGAAGCAGACATTGAGCTACCACAGAAAGAAATTTTCGGAATGCTGCTTAAAGGGTTGAAGCTAAATAAGTGACTGTCTAGCTCAGAAGCAGCAAAGCCCAAATGGAAGAAGCACTCCAGCCTGTGTGATCACGAGGTGTCGAAGGTGTCTGGTATTAGGCATCATCAGAACAAAAAATCATACCATAGTGAATGTGGGGGCTAGTGCAGAGTGTAGACCCAAAGCCCATTTGTTGGCCACTGGACATCCCCTTACAGAGGATCTCAGAGAGGAGATGAGCCAGTCAGGGTGTGACGTAGCAATGATGAAGCATACAATTTTCCTCTAGTTGCTAAATGCTTCCTCCTCTCCCACTATCATGATCCCAGTTCTACCTTACAAATCTGGCTAGACTAGAGGATGTACACTGGTTCAGATAGGAACTGGAAATAGGGAATCCAGGGTGGATGATCCCTTCAGGACCAGTGGTGTGAGTGGTGATACTGGGAGGGTAAAGGGAGGGTGGGTTGGAAAGGGGGAACTGATTACAAGGATCTACATGTGACCGCCTCACAGGAGAGTGGGTGCGGGTAGACATCGGACAGGACAAGATATGACAAAATAATAATTTATAAATTATCAAGGGTTCATGAGGCAGGGGGGAGCCGGTAGAGAAAAAAAGAGGAGCTGATGCCAGGGGTTTAGGTGGAGACTAAATGTTTTGAGAATGATGAGCACAATGATTGTACAAATGTGCTTTGCACAATTGATGTATGTATGGATTGTGATAAGAGTTATATGAGCCCCTAATAAAACGATTTAAAAAAATTGGCATGCTAGAGTGGATTTATCAGCTTGGACCTTAGGATCTACTTTTGGAATGCCAGAGGACACATTTAAAAGAATTTTTCTTTACCACAAAGGGGAAGAACAATTTTATGAAAGGACTCTCAGACTCATAGAAGATTGCTGTGATTATTATTTTATGCAAGTCAAATTTGACAGTGGGTATTTCTCTAACCAAATTCAGACTCTAGATTAAAATGATGTAGCTGAACCGTATGATAGTAGGGGGCAAGTGGCAGCCCTGAACCAACAAAGACAAAGTAGAGTGGTACCTGGTAATGAACAGCAGTCAGAGCAGTAATTAGGATGCAATTTTATAATTAAAGATTTAACTTACATAATTGAAGTTTTAATTAGGAGTGATATCTAGGTGGGAAATTTATTAAATATTTACTTGATCTATAAAAGAAGAGTTCTACATCAAGTGAATTCCAGTACAACTCAAATTGTAAATAGAGTCAAGGACACTCAACCAATTCTCAGATGTGTCAGTTTACAGACCCAAAACCTTTTCAGTTAAGGGGAAGTCTTGTGAAAGTATCCAGCTACACTACAAACAATTCATACTGTTAAGTTTCTTCCAGCCTTCCCCTATGTTACTATTTACCGAGGAAAAGAAACAATTAGAGTTTTGGGTGATTGCAGAGCACTGTCTCTGAACTGACACTAATTCTGGTCTGTGTAGAGATATACAGAGAATATCCTACTCATGGAGTCTTAGCTGATGTACCTTTCACAGTGAGTCCAGTGGGTCTTCGAATACATCTTGCAATGATTTCCCCAGTCTCTTAACGCATAATTGATATAAGACACATCTACAGCTGGCAGAATCCCCACATTGGAACCCTGGCATGTGGAACCATGGCAGGGAAAGTCAAATAGAATTATTTAAAATGGTTCATACCTAGGAAAATAGTAAACCAAAAGCAATGCCACATTCTTAGAGGGATGGCAGAAATTAGTACCACCACAGAGAATTTGACAGGTGCAGTGGTGACAATTCACACTGCATTCCAATTTATATTTTCTGTTTGGAAAAACAGAACAAAGTAGATGGATCATGGAGAATGATAGTGGGTTTTCATAAATTTAATTAGGCAGTGACTCCAATGGCAATTGCTGTTTCAGATGTGATCTCATTGCTTGAGCCAAACAAATATATTTCCTGGTTATTTGTATATAGCTATTGATCTGGCCAATGCCTTTTTCTTGCTTCCAGTTTCATAGGATCAACCCTGGCCATTTTCCTTCATCATGGAAAGCCAAAAATACACATTCACTGTCCTACCTCATAGTTATTTTAACTCTCCAGCCCTATATCATAATTTAATCTCTAGGGATGTTGATAATTTTCCCTGGTCTGTCGCTCTGATGTCACACTAGTCTACTACATTGATGACATGTTAATTGGACCTACTAAACAGAAAGTGTCGATAACCCTAGATTTCCTGGTAGAATATTTGCCTGCTATAGGGTCAGAAATTAACCCAATAAAAAGATTCCAGCCCCTTCCACCTCAGTGAAATTTCTGGGAGTCCATTGGCATGGGGTTTATTTATCAGAAGAAATGATGAATAAGCCCATATTATAACTAAAAAAGAGTTATACTTGGTGAGTCTCTTTGGATATTGGAGGTAACATAGGCCTAATTTTCTTGTGCAACTGTGACCTAATCACTGAGTGGCTTGGCAGCTGCTGGTTTTATGTGGGACCCAGAACAAATGAAGGGTCGGAGATAGGGTTAGGCTGGAGAGCAAGCTACTCTGCCACTTGGGTAATATAATCTCACAGATTCAATGATTCTTAAAGCGCCAGTAATGGATAGCGGTGCTATTTGGACTCTTTGGCAGGCCACTGTTGGTGATCACAGTGCAGACTTGTAGAATTTTGGAGCAAAGTGTTGTCAGCTGCTGCATCTCTCCTTTTGGGAAACAGCTTTTGGCTTTTTACTGAGCTTTAGTAGAAACTGAATGCTTGACTCTGGGCTACCAAGTCACTATGCAGCCCATCATGAACTGGTGTTGTCTGACAAACAGAATCATAAAGCAGAGTGTACACAGCAGCGTTCCATTTTAACATGGAAATGGAATATAGGAGATGGGGCTGGGACAGGACCTGAAGCACCAGTAAGTTTACATGAGGACATGGCCAATGCCCATGGTTCCCATTCTTGTCACATTGCATTTCTTCTCCCAGCTTACACCTATGGCTTAATAGGGAGTTCTTTGTGATCTGTTGACCGAGGAAAGGAAACGTGCTTGATTTACAGGTGCTTCTTCTTGATAGGCAGGCACAGATTGGAAGTGGTCCGCACTGGCACCTCAGGCTCCTTTTTGGAACCCCCTTGAAGGAGGGTGGTGAATGAAACTCCTCACAATGAGCAGAGCTTGGAACAGTGCTCTCAATTGTTCATTTTGCTTGGAAGGATAGATGACCAAATGTGCAATTGTATACTGACCCACGGGTTTGGCCCATTTGTTTGGTTGATCTCAGCCTTGGAAGGAGCATGATTGGAAAATTGATGGTAAGGAGGTATGGGAAGAAACGTGTGGGTAGATCTCACCAAATCGACCAAAGAAGTGAAGATATTTATGTCTCATGTGAATGCTCATCAAAGAGTGACATTAGCAGAAGACTGCAACAATCAAGTGGAGACGATGAAACTTTCTGTAGATGCTTGTCAGCCTCCTTCTCCAGCCACTCTTGTCCTTGGTCAATGGACTTATTAACAAAGCAATCAGGGTGATGGGGATAGAGGTTATTCATGGAATTAGAAATCTGGACTTCCACTAACCAAGCCCAACTGGACTACTGTGAATATTGAGTGTCCAGCACATTAGCAACAGACACCAATACTGACTTCCTGATATGACATCATTACTTCTACTTTCCGTATGTTTGAAATGAACCTGTATGTCACAAAAAACTTCAAGTCCACTTCAGTTTTACTTTGCCTCCTTTTTCACTCACTTAGATTAATATTTATATCTGAGGGTCAAGGGATCTGGAGGCTGGGCGTGGGGGTGGGTTTAGGAATTTTAATTTTATTATTATTATTACTTTTTTCTTGTTAAAACCACAATTCCTTCTCTCCCTGTTTCTGCCTCTGTTCCTAGTCTCCTTGTAGTCAGCAATACCTTATCTATTGATGTATAAATCACATTTCTTCATCTTTACTTTTTCTTATAACAATGGTGATATTCACTATTTATCATTGTAAGATATCTTATTGGTATATAAAATTCCATAGTATGGATGTACCAGAGCTTATTTATCCATTTCTCTATATTTGAATTTTTGGTTGTTTCATTATTTTTCTATTTTAAAAAATTGCTTTCATAAATAAAATGGACATATGTCTGCTCATGCTATATTCTTAATTTCTTCAGGGTATATACCCAGTAGAGAGATTGTTGGATCATAAGGTACTTAGCTTAGCATTTCTTTTAGGAAATGCCATACAGATTCCATAGTAATTGTACAATTCTACAGTACACCAGCCATGTACAAGAATTCCTATTTCTCCATATCCTCTCTAGCATTTATTATTATTATTTTTTTTTCATCATCTCTTAATTTTATTTTTCTTTTCTTTTTTTTTTTTAACATTTTATTAGGGGCTCATACAACTGTTTTCCCAATCCATACACACATCAATTGTGTAAAGCGCATTTTCTAGCATTTATTATTGTCTGTTTTATAATTTTGTCAAAATTGTCAGTGTGAGGGGATAGCTAATTGTTGTCTCAATGTGTATTTTTCTTATGGTTAATGATCATGGACATTTCTCCATAAGGCTGGTGGCTATTTGGATGTTGTCTTTGGAAAATTGTCTATTCATGTATTGTGTTTATTATTTGATTGGTTTAATTATATTTTTCTTAAGATGTAGTTTTTCTATAGATTTCAGAGATTAACCCTATATCTGATGAGTTATTACTGAATATTTTCTCCCAATATGTGGGTTCTCTGTTGACTCATTTGATGAAGTCTTTTGTTATGCATAACTGTTGTGGTTTTCATATGTCCCAGTTCTTTACTTTGTCTTTTATGGTATGGATAATTTTCATGATGTTCAGTAGTATGTTTATGCCTTGTATCAGGATCCTTAGTTTGTCCCTATTTTTAAATTGATGGTCTTAATAATTGTGTGATATATTTAGGTCTTTGATCCATCTTGATTTGTTTTTCTACATGGTGTGAGGTAAGGGTCTTTTGAAGGTTAAGATCCAGTTTTTCTCAACACCATTTGTTGAAAAGGCTGCCTCTTGTTCATTTACTATGTTTTAGCTCTTTATCAAAAATTATGTGCCTATAAGTAGTTGGTTGCATTTCTTGTTTCTCAATTCTAATCCATTCATCTTCATATCTATTGTTGCACAGTAAGGGGCTGTTTTGATTACCATGGCCACATTTTAGGTTTAAAGTCTCAGAGTGAAAGGCCTCTTATTTGTTTTAACATTTTAATAGTATTTTATGTATCCTAGGTTTCTTTCCTTTACATATAAAGTCAGTAATCAGTTTTTTCATTTCTTTGAAAGTTTACAGTGGGATTTTATCTGAATCCAATTGAATTTACAAAGTAATTTTGGAGAATATTGACATTTTCACAATGTTTAGTCTGCCTTTCCAGGAACATGGCAACTTATTCCATTTTTATAAGTTTCTTTCTGTTTCTTGAAGGAGTATTTTGTAGATTTCCTTGTAGAAGCCATTTGTTTCTTGGGTAAGATTTATTCTTAAATATTTTTTCCTTTGTGTATTTATTGTAAATGGTATTTTTCTTGCGATATCTTTTTTTGTCATCATCATCCTTAATATATAAGAATCCAATTCTATATGTGGATCTTATAGCTTGCTACAGTGACACAATTTTCAATTAGGTCAAACAATTATTTAATCAAATCTTTGGGGTTTTCTATATATAGGATTATTTTTTTCTGCAAATAAAGAGGCTCTTATTTCTCTTTGCCTATGTGTATACCTTTAATTTATTTTTGATATCTTATGACTTGCTAAAATTTCAGGAACTATATTAAATAAAAATAATGATAAAGGGAAACTTTGCCTAATTCTCCTTTGAGGAAGAAATTATTTCAATTTTTCTTCATTCATTGAGATGCAGGCTATTGGTTTCACATGTAAGGCTTTTTATTATGTTAATAATTTTCTCTTCTTTGCATATTTTGTTGATCATTTAAAACATAATTTATTTTAGTTTGCATGGCTGACAGCACCTCCCTCGTTTTTTCTTCACCTCTTCTACGCCACCAAATTCCTGTACTTTCATGTCCCTCTGTATTCACAGAAACAAAAGGAAGTTGCACGGGGCGAGGTCAGGTGAGTAAGATGTTGGGGACAAGAGAGGCATGCTGTTATTTGCCAAAACTTGTGCACTGAGATGGCTACAAGAGCAGGTACATTGTTGTTGTGGCAAAACAAGCCCCCTGTCTACCACAAATCAAGCCCCTTTTGTTACACACTGTTATACAATCTTCTCAGAACATTAAATAGAAAGCTTGAAGAACAGTCTGACCTGGTGGAATGAACTCCAAATGCACTATCATCCTCATAAAAAACAAAACGAAACAAAATAAAACAAATGAGCATCATTTTTTATGGGGTTACCCCCTCGTATACAATCAATAATTTTTTGATCACTTATTTTATACTTCTCATTCAAGAAATCATTTTAGGGTGAGGTTAGTCTGCAAAAATAATTTTGAACAAGGTTACTTTAAAGGTAGTCTGACAACAGTCATGAAGACAAATCTGGGATATGTCACTGATACATGCAGAGTAATGATAGCTTGGAGAATAAGAGACACCAGCAGACTAAACAGAGTAGCTTGGAGTCAGAACTGACTAGATGGCACCTAACAGCAACACCGACATTCTCCCCACAACTGCCTCACATCATGGAGTTGACCATACTGTAGTAGATTATGTAATATGAAAATCCTGGCTCAACCAAGCTGCCATAAAACCTCACGATCACAGTGGGAAAAAAAATGTACAGTTAAGATGAACTGATTCAATGTTTTAAATTCTTTTTATTTTTAATTGGCATATGCTTCACATATCAATACATTAAATTCTGTTAACATTTTGTAATTTGTTTGATTACTGTTAATTAGGAAAGGAATAATGAGTGGGATGTGTGTAGAAGGATTAGCAACATGGCATATAGAAGACCCTCTTGTTAATTCAGTTTACATTCAGGATAATCAAGAGTAGGGATACCACAGATGCATTTTATGAAAGGATTAGACCTGATATTGACTTGTGTCTGTGGGAACAGAAAAAGGGGCGCTAGCTACTGGGGCATAAACATTGAGTTAAAATAGTATTCTTGCTTTATCTAGAGCATAGAAACTCTACAATTGAAAATTAATTACAGACTGCTTGAAAAAAGTAACAAAAAATATATTAGAAAGAATCATAAGATCATATTTTTATAATGAAAATAAATAAGACAAATAAGAAATATTTTTAACAGTTTAGCATATTTTCCACTTTCTATAATTATGTGTTGAGTTGCTAACTGTAAGTCAGTAGTTCTAAACCACCAGCTGCTCTGTGGGAGAAAGACGAGGCTATTTATTCCCATAAAGGGTTATAATCTTGGAAACTCATCTGAGAACTTCTACACTGTGCTGTAGGGTTGCTCTGATTTGGAATCCACTTAATGGCAGTGAGTTTGTTTTGGTTTATAATCGAAAATGACCATATCCCCACAATAGAGGGGGCAGAATCCTTAACTGATGTTTAAAGTAACTTAAGAAATCCTATGCACTCTCCTAAGTTCATCTCACTACACAGAAAGTAATGTATCTTCTGAAAACATTCACCAATGTAGCTTCTGACTCATCTTCCATTAACCCATTCTCAAAGTATATGAAAAGTTTTTTTTTTTCTCATAAAAAGAAGGCTGATGATTTTTGTTTAATATTCCAGAAACTAACTCTGCATGTATATCTTATCAGTTGACCTACTGCCAGGGATGTTCTTAGCATTTAACAAGTAGGACATTTAAGTACAAGGGGGCTTCAAAAGGCTATGGGAAATTGAAAGAAAATTTCATGGAATTTTCCCACCAATTTTTGAAATCCCGTCGAATGTGTATGGATATGTATATTTATATATCTGTTTGTGTCTAGATTATGCCTGACAAACTATAAATGAAATCCGGTTAACTGTTAAACTATTGATTATGTAGCATTTAATAAGGAAACATTAAATGTGTTACATATGAACAAACAGACAGAAAAATTGTCTTGGAAGAAGTATAGCTAGAATACTCCTGAGAAGTAAGGATGGGGAGGCATTGATTCACAAACTTTGGGTATATTCTGAGAGAAACCAATTTCTGGAGAAGGATATCATGTTTGGTAAAGGAGAGGGTCTCTGAAAAAGAGGAAGCGTCTCAATGAGATGGACTGACGCAGGAGCTGCCGCCCTCTGCTCGTACGCATGGTGCATGAGCAATCACAGTGATTGTTCAGATGACACAGGAGTGTGTCCTTCAGAGTCAGAAGTGACTCTTGGCACCTAACAACTACTACAACAGAAAGAGCACATATAAAAATATTAATATATAAAAAGATATAAGCAATAGATAGTTCAATTGTTGCTCTGTACCAAAGGGCTACCCATCTGTGGATTCAACTAATGATGGATTAAAAGTATTCAAGAAAAAAAGTCATAAGGTGGTAAAAACAATCCCTCCAGGACTAAGGACTGTTAAGTACTAGTTACAAAGAATTTACATTGCATTAGGTTTTTATAAGTAATCTACAGATGGTTTAAAATGTATTGAAGAATGTTTGTAGGTTATATTTTACATAAAGGATTTTGCATCCATTGATTTTAGTGTACCCGAGAGGTCCTGGGATCAATTCCCTGTGCATACTGAGGGATTACAATATCTTTAAATATGAAATTAATTGAATACTAATTATATCCCAAGTGATTCAAATATAGCATCACAATTAAACTGCCTTGGTTCGAATCTTAATTTTGTTAGTACTAATTCTGTCACCTTGAACCAAAACGTCCTGTCTGTGACGTGGTTTTCTCAACTGTCCTGCTTGTGTTGTGTCCCATTGATTGGGATCAATGGTCATACTGACTCATGTACTGCAGAACAACGAAACAATGGTTCCCTGCCACCTTCACTATTGTTGCTGTGTTTGAGCCCAATTGTGCAACAATTTATCAATCCAACTTGTTAAGGGTCTTCCTTTTTCTTTCCCTGACCCTCTACCTTACCAAGCATGATGTTCTTCTCCAAGAACTTGTCCTTTATCATCCAAAATTTGTGTGATCTTAGGTTTTGCGTCAACTTGACAGGACCAGAATGATCAGCAGTTTGGCAGTGGAGGCCTCCCACAAGTTGTGATCTCATATGATGTACTCAAGTCCATGCTGAGATCTCCTGTGAGCAGTCAAACCGTTGTGGGAAGAGTAGGATGGAGTGCTACCTCCTTAAACAGGTGACAGTCCTGATACAATTAGAAGGTAGTTTCCTCAGGGGTGTGGCTTATTCCTTTTGAAGCAGTCTCTTCTAGCTAGCCTGGGTCCTGCATCTGTCTCATCACCTGCTGGTTTGCTGGACCTGAGCCAACAGCACACCATAGTGTCTGCTGACCTTGGCCCCATCTGCCTCCACCTACATCGGCCTGTGCTCTTCCCATTTCTTTTTTCATCAGCTCTGGCAGCTACACGAGTCAGGGAAAACCTCTATATTTTCCCCTGGATTTCAGCGACATCCTTGCTATAAATTTCCTTATATGGACACACGAGCAGCACTGGTTTGCTTCTCTAGAGAACCCAGATGGTCACATATGTTAGATGGAAGTCTTGCCATCATCCCATCAAAGGAGCATCCTAATTGTACTTGTTTTATGTTCGGGCAGCCCATGGTATATTCAATAGTATTTGCCAGCCCCGTAGTTCGACGACATCCCTTCATTCATCTTTATTCATTGTCCAACTTTCAAATGGACGCGAGGCAATTGAAAATACTCTCACTTACGTCAGAAGCTCCTTAGTCCTCAAAGTAGCATCCTGGCTTTTTATTCTTGTGCATCAGATTTGTCCAGTATTCTAAATCATTTGATTTGTAGACTGCTGCTTCCATTGACATCAATGAAATTCGTGATCACATCAATATTTTTCTCAGCTGATCATGATATTGTTTAGGTCTGATTGTGAGGATTTTTGTTTTTGGATGTTGAGGTGTAATCCACATTGAAGGTTGTAGTCTTTGGTCTTAATCTGTGATTCAAAACTACCTCCATTCCAGCAAGTAATATGAATCAACTGCACATCACAGCTTGCTAGTGAGTCTTCAACCAATTCTGAAGCCATGGCTCCTTCCAATAACCTAGCTTCTCAGTGATTTTCTCAACATGCAGAATAAATAAGTATGGCGAGAGGACATATCCTGATGCACACCTTTTAAAAACATGACATATCTTCTTGTTCTATTCTAATGACTGTTTCTTGGGCTTTGTCCAGATTCAACATGAGCACAACTAAGGATCCTGGAATTCCTATTCTTCCCAATGTTATCTATAATATGTAATAATATGCACACTCTAATGCCATTGTGTAGTCAATAAAACAGAACACCAATCGAGAACTTCAGCAAGTGCATGCAGTTCTGGGTGCACTTATTTATAGTGAGAAATTTGGAAGACAGATACTTGACTATCCAACCGGAAGAGGTACATATTCATGCCCATACAAAAACAAAGCCTTCTAACAGGATGAGGAAACATCAAACAAAATCAGTACTATCACACATATGTAAAAATAGACTGAAGTTAATTTCAAAACAGGTGCAATAGTTCATTGACAAGGAATTGCCAAAACTTCAGGCCAGATACAGAAGAGGACCCTGGCATGAACAATGGCATAGCAGGTATCAGATGGATTCTCAAAGCAGCAAATACCAGAGGATGCTTACCTGTTTCTCATCCATAAAATCCAAGGGATATTTTCTTTGTGACTCATCTAGTTGCTGTGAAAACTAAATGGTATCATGAGGGCCAAATCCTTAGAATAGTGCCTGCCCATCAATTATAAGCACTCAATGCATGCTCATCCTCCTGTTACAATGAGGGTAAAATTGAGGTTCATGGTGTTTAACAAGTTTGCCCAAGTTCTCCACCAGTTCGTAGTAAAGCTGGGACTTTTACACAGGGATGCTTGGCTACTCTGTTTTCATAGCGTTTCTTAACTTAATACAACTTGGATCTCTGCCTTACCCTTAAATTGCCTTCTGTGTTGGTACACAGAAATGGGTCAGTCTCAAGAGCTCTGAGTCCCCCTACCTGGGTCTGTCAAACATTCCTAACTCTCTCTGACCTCTGCAGAATTCAGTGAACCCACACTACAGATTCAAGAACTTAAATCATTTTAAAAGAAACTCCAGGAAAACCAGAGTGGTTCTTTAGCTTGTTTGTTTGCCTAGTATCAGCTAACCTTCCAAGGAAAACACTTGAGTTTTTGGAGAGTAGTTGATTTTTAGTGTTGAAAAAGTTGACATGATCACTGGAAGAAGTTGAGTCCGGAGGGGGCAATAGCATATAACATCAGGAGACACTTCAATTCTCCTGCTAAAGTTAGAAAAATCCATTACTCAGTTGTAGAAGAAAAACAACTTGCGGAAATCTCATCTTGGACTGACCGTGTCCAATCCCTGGTACTCCATTCATTATATGCTTGAGTGGTTCCAGGAACAACAGAGGACCGTGCACTGTTACAATGCCAAGGACAAGAAAGGCATCTCAGCCTATCCAGCTGACTTCCCCTCCCAGCAATGTGAACATTTCAGGCTCCACTTGCCTTGCCCAGATGAGTTAGTCACTTGGGACGTGAAGCCATAGCCAAGGAGCCCTTTCTCAGAGAAATCTCGCTGCTCTTTTGCAGGCCATCTGCTGCTTCCACGGTCTTCCGGACCAGCACACAGGAAGGATTTGGAAGGGCATGTTAACCCCTCCTCACGATACCTCCCCATTGGGCTATAATTGTCAGAGCTACCATTAACGGAATACTATCTTTGTGTAGTATCTCTAACTCTTATACTCTCTTTATAAGACACCTTTTCATTTTCTAGGCGATAGCATGGATGCTGTTAAAGTTAAGAGGTTAAATATTAACAGGTGTTTTTTTTTTTTTTTTAAGTGACTTAAGTTTCAAAAAGTCATGATTTTGTGGTAGAAGCTGGGAAGGTTTGGAAGGATGAAAATACAGGAAATATTTTTAAAAAGACAGAATTGGTCAAGATAAACAGAAAGTCAATTTTCTGTTGAGGTAAACTCAGAAAGTGAATGCCATTGAAATAAATGAAATTCCCCCTCTCACCCCACCCCCAAACCATATTAATACACTGTCATTGAATGAATTCCAACTCACACTGACCCTACAGGACAGAGTAGAACTGCCCTTTGGGGTTTCTGTGGCTATACATTTTTCCAGAAGTAGAAAGGCTCATCTTTCCCCCCAAGGAGCAGATAGTGGTTTCAAACTTCTGACATTGAGATTAAAAGCCAAGTCACAAGCCAATATAACACCAGGGTTCCTTCCAAAAATATGAAAACTGACTCACAGTGTTGCTGGCTCATAGTGATGCTATAGGACAGGGTAGAACTGCCCTTGTGAGTTCCCGAGACTGTAACTTTTTATGGGAGTAGATAAGCCTCATCTTACTCCCATGGAGTAGCTGGTGGTTTTGAACTGCTGACTTTGCAGTTTAGCAGCCCAGCATGTAACCACTATACCAACAGGGCACCTCTAGGGCTCCTTAAGGACAGGGGGAAAAGAAAAGATTAAATATTTGCTAGTACTTATTTTCACAAAGGGATTCATGTGCTAGGAGGTCCCATATCTTTAGCTTTAATCAGACATACTGTTAATGTCTCAAATTAATAAAGTATCCAGCCACTGGGGAGGCATTATTTTTTTATTCCCATGTAGTTGTAGTTTATTCACCTGGGCATGCTAAAATAGGTAAATTCTTGTTCGGCACAAGCACACACATTTCACATTTTCTTTATGAATGTAGTTAGCATTATGTTTATGAATTACTGCTTTCAAATATCTTAAACTTGATGGAGAATCTCTTCATATATGTCTAGGTATAAGTTTGATATTAAAAATACATACACACACACACACACACACACACACACACAAATTCTAGATACTACAACCACATTTAATCCAAAACAAAAGAGCTGGTTACTTTGCCTGGAGATGGCATTATTTAATTCACTTATCTGGATA
Source organism: Echinops telfairi (assembly GCF_000313985.2). Lineage (NCBI taxonomy): Eukaryota > Metazoa > Chordata > Mammalia > Afrosoricida > Tenrecidae > Echinops > Echinops telfairi. The sequence continues at coordinate 15,561,529 of NW_022111320.1, read as the reverse complement.
TGTTTGGTTGGAAATATTTAAGAGTTTTATAAAAAAGAATTAGTGACAAGGACTTATCCCACAGGAATGGCTAAATCTCCCACAACCGTAGCCTAGAGATTTTCATTAGATTCTTATTAGAAGCCCTGATGATACGTGGTCAAGCACTTGGCTGCTGATCGAAGGTCACTAGTTACTGGTTCAACCCCACCAGCTGTTCCTCAGGAGAAAGATGTAGCAGTCTTTATTTCTATAATGATTACAACCTTGGGAATTCTATGATGTAGTTCTGCTGCCCTGTAGGGCCACTGTACGTTGGGATCAACTCCTTGGCAATAGGCTGTTAACACACTTGATTTTTGAATAGAGTTGGAGGTTCTAATCCACTCTGAGGCACTGTAGAAGAAAGGCCCACTGGTCTACTTCTGAATAAGTCAAAGAAGACTCCGTGGAGCACAAGTCTGCTCTACACACACGAGGCTGCCATGAATAGGAATCAACTCGACAGCGATTGCTTTGTTGCTTTTCAAGATGCCTTCCTCTGTCAACCCTCATGAAGATGGCACAGAATCCAACAGCATTTTGCTAATTAACAACATCAGGTTCCTATGGCAGATGCTGGATGGGACTAAAGATAATTTATTATTTAACCTTTTTCTTCTCAAAAAATTGTGACTTAGAATAATAAAATGCACTACATTGACTCACTTTCTATTTTCCACTCTCTTCAGAGTTTTGTTCTAAGATCTCTAGCTCAGGAAAGAATAAATCTAAGCAGGGCTTGAGTTAGGGAACAGCTGGTCCTGAAAATGTTTCTCTTCTTTAAGCCCTCTCTCTTCCTTATCCAAAGAGAAAAGACAGGTCTGCTTTCTCCTACTCAAAAGGAGTGGAGTGAAATCCAAGCCCTCCAAAAAAAGAGATGGGATGCTGTTCTAACTCAGTAGTCACCCTCAACTTCCAATTCTAGTTTTTGGACACCTGATTAAAACAATATTAAACCATTTGGTCAAAGACTGTAGTCTTCAATAGTAGGTGAAGATCTGTTTCATGTTAGGCACTATTCAAACGCAAAAATGTGAAACAAACCAACACAAATAGGCCAGACAGACTTTTCATCCTCTTTTGTAGAAAATGAAGCCACAGCATTTAAAGAAACAAGAACAAGTTCAGCGTCTCAACCTGCACTCCCTCAGCCCTCTGGAAAGAGAAGCTTGGGAAGATATGGGCTATGAAGAAGCTGCCGGTTAAGAAGTCCGTTTGGAAAGCTCTTTAATCCCATGTTGTGTAATCAGAATGATTGGTCTAAAGTATGTGCTTCAATAATGCATTAAATGGTATTAACATGAACAGTAAAACTCCTGCATTATTTTCCTCCTTGGGGGCATATAATGCAAAAGTCCATTGATTGCAGTCATTTTGGCAAATGGAGCAGAAAATGCCTGTAGAACTGATGTAATGTGATGGGGAAAGCGGGGCCTACGATGGCATATAAACTCTGAATGGCATTGTTTCCTAGATTCCCTTCTGTGCACAGCAGAGTGGACAGTCTTACTGCCTTTAAGGGCATAGCTCCATTACAATTAAAGCACCAGCGTGTACCTTTCTTGGCACACATGTGACTATGGGGCACAGACTAGAATTTATTTCATCAAGTTTTAATTTCATTTTCAGCCCGTTAAAAGTTCCATATCTCTTAAATACGCTGCCAGCAACCTGTTATCTGGTATAATGAAAAGCAGCAAAACCACTCACCAAATAAAATGCCATATAAAACCTAAACCTCAGTTTCACTTTTCAGGCATGGGTTTCATTGCTTCTTCCACACACTCTTTCTCTCTGCCAGAAGCGCTAATGAGCAGCAACTCGGGCCAAGCCCTGCCAAGTGTGAGCAGGTGGGTTTAATGGGACGTGAGATGCAGTCTGCTTGTAACCACAATACCTTTCACTGGCAAGACCACATGGATATGAGGGGGAGAGAAATTTTTACACAAGATGTTTTTAAATAAGAATGAAAATAAATCACAGTGTTTAATAATACTATTTTATTCATTTGAATAATATGCTTTCATGTCATAGCATGGCCAAGGGGAATTTCTAGAAAGATCTTCTGTGTCCTTTATTAAATGTAAAATGAGTGGATTTCTAGCAGGCAGGGAGGAACTAATTCCTTTTAAGCGTCACAAAATCCAGAAATGCAGAAGTTGATCGGATGATACAGCTATTCAGTCACTCACTTATTCATTTTTTCAAAAAGAACCCACAACACCACGTGCACACTAAATAATTATTTTTGCTTATTTCTTAGACAAATTACAATTGTGAAATTTATGCAAAAATAAAGTATTATCTTATTACGACATTGATTTGAATATGTAGTAACTTTTCTAACATAAAAATCTTTGATGTTGATAGATGGCACTGTGGTTGGTTTTAATTATGTTCTAGTGATGCTATGAGGGTGAAATATGCTGAAGAAACCTGAAGGGGCATGTGAGCACCAAAACAGACGATGTGACATGTGAGGCATTTTAAAAATCATTTCACAGCCCTAGAAGCTTATTATTATCAGGAGGAGCAAAATGACCCAAGGCAAAAAGGAGGTAAGGTATCAGAAGTTCTAGTTTCAAATAAGCTGTACAGCTAGCCAGTTGATGGTCCTGTGTGGATGATCACTAACTGTCTTAAAAGAGTTAATTACTATATATTTAAATAGTTCCAACATCAAGTGCCTTATCCAGTCACGACCTTCAGCTAATTGTGAGAATCGAATATATTTGAAAGTGCTCTTTTGAAATCGCAAGCACAGTACATTTGAAATTTGTGAATGATATTACCCTGGAATATAAGTACTATTTAGGAAACTACAACTACATTACAGGAACAGGGGAATTTCAGAAGCCTGTTTCAGACAGAAGCAGAAATGTAAGTACTTCTGCAATATTCCTATGCCAACGAGATGTATACATATAAAAGGCTACCCAAGGCTTTTGAACCTAAATTGATAGACATGTACAGTTACAATTTACACATTTCGTAATTATTACACTGAAAAGCTATATTTATTATTTAAAACTGTTGTGTTGCCTTTGAATACACAAATAAGTATATTAATGTATTGTCTATTGTAAAATAACATAATACATGTAGGAAGTAATGTGTCATAAAACACAAGAATATACTAAACAGCTATGTGCCTACGAACTAGGACATAGAATGTGTGAATGAATCAGTGTCCCTGTAGGAAGCACATCTCTTCCTATCAGGCTGTTAGGTGCCATTGAGCCTGTTCTGACTTCTAGTGAGCTTATGCACTTCAGAACAGAACTCCGCCCAGTCCTGCGCTGTCCTCACCTTGTACCTGTGCATGGGCCGGTTGTCTCAGCCACCCTGTCAATCCATCTCCTTGAGGGCCTTCCTCCTGTTCGTTGCCCCTCTACTTTACCAAACATGATGTCTTTTTCCAGGGACTGGTCTCTCCTGACATGTCCAAAGTATGTAAGATGAAATCTCTCGTTCTTGCCTCTAATGAGCACGTTGGTCGTATTTCTTCCAATACAGTTCCATTTGTCCTTTTTTCAGTCCATGTTACTTTCAATATTCTTTGCCAGCGCCACAATTCAAATGTATCCATTTTTCTTCGATCTTCTGTATTCAATGTCCAACCTTCAAATGCATATGAGATAATTGGAAATAATATGGCATGGAACTGGCTCTCCTTAGTCCTCAAAGTAACATCCTGCCTTTTCAATTTGCTAGAGAGCTCTTGTGCCGCCGATTTGCCTAATGCAATGAGTCATTTGATCTCCACTGCTGCTTCCATGAGCATTGTTTGTGGATCTAAGCAATACAAAATCCTTGGCAACTTCAATCTTTTCTCCATTTATCATGATGTTACCTGCTGGTCCAGTTGTGGGGATTTTGAGCTTTCTTACATTTAATTAGAATCCATACTGAAGACAGCAATCCTTGACCTTTGTCAGCAAGTACTTCAAATCCTCACTTTCAGCAAGCAAGGCTGTGTTGTGAATAAGCCCTCCTCCAATCCTCATGCCACATTCTTCATACAATCCAACTTCTCTGATGATTTGCTCAGCATACAGATTAAGTATGATACAACCCAGGTGCATACTTTTCCTGATTTTAAGCATGCAGTATTCTTTTGTTCCATTCACACATTGACTGTTAATCCATGTAAAACTGTCACGTGAGCACAAGAAAGTGTTCTGGAAATGCCATTCTTCTCAAGGTTATCCATGGTTTGTTATGATTTACATAGTCAGTCTTTCTGGTATTCTTAGTTTTCAGCCAAGATCCATCTGACACCAGCCATGATAGCCCTTGTTCCACATACTCTTCTGAATCTGGCCTGAACTTTTGGCAGCTTCAGGTCAATGTATTGTTGCAATCATTATTGGATGATCTTCAGCAAAATTGTCCTGGCATGTGATATCAACGATAATGTTTTATAATTTGAACATTCTGCTGGGTCACATTTCTTTGGAATGGGCACACATATAGATTTCTTCAGGTCATTTGGCCAAGTAACCATCCTCCAAGTTTCCTGGCATAGACGAGTGAGTGTTTCCAGTGTTTCCTCTGCTGTTGAACCATTTCAGTTGGTTTCCTATCAATTCCTGAAGCCTTATTTTTGGTTAATGCTTTCCGTGATGTTTGAACTGTTTCCTTCAGCACCATTGGTTCCTGCTCATCTGCTACTTCCTGAAATGAAGGAATGGCATCTAGGTTTTTTTGGTACAGAGACTGTGAGTTCCTCTCATCTTCTTTTGATACTTCCTGCATCATTAAATATTTTGCCCTTAGAATTTTCCAAGATTCGAACTCCAGGCTTGAATATTATTTTATTTTTAAAAATTCTTTCCGTTTAAGATAGGCTGAGCGTGTTCTTCCCTTCTGATTTTCTATATCTAGGTCTTTGCACATTTCATTGTAATGTTTGCTTCTGTCTTCTCGAGTGGCTCTTTGAGACTTTCTATTCAACTCTTTGACGTCATCCTTTCTACCCTTTGCTTTAGCTACTCTATAATTAAGAGCAAGCTTCAGAGTCTCTTCTGACATTCATTTTGATCTTGTCTTTCTTTCCTGTCTTTTTAATGACCTTCTGCTATGTACGTGGATGAGGGTCTGGATGTCCTCCCGCAGCTCCTCAGGTCTCTGTCATTAGTGCTGAATATGTTACATATGCTCTTGAGATGTTCTGGAAATTCACATAGGATAGACACAAAGTCATATTTTGGCTCTCTTGGATTTGTTTTATTTTTCTTCAGCTTTACTTTGGACTTATATATGAGCAATCGATGGTCTGTTCCACAGTCAGCTCCTGATACTATTTGATACTTTCAACTAAGGGTCTCATTGAAGATTATTTAATGAGAAAACTTTTTTCACAGTTGTAGCCAAGGTTTAGGAAAGCAGATTATGATGAGGAAGCACCATATTCATATATTTTGTCTAGTTTTTCATGGGATGATTTTTACATTATTGATCTATGAATTTTCTTTTTTAAGATAATTATCTGTGAGAGTTTTTTTAAAAAAAACATTTTATTAGGGGCTCATACAACTGTTATCCCAATCCATACACACAA
>NW_022111320.1:15531507-15552545 GCF_000313985.2 Echinops telfairi | reverse complement strand
TTTGGGGAGTATATGTTTTAAATGCTTAGTAATTCTTTGTCTACCATTCCCTTGAGCATAATATGCAGTGTCCCTCCTTATCTCTTTTTATGGTTTTACTTTGAGGTCAATTTTATCTGAGATTATGATCACAAACCCTGCCTTTTTTGAATTTCTGTTTGCTTGGTATGTGTGGGGTTAAGGGGGGAGAAGACTCCCCCACAAATCATCACAGGTCCAGTAGGCACATTTGTACAGCGAAAATAAGTAAAGATTGTAGTAAAGTCATAGAGAGCATGAGAGAGGATAGATTGGAATAAATTGAGTCAGACACAATTCATGGTAGCATTGCTTACCTCAACCCTGCTTGATGGTCCTCGTGGGGGGAACCCAGCCACAAGAGCAGGAGCAGCCTCAGAACCCAAGAACTGGGGAGCCTCTAGGCCCCTGAGAGCTGGAGAGAGCTCCTGGGTCCTGGGAACCAGGGAGAGTTTCCAGGGCTCCGGAGAAAGCTTTTCTTTTTATTGGTCACCAATCATTATATCTCTTTAGGGGGACATGATTATAGAATCACACATCACAGGAAGGGGCAGTACAATAGGCATACACATTGTAGGATCTATGATAGGCATAAACGTAGCAGGAAGGGGATGAATTAGGGTGTGCCCATAGGATTGGGAAAGGTCTAGGGGTATACATGTGATAAGATGGGTGGACCCTAGATTCATGCTGGCAGCCTAATCTTGGTCATCCTTAAGTGGGTTTGACCTCTCCAGTGTCTCCTACAAGGAAAGAGACAACTACTATCCTTATCAGAATGGAGTGGGCCCTACTTGTTGTGGGATAAACAGTGGTGTCTGCTTGCTCCAGATGTCTACTCCTGATGACCTCCAAGTGTATAGTCATTCTCAAGCAGCTAAGTCTGGCATATATTTGGGGGGAGACAGCTTGAGAGAAATCCTTCTGGTTCCCACAGGTATGTTTTTCTCCAGCCTTTGATTCTCAGACTACTTTTGTCTGTAGTCTTGAGATGTGTCTCTTCTAGGCAGCAGATTGATGGGTTGTGTTTTCTAAGCCACTGTTCTAGCCTCAGTCTTTTAGTGCCTGAGTTCAGTCCATTGATATTCAAGGTTATTACATCCATCTGTGGACTCTGTGATGTCATCTTATACCTTTAGTGTTGGGTGTTTTCCTTATCAGTGTGTTGTGCGTGTGTGTGTGTGTTTCATTCTTGACTTCTTTCCACCTTTAAGCCAATGCTATCTTTGTGGCTGTTTTCTCTCTTTCCCTCTGGGTCAGGTTGTTCTATGTGGCAGTCTCTTATTTGTTCTCAGTGAGTGCTGTTCTTCTCCCCATACTGGGTTGGCAAGGATCTTTTGTCCGGCTGGGTTTCTTTTAATTAATTCTTTGAGTTTTTCCTTGTCTGGGAAGACGCTTACTTCTTCATCTTTCTTGATAGATAATTTGGCTAAATAGAGTATTCTTGGGTTTGTGTTATTTTCCTTTGATTTTTTGAATATATTACTCCACTCTCTCCTCTTCTTTGTAGTGTCTGCTGAGAGGTCTGAGTATATTCTTATTTGGGAACCTTTGTATGTGATTGCTTGTTTTTCCCTGGCTGTTCTCATGATTTTCTCCTTTTCCTGAAAGTTGGATAGTTTAACTATTATGTACCTTGGTGACTTCTTAGGATTCAGTCTAGCTGGTGTTCTTTCAGTCTCCTGAATGGTTGCTTGATTTTCATTCATTAAGTTGGGGAAGTTTTCGTCCAAGAATTCCCTCACAATTTTTGCAGATGACATCTTTTTTGTATCTTCCTCTGGTAATCCAATTATTCTGATGTTCTTCTTCATAGCATCAGGCATAGCTCTTAGGTTTTCTTCAGCTACTCTGATGATCTTATTGGATTTTTTTTTTTCACGGTTTTTAAAGTCCCTGATGTGGTTCATTGCCTCCTCCAGTTGGTTGGCAAAGTCCGTGACCTTGCTATTGGTTTTTCTTATCTCGTCCCTAAGCTCTTATATTTCCCTTTGGTGTATGGTCTTTATATCCCCTATCATCTCATCCTTTTTCTGTATTGTTTCCCTTATATCCTGTATGACTCAAATTTTGAAAATTTTGAAAATTTCTCTGGCAGATCAATGTCTGTTTCTTTTCTGCACGTTGTTAGGTTCAGGACATCTGCCATCGCCTTTTGTTTCTCCTATTTTTTCAGTTTGTTTTTTGGGGCGGATTGTTGTGTGCGTTGTGTTGTTTTAGAGGAACCAGGTGAGTCAAAGAGCACTGGGATTTCTCTGGGAGACTCGTAGGAATGCTTCTTCAAACTGCCTTTAGCTAATTGCCCTATGGAATGGTCCAACTGCTTTATCCTCCTGTGGCTTCACTCTTTTCCTAGTCAACCAGCATTCTGTTATTTGGAGGGAAAGTTGGATCGTCCTCTCAGGGTATGCTGGTTGGATGATTGTGGACCCGCCAGGGTGGTGCTGCACTGAGTGATTTCACAAGAATCCGTGATGGTGTGGCCCACGGCAGCTTGGGGTGCTACAGAGGGTGTGGGGATGCCTGCTGCAACAAGAGTGCCACTGAAGGCAGGTAGGGGTGCCTTCTTTGGTGTAAACATTGCGAATGGTGGGAGGAATTGCCCTGGTCAGCTAGAACACTATGGAGGTTGTTCAGAGATTCCCACAGCAGCATGGGGTATTGGCAAGTGTTGGCGGAGCTGCCTTAGGCCATGTGAGGCACTATGGCAGGTGCAAGTTCCCTCAATCACTGCGACCACAGAGTATGGGTAGGAGCTCCCCCAGCCACGCAGATGGAGTTTTCCCAGGAAGAAGGTGGGCGGACTTCCCAGCCCTGTGTTAAGTGCTACAGAGGGCAAGTGGGTGGGCAGAATTTCCCCTGGAGGAAGGTGGGTGGGCTTTTCTCAGCCTCGGGTTACACTGCAGAGGGTGGGGCTCTCCCAGTGGGTTGAGAGCAGGTGTAAATGTCCTAGGCTAAGGTGAATGTCCTGGAGGTCAGCAGTGGCACGTGAGAGAAAAGGGAAGAGAAAAAAAAGAAGAAAGAAAAAAGAAAAAACAAAACCAAGTCCACTAAGTCTGTGGGGGTGAGGAGAGGCAAGAGGGGGAAACAAAAGTAACATTATAGCTGAGCCAAGATCCTTGATTATGCCCTGAAGCAGCTGAGACTGTTTTGGAAAAGGGAGAAGAGAGAGAAACAAAAGTAACAACATAGCTGAGCCCTATTGCCCAACGGTGGGGCTAGAGGGATTTAAACCCTGGGCAAGCTGTGACTGTGTTGTGGTAAAGCTCTTGGTCCAAATTATCCCAGCTCCAGCCAAGACAGTGGCGGGGCTAAGGTTAAAACATAGTCAGCTTCCACTGTGGCAAGCCCCAATTCCCCAATCCTCCAAACTTCGTGGATCTATGCCTACTTATCTTCACGATGCTCCTCCTGTGGCAGGCAGTGTGGAATTTCCCTCTCAGTCACTCTTCTGGGCTGATTTCTGCAGAGTTCCTCTGGTATGTGTTACTCAGTCACCTTCTTGCCAGAAGTGGGTTACTATTTTTTATTTGTTATTTTAAGATAACTTTTTTGGTCTTAATTTGAGAGATCTCTCCTATATGAAATATAAAACTCTTAGAGAAAACTTTAAACTATTTGTAATTGGTTGCTTTTTGGAATTAGTTTCAGTATGGTGACAGTCTACTTTAATTTTTTTTTCAGATGGATTACTATTTTCTTCCTAGTCGCAATGACTGAACAATCTCTCTTTTGCTCAGTGATTTGCTGTTCTCTTTGCTCAAACATCGTCCTCACGTGGTCTGTCTTTTTGGGACAGTGTACTCTGCCCTGCTGGTCCTCTGTCTTCCCATGTATCATTCTACAGTTTATGATTACTGTGACTTCATCATAGTTCTCAATATTTAATAGAACAATTCATTCCTCTTTATTCTTTTTATCAACTAATCTCTCTTTTCTGTAAATATTGTTAAAGTCCAAAATGCAACCCTGCTCAGATTTTGATTGAACTAACAGCTGACAAAAAATAAAAAAATCAAACTCACTGCCATTGAATTGATTCTGACTTATAGAAAGATTGTAGGTCAGTGTAGAATTGCCACATTGGGTTTCCATGATGGTCAATGTTCATTTGGATGCATTTGATACCTTTATAGCCTTAATTTTATCTGTGTATAATAAAACCAAAATCCAATGACTCATCACAACCCTCTCTAGGGTTTATGACGTTGTCAACCTCTCCAAGAGCAGATAGCTTCATCTAGTTTTTGAACTAGATGTGGGTTTGAACAACTAACTTTGCAGTTAGCAGCCCAATACTTACTCAACAGGGACCTCAGAGCTCCTTCCATGTATAATAGCTCACTATTAATTTCGATGTTGGTTTCATTACTAAAGATTTAAAATACTATTAATTTAAGCCTTGCATAGATTTTGTTAGATTCCCCTTATTATACTATACGTTTTACTGCTACTATGACATTTCAGAAATGATATTCATGGTTTTTGCTCTATAGAAAAATAGTAGACTATTGCATCTTAATCTAATATTCTGCTCAATGATCTTGCTTACTCATATTATAGTCCTATGAAGTTCTTATTTCCTTTCCAAACTTGAAGTCCTTAATTTTGTTTTCCTAGAAAGCATGGTTAGAGTTTAGGTTTGCTTTATAGTTAAATGTATCTGTAATCAATTTTTTTGTATGCTAAATTTCTATTTTTAAAATTTATCATTTTGGGGGAAGCTCTTTCAGTTATTTTAACATTCCATAATTCAATCACATCTGGCAGTATTGTACAATTGCTACCACAATTCGTTTCAGAACATTTTCTTTCTTTTTTAACTCCTTGATATCAGCTCCCATGTATATGTAATTAATTTTTATAGTTATTATAAATATCTTTGAGAAGAATGTATATCCTATCATTTGGTGTGTACCATATTACATATTTCTAATATATGAAATTGGTTAAATTTTTCTGTATGTATTTTTTGTTGTTGTTATCTTGACCTATCAACCCAAAAGTATGTTGAAGTTTTCACTAGGATGATGGATTTGTCAATTTCACATTGTACTTCCATTAACTTTTTTTCATGTATATTTTAAGTTATTTTTCTAGGCATAAAAAGCATGTGATGTTTTCTATGTAAATTGAATTTTCTTTTGTTCTGTAATGATCCTTTTTGCATCTAGAAAGAAGCTCTTTATCTTAAATTCTATTTTGAGTAACATCGCATCATTATTTCCTTTATGTAATATTTGCACATCATATCATTTTTAATCTTAGCCTCTGTATCTTTATGTATTAGGAGTGCATTTTATAAACTACATATAGCTTGAGTTCCTTAATTCAATATGAAAAATCTGACTTTTAACTGACAAATTGAAATTATGCTTAGTAGTATTATTGATACATTGCTTCATATAAATTTTATGGTTTCAATGTATCAATTTTTTTAGCCTTTCTCTCTCTCATCGAGGTTGAGAAGTCTGTGGCCATTTCATCCCCTCCTCCACTTTTTAATGTGTTTTTTCATTTTATGCTTTGAATTTTCCATTCTATTGTGCTATATTTAATCTAGCCAAGTCTAAAGCTAAACAGCACATCATTCTGTACTCTTTAACCAAGAGTGTCTTTATGAATTGATTATATAAATATAGTGTAGCTCTTCTGTGTTCACATATTTTCTTTAGAGATATCAGTTTAAGAACTAAGCCTTAATACTAACTAGTACACTCTATAACTCAAAATATTGTGCTCTCCTTTAAAAATTAGCACCCAGGCCATCTACTAGCAAGGGTTTGGAGAGTCCATATATTTTTTACTTGTCTTTGGCGTGCCTATGTCATCAGACATAATGATAAATGAAGAAAAGAATATGTTATGCAATGAAATACTAAAATATCTGCTATAGGTGTTATACTTTCTTTATGATATAAAAAAAGATGTTTATACTCTAAGATAGTTTAATCATAGTCCAAGCTTGTCTCAAAAACAGAATTCAGTGCATCACTAAATTTGTGAATACTTTTCCTTTTTAAAAAAAAATCATTTTATTAGGGGCTCATACAACTCTTATCACAATCCATACACACATCAATTGTGTAAAGCACATTTGTACATTCATTGCCCTCATCATTCTCAAAACATTTCTTCTCCACTTAAACCCCCGACATTAGGTCCTCATTTTTCCCCTCCCTCCCTGCTCCCCCCTCCCTCATGAGCCCTTGATAGTTTATAAATTGGTATTTTGTCATATCTTGCCCTGTCCGACGTCTCCCTTCACCCACTTTTCTGTTGTCCGTCCCCCAGGGAGGAGGTCACATATAGTTCCTTGTAATCGGTTCCCTCTTTTCTACCCACTCTCCCTCTACCCTCCCTGTATCGCCACTCACACCACTGGTCCTGTAGGGCTCATTCACCCTGGATTCCCTGTATTTTCAGTTCCTATCTACCAGTGTACATCCTCTGGTCTAGCCAGACTTGCAAGGTCGAATTCGAGTCATGGTAGTGGGAGCGGGGAGGAAACATTTAGGAACTAGAGGAAAGTTGTGTTTTTCATCATTGTTACAGTGCACCCTGACTGGCTCTCCTCCCCGAGACCCCTCTGCAAGGGGATCTCCAGTGGCCTACTAATGGGCTTTGGATCTCCACTCCGCACTCCCCCCATCATTCACTGTGGTAAGATTTTTTGTTCTGATGATGCCTTATACCTGATCCCTTCGACACCTTGTGGTTGCATAGGCTGGTGTGCTTCTTCCATGTTGGCTTTGTTGCTTCTGAGCTTGATGGCCGCTTGATTACCTTCAAGCCTTTAAGACCCCAGACGCTATACTTTTTGATAGCCGGGACCATCAATGCTATTTTAACATTCTCATCAATTTTCTAAAATTGAATATACATGGTATTCATCTTGCCTTTCCCCAAAGATGCTTTTCCATATCTAAATTCTATGCATCAATTTATTTACATTATTATGGTCCCTTTAATTGAGCATCACCATTTGTCTATTCAATCATTCAGTTAATATATACTATTAAACATTTTCCATGTACCATAGGTGCGTTATATTAGGAACAATACAGTGATTTTATTTTTTTTTTGTAGTGGAGTTTGAGCATTGATGGTTTTGAGGGGGAGGATAGTCCCTCAAAAAAGGAGTGGGAGATAATTTATGCAATGTCCAATGATGCGCAATACCACTTTATTTTGTCCTAATCAAAATAGAATCCGAATCAGATTATTTATTCATCAAACACTAATTAAGTTTCTGCTATTAGACATTTGTCCAAGATTATAAATATACAAATATTGATGATAATCTCCCTCTCTTGAAAATAATAGCTACTGAGATTTAGTAATCTGTATAATACAGTATGATATTTAGAAGATTAATATAATACGGTACAGTATTTTTTGTTGCTGTTAGGTGCCATCAAGTTGATTCTGACTCACAGTAATCCTGTGTACAGCAGAGTGAAACCTTGCTCCGTCCTGCTCATCCTCACAATTGTGATGTTTGAGCTTGTTGTTGCAGCCACGGTGTCAGTCTATCTCTGAATGTCTGTCTTTTTCATTGACCTTCCACATTACCAAGCATGGTGCCCTTTACAAGCAACTGGTCTCTCTCCTGATAGCATTTCCAAAGAATGTGAGATAGTCTCTCCATCTTCGCTTTTAAGGAGCATTCTGGTTGTACTTCTTCTAAGACAGATTAGTTTGTTCTTTTGACAGTCCATGTACTTTCAGTGTTCTTTGCTAACATCACAGTTCAAATGCCTTGATTCTTCTACTGTTTTCCTTTTCAATGCCCACCTTTTGCATGTATATAAGGCAATTGAATGTAACATGAATTGGGAGATGCACATCTTAGTCTTCAAAGTGACACCCTTGCTCTTCAATTCTCTAAAGAGGTCTTGTGCAATGGATTGACCCAATGCAATGCATCCTTTTATTTCTTGACTGCTCCCTTTATGAGTATTGATTATGGATCCAAGTAAGATGATATCTTTGACAGCTTAAATCTTTTCTCTGTTTATCATGATGTTACTTACTGGTCTAGTGAGAATTTTGCTTTTCTTTACAAAGAGTTGTAAGCCTTGATCTTCATCAGAAAGTGCTTCAGATCCTCCTCACTTTCAGAAAGCAAGCTTGTTTCATCTGTGTATCACAGGCTGTTAATGAACTTTCTTCCAACCCCAAGGCCCCTTCTTCTTTGTATAATACAGTTTCTCAAATTACTGGATATACTCGAGTATAAGCCGACCCGAATATCAGCCAAGACACCTAATTTTACCACAAAAAACTGCATTAAAATGTGTTGAAAAGCTCAGTTTATATATGAATATATATGGTATCTGCTCCGCATACAGATTAAATAAGTATGGTGAGAGGATACCACCCTGATGCATACATTGCCTGATTTTAAACCATGAAGAATGCCCTTGTTCTGTTCAAATGACTCTGTCTTGGTCCATGTACAGGCTTTACATGAGCATAATTAAGTGTTCTTAATGCTCATTTTTCTCATTACTACCGATAGTTGGTTATGATCCACAGTCTTTGCATAGTCAATAAGTAAATCTTTTTCTGCTATTTTCTGCTTTCAGCCAAGGTCTATCTGATATTAGCAATGATATTTCTTGTTCTACATCCTCTTCTGAATCCAGCTTGTATTTTTGGCAGCTCTCTGTGGATGTATTGCTGTAACTATTGTTGACTGAGGAGATTTTGCCTGCCCGTGATATTAATGATATTGTTTGATAATGTATGCATTCTGTGCAGCCGCCTTTTGTTGGAATTGGTACAAATATTGATCTCTTCTACTCATCTAGCCAGGTAGCTCTCTTCCAAATTTATTGCCATAGGTGAATGAGTATTTCCAATGCATCAGCTTGTTGAACTATTTCCATTGGCATTCCATTGGTATTCCTGGAATTTTGGGTAATGCCTTCAGTACAGTTTGGCTTTGTTTTTGGTTAATGCCTTCAGTGCAATTCGAACTTCTTCCTTCAGTATCATTAGTTCTTGATTATATGCTACTTTGTTTTTTTTATTTTCAAGATTTTTTTGGGGGGGGGGCGCTCATACAACTCATCACAATCCATACATACATCAATTGTATAAAGCACATTTGTACATTTGTTAGCCTCATTATTCTTTTAAAAAAATTATTTTATTGAGGGCTCGTACATTTCTTATCAAATTCCATACATCCATCCATTGAGTCAAGCCCTATGTACACCTGTTGCCCTCATCAATCTCAAAACATTTGCCCTCTACTTTAGCATTCAATATCATTTGCTCGTTTTCCCCCTCCCTCCTGAACCCTTCATAATTCATAAATTATTATAGATTTGTCATAAGTTACCCTGTCCAACGTCTCCCTCCGCCCTCTTCTCTGCTGTCCATTCCCCAGGGAGGAGGTTATACTTAGATTCTTATTTAGAACATCTTATTAAAATAATTCTACATTAATATTTAGACCAAGAGAATGAATTTTGTTACATCTTCTGTTGCTTTGTCCCCACTATTCTGTCTACTCTACCCGCCCTCTCCCCCTCCAAAGAGTGTAATTTCAGGGTATTCCAACTGATATTGCCTCCATACAATACAGTAGAAATACCCTTTTAGTATAATTTTATTTTCATTCTAGTGGATTTGATGATATGTCAATATAATACTTTTACTTCAGGCCAAACAAAAATATATCAGGAAATAATCATGCAGTATTCCATTGTTCTGTCATAAAGACTGCCTCTTAGTCCATGTACAGGTTCTGCATGAGCACAATGAATTTTTCTGGAAAACCCATTCTTCTCATTGATAACCATAGTTTGTTATATAACTCCAACCATGAAATACTTTTGCATAATCAATATAATACCAGTAAATATCTTCCTGGTATTTTCTGTTTTCAGCCAAGAGCTGTTTAACAACATTAGTAATATTTCTTTTGCCATGTCCTCTACTAAATCCAGCTTGAATTTCTGGCAACACCCTGTTGATGGACTGTTGCAATCATTTTTGAATGATCTTTATCAAAATTGTATTTGTATGTGATATTATTTATATTGTTCAAAAATTTCCACATTCTGTTTGGTCATCTTTCTTTGGAATATGAATTGACCCCAGTCTATGGGCCAGGTAACTGACTTTGAAATTGCTTGGCATGAGTGAGTGCTTCCAATGCTTCATCAACTTGTTGAAACATTTTAGTTGATTTTCCACCAGTTTCTGGAAACTTGTTTTTTGCTAAATGGCTTCAGTGCAGCTTCAATTGCTTCCTATGGTGCCATTGATGCTTGATCCAGTAAGTGAGGACCTGGTTTTGGCTGCTGATATTGAGTTTCTCTCTTATCTCTTCCCACGCAAAGCATAAAGAAACAAACAAAGACTCAAACCTTACTGTCATTGAGTTGGTTCTCACTCCTAGTGACCATGTAGAACAGAGTAGAATTGTCCCTTTGGATTTCTGAGGCTGAATCTTTATTGATGATAAATCTTGTAAAAAAATTTATTAATCATTTTATTGGGGGCTCTTACAAACGAAGATAGATCTTTATTGAAGCAGAAAGTCTCTTTCTCTCTCTCTCTGTTGGCCAAAGTGACTGTGGAATCAAATAGCTGATAATGGGGTTAGTAGCCCAACCCATTACACCTTTAGGCTCCTGTTTCTTCCAAAGATGTGTCAATATGATTCCTGTACATGCTATCTGGTAAGATACAAACCTACAGCCACTGCTTTTGTTGTTGAAAAAAAGGTATTTGCAATGAAGTTGTTGGTGTGCCAAAATTCTGTCATGCAAACTCCAGCTTCATTCCTATCGTCAAGATCATGTGTTTCCAACTACTGTTTATTATGTTAGGACTTTTGGTGTTATTAGTTAGCCAATTATGACTAAACCAAAATGATCTCAAGAACGAAGAGGGAAATATTCTAAAATCTGTATTATCCATGGGTTAGAGGGATATAAAAAGTTGTAAGGTCTCTTTCTAAATGGACTTTGGGTGGCATATGGGTTATGCGTTGAGCTGCTAACCACAATGTCAGCAATTTGAACTGTGAGTTTGAGTGAGACCCTTGCTAATGTTGCCCAAGTCTCATCATTAGAGGATCATTTTTTGGTTTACAGAGGGAATTCTTTTATGGTTCTGTTCTTTAAAAGCAACTATTCAGGGAGAGGAAATGTGCTATCATGAGGTTATTTTCCTACTTAATTGGGGAAATTATGCTTACCAGGGAGGAAAGGACAATGTTTGGGTGCAGTGCAATGCTAAAGAAGCAGGAGAAGAGGAAGGAAAGCCAGGGGTTGCCAACCTTCTTTGACATTCTTTGTGATTCTTCTTGGATCCATCGTGCACAATGGAAGCTGCATTAGGGAGACACCATAATCTTCAACACAGTGTCATACCATGTGATTCTTGAAAATTTACTCGATCTCTTTTATGCTAATTTTCTTATTCTGACTTGTTTTGCATTCATTCCACAAGCAGGGACTGTGCTGGCATCTTGAGATATAAAGAAGGAAACAAAGCAACACCCAAAAAGCACACACTATTCTCACTTCATGGAGCTTATGATTCCGGTAAACCACGACATCAGTTATTGTGTCTATGCATCCACTCCTCCCGTGCTTCTTAAACTGGGAGACCTGACAGAAACAATATAAAACAAAACTAAAATAATACCCAAAGAAAACAATAATGATAATAATATAAAAATGAAAATAAAGAATTAGACAGAAAAGACCACCAGCGATCTTTTAAAGTCAAAGAATACTTGGGTTAAAAGAGAGGCCAACAGACCAAGTATCTTATGATACCATGGCTCGATTCACAATAACCAAGTTTACAATAATCTCTGTGTGACAGTAAAGATGTTCGAGTCCTTCACCTGTGGCCAGAGGCTTAATCTGACTAGATACTCTGCAGATGGATTTGGGGTTCCCATCATCCTCCATGGCTTTCTACAAATTGGATGTTCACAATTTAAGCTCTGATACATTTCCCTTCATCATATTTGGATTTTTTATCATCATCTGTGGATCACACAGGCTGGTGTACTTCTTCCTTATGGACTTAGTTGACACCTCACCTAGCTGGCTGCTTGTTGGACCCTAGACACTATTCCAGTTGATGACCAGGCACCTTCGGCTTTCTTCACCACACTTTGCTGTAGCACCCGAATCTCCAGTGATCTCTTCATAAAGGCGAGTAAAGCCCAATCTCCACTAGCCATTACATTCATCATGTCTCTAGTAATTTACCTAAGAGAAATAAAATGTGTTGACTATCATTGGAAATGAAATATCCAAGAGGTGCTTATGTCAGTACATATTGCTGAACACCACTCAACAACCAAAATGACTAAATCCTTGATATCATCCAGCAACGTGAATGCATCTGAAGAGCGTTGTACTGAGCAAAAGACACTAGAAAAAAGAGTGCAAACGGAGGCTTCATTTTATAGGAAACTCTAGTTCATGGTGAGAGGAATCAAATCAGTGACCCCCAGGGTTGGAATTGGAGACTGAGTGAAAAGGGCATAGAAAATATTGTTGGTCACTGAAAAAATCTTGAATCTTGAGTATAATGGTAGCTAAAGGGATGTATATATTTGTAGTGATTATTTCATGAGTGCATACATTTAAAATGGTGATTTTTATTATACTTCAATAAAGCTGATTTTATGAAAAAGCCCTCAGGTCAGTGAAGAATAAACCCAATCCAATGCTATCAAGTCAAACATGATTTATAGAGACCCTATGTAAGATTTCTGAGGCTGTAAATCTTTATGGAAGTAGATAACCTCATCTTTCTCCCTTGAAGTGGCTGGTGGCTTTGAACCTCCCACCCTGCAGTTAGCATTCCGAGGCTTACCTGTCAGTGCCACCAAGGTGACACTGGTGAACATTCTTCCCCACAGTGAAGAATACGTATACATAATTAATAATAAGCTGCATGTTGATATCTCACAGCATGCTTCTTAAACCATG
The DNA here is from genome assembly GCF_000313985.2 of Echinops telfairi. NCBI lineage: Eukaryota > Metazoa > Chordata > Mammalia > Afrosoricida > Tenrecidae > Echinops > Echinops telfairi. Next base: position 15,539,547 of record NW_022111320.1, on the reverse strand, counting down.
GAGAGTTTATTACATGTCTCATCATGTATGTCATTTGATGAAAATCATTCTTCCGACATCTCTCCCAAATTTTGTTAAGAACATCCCTAGGATTTTTTAATGTTTTCTCTGTCTTCAATAGCAACAAAGCCACCGTTGTTCCTTAACTTAACTTCCAGCCTAAGGTTTTGCATCCTAATTGCTCAACCAATTTATAGAAATGTAAAGGAGCAAAAGCGATGGCAAAAGCGGTTTGTAGAAGGCATCCCACCATTTCTGAGGCTGTGAGTTTGCTCCTCTGTGTGGAGTCCGGCCGATATCCCACCAATACCAGAGGTGCTCACGGAAGTGCTCCTGTGAGCAATAGCGTGTGGACCTAGAATCACAGATGGAAAGGAAAACAATTCAGTCAAGCGGGTTAAATGAAAAGCAAACAGACTTGTTCAAAATAGTGACGATGAGTCAGCTGTTTTGGCAAGATTCGTAGTGACAGAGATCCTTGTCTTCACCCAGCTTGGGATCTGTCTTGCCCCTCATGTGTTTGTTCACTTCGGAGGGAACGATGATGGCTCCTGTGGGCGAGTGAAGCCACAGCATTCAAAATATCCCGGAAAGTCTCTTATCTATTCTGACATTATGATGGTATGTGCTCCCACTGCATTGTTTTCAGAATAAATGCAGAATGTGATTCTCCACCTCGTCAAAAACCATTTGAGGATTGTCTAATTCTCCAAACCAGTTCTCATGGCTCTGTCTCCTTCCTCTCAGTGGGCCGCACACCTGGATCCCTGTCTTACTGGGGATATGCACTATCATCTCTTATCTCTCCCATAGTTGTAGTGAAGCAGAATCCATGTAAATTAAAAAGAAATGTATTTGATCAGGAGAAAAGTGAGCAAATTATTGCTCCTGACTGGAACCAGTTGCTGTCCAGTTGAGTTCAACTCACGGGGACCCGTCGGTGCGTCTGAGTAGAACTGCGTCATAGGGTTGTCAGTGGTTTATTTTCAGAAGTAATTGGGCAGGTCCTTATCTCGCGATGCCTCTGGGTGGACTTGCCCTTCCAACTTCAAGGTTAGGAGCTTAGCACATTTATCATTTGCACTGCCCAGGGACTCCTCTAACAGCTAGTGCAATAATGCCGACCTGTGCCAGGCTGACCTGGAGGGGAGGAGGCTGGAGAGCCAAGCGGTGATGGCAGCAGTCTGGGGACTGAACAGACTTAGGTTTGAGTCCTGACTTCATAGCTCTAGCTTTCTGACCTCTGAAGCCTGCTTCTTAATCTTTCGAAGGAGACCGCTGACATTCGCCTTACTAGAATTCAAAAAACAAAAAAAAAAAAAACCAAACCAAAAACTACTGAATATCCAGTAGCCTTTGAGAGGATTAAAAACAAACAAACTACTGAGTATCCAGTAGCTTTTATTATCATTGTGATTTCTATTTGAAGTGAGGACGTCTGGCCTAGAATGCTCATGCACAGCTAAAACAAAGGCCATTCGTTTAAGCTTGGGGTCAAGGGTTCCTTCTGTCTGAATTGAGGGCAGTGCCTTTTTTGTCCACCCAATTGGGATGTCAAAGAGATCAAAATAAAGAACGCTGGCAATGGCACTGGGTTGATTGCCTGGGATGCCCACTTCCTTTGTGCTGGCGTGGGGAGTGACGATTGAGCATCAGAAAAGTGAATTATGAAAGTCGCCTTGTTTTTCTTCCCTTTGCTGAGAGAATATTTTTCCTGAAGAGAAACGAATAATTGATTTAATAGTTGGGTTGGACAAAGAAGGTCAGAAACATGGGTGTAATAAAACCAGAAATGAACACGGTGGCCTATCCTGAAAGTATACACAAGTGGGTAGAAGGTTGAATGCCAGGAAATTATTGCTTAGACTCCTAGGTAGGGAAACTCAGTTCATTTTGTTTGTTTGTGTTCTGCATACTCCAACACACACACACACACACACACACACACACACACACACACACACACACACACACGGTTAAGCAGTTTTGCCTGTGTCACTTTCCACATGCCAGTGCTCCCTGAATAAGGGAAGGCTTTGCAGTAGAGGGCTCCATAGCTCTTAAGTGTCCCTTCTTGCATAACTCTGGTTCTTGAAGAGATGTGCCAGAGGCGAAGTGCACACTGTGTCAGTCCCAGGATTTACGGGAAGCCAAGTGCTCGCACCAGAAGTTGCCAAGTACACATTTCATTTTGATTTAAGACAGTTAATGTCTGAAGCCGAAAAGAGCACAAGTAATTGTTAATAAAATAGGTGATGAGAACCAACAATCGAGGAACAGAGCTCCTTTTCAGTGAAACAGATGATGTTGATTTGTCATTAAGTAGCCAAGGCAGCTTCTTATTATAATGAGAAGCAGTTTTCTGATGGTATGCTGTGACTGGGGTGCTGGTTCCTCTTTGATATGTCACTGGAAAGATCATTTTCTCTTGCTGTACCAGAATGTTCTGTTTATACCTCTGACTTCAATGCCATGGTCACTTTCCAGGAAGCTACAATGGCTCTTGCAAATGGATGCATACAGAGCTGTGTCAGTTGTCCAGGCTTAGCTTCAACCTGGAGAAAATGAAAGGATTGGTGGTTCCTGTAAATGTGGGTCTTTCCATTGAATGGTGATATATAAGACTGATGACTAATAAACATTCTTTACATGGGAAACATTTGGGCGATGACATATTTTTTCTTTCACCCTTTTAACTAGCCACAATGCCTGGGATTTTACTCAGGAACTATATGGGAAACAGACTACGCCCCAAGGCAGATCATGCTGGCAGCTGTAGAAAGAGAAGGCTGCACGTCCTCATGTATGCTATCTGTATTTTTTTATCCTTTTCACATCTGCCGGGGAGATCAGCTGGGACAAAGCACACTGCACATTGAATACCCAGGACCTGGCAGTGCTAGCTTCCTGCCTTCAGCGAACTAGAGATAGGCTATTAGGCTGTGGCTTCGAGTCCTCTGACTTTGGCCCTGTTCACATTGCTTGAGTTTGGACAAACCAACCTGTAAAGTTTCAGGGTAATGCTGGGCACAATTCATAATTAAAGAGATCTTGAACTATTTACCTCAGAGGAGCATCATGAAGACCAAAGGCTAATGTAAAATATCATATAATTGACTACTGAACTGCTAACCACAAGGTCGGCAGTTTGAAACCACCAGCCGCCCAGTTGGAAAAAGATGAGGTTTTCTACTCCTGTGAAGAGTTGACGTCTTGGAATATCCATGGGACCATTCTACCGTGCCCTGTGATGCCTCTGAGCAGAGTCAACGCAATGGCAATGGGTTTGGGTTTGGGTTTGGGTTTGGTTTTGAGTTGCTTTGAAGCACAATGACCTGTATTCCCTTGTTCTGCTCACACAACTGCCTCTTCATCCATGTACAAGGTCCACATACACACAATGAAGTGTTCTGGAATTCCCCGTTATTCTCAAGGCTATCCATAATATTTATGACCCACACAGACAAATGCCTTGGCATAGTCAATAAACCACAAGTAAATCTCTTTCTGGTATTCTCTGCTCTGAGCCAAGATTCATCTGACATCAATAATGAGATTACTTGTTCCAAGTTCTCTTCTAAATCTGGCCTGAACCTCTAGAAGCTCCCTGTCAATGTACTGCTGCACTCGTTGGATGATCTTCAGCAAAGTGTTACTGGCCTGTGAGATCAGTGATATTGTTCTAGAGTGTGAGCATTCTGTTGGATCATCTTCCTTTGGAATGGGTACACATATGGCTCTCTTCCAGTCAGCGGGCCAACTAGCTGGCTTCCAAACCTCCTGGCATAGACAAGTGAGTGCTTCCAGGCTTCCTGTTGAAACATTTCAATTGGTTTTCCATCAATTCCTGGTGTCTTGTTTTGGGCTGATGCTTTCAGTGCCTCTCATGCTTGCCATTAGAGTCTACCATACCACTGAGAATCTACCTCTCTCTTTCTCTGCTCTTTGTCTCACTTGTTCCTGTTTCTCTGTAGCTCCATTGAAAAACAAATACGAAAAATCTTCCTTAAGCCTAACTCTTCCCAGTCTCAATTAGAGGAATCCCAGGAACTGGCCAGTGACTCCGTTTTTCTGGATTCTTTTGGCACCCTTCTCACCAGCAGCATCGCTTACTTTAGAATACAGTGGAGCATGGATGCCTATGTAAGGGTCTTGTCATTGTAGGATCACGTTATTATGTGGGATGGAAAGAGAACCTCCATTGCTCAGATACAAGATTCCTCTTTTCTCAACATGAACACAAACTCTGCTTATATTTCTAGATTGTCTGTAACCCTATAAGCCTTCTAAATGTGTTTTAGTTACATCCTCTTCAAAGCAGTCCTAAGAGACCAGACTCTGTGCCTGGCGATTAAGGGACAGATGCTGAGGTCAGTATGACCTGATTGGACTATCAGGCCAACATGACCATGTTCAGAACAAAGTGCTAATCCTGTGGACTGTCCAGAGACTAAGGAGGCCTTTCAGTCTTTCCTTCTATCGAGTTGGTTGCTAAGGACAAACAGTCTGTTTAGGACCAAGATTGCATCGCTAAAATGGTATGGAACAACATGATAAAGTTATGAAATTATGTAAAAAGCTTTTCCTCCCCGATTTCCACTCTCCACCCCACCCCTGCCCAATTACATAAATACTACCATTCTATCTAGACATACTTCATTGTGAGTCTTAGGAAGGTATGGTTCTATTGGCAACCGAGCTCCTAAACATCACTGCACACCAACGAGGAAGAAATCAGGATTGACGAAAAAATAAAGGTAAGATTTGTTCTAGATGATTTATTCTGCTGTAATTTCTCCAGGAGAACTGCCCCCACCCTCTTTTTTTCCTTAAATAAATAATACCCTTTGGAAGTCCTTTCACCTGTTTTTCTTATAGACATCATTCTAAAGGAAAATAGAGACAGTGTACTCTGAACGTTTATATAAGGTCCAAAAAAGGAGCCCCTCTGGGGCAGTTCCCACCCTTTCTACAGCAGGTTGCTTGATGGTGACCATGACAAGGGGCAGGCTGTGCGGCGAAAATGCCAGTGATCGTGTTCTAAAACCTTCGATCACTCTTCTTGATTTGACATGAAATATTAAACACCAGTTACCAGCAAAAAGTTATTGAATGCAGATGTCTACTATCACTTTCAAACGGCTACAGTCAATTTAAGTTTATATATTTTCTTTGCTTAAGCATTCGCATGCAGCACAAATGTTCGGTGACAGTAATGATTTCACAAGATACTCTTTTCAATTAGGGAAACACAGCATAGATGTGTTTTCAGTTTTTCAGTCGTTCCCCCTCTTTTCTTGTGGCACTCAAAAACTGTCCTTTACTTAAAACAAAAATGGGACTTTGGGTTAAAAAATAAATAAAAAGAAAGAGCTCCACCTACTGATTCATGTTTTAAACTTTTTTTCCTCTCCCCTTCTCTCTGAATGGAAAATGTTCTCTGGTACAACCAGGACCTTGTGAGTCTGTAGATCGAACTGTCTGGTCGAAAGAAGGAAGAAAGAAAGACAAAAAGGACACAGGAGCTGTCCCCTTGGAAAGGACTAGGTTAGAATGGAGCTCTGTCTGTGCACCATAAAAAGCCCTGCCCTTGTTTTTTGGTGGCCCTCAGAAGTTTCAATTAATAAGTCTGGTTCAGGGTTAGCCCTCCCAGGGGATCTAGGTTAGCCGTGGCATTCCCCTCGCCGGCATTTAGCGGACTCTTGACGGGTCATACATTTTTCCCGATTACAATAATGGTATTCATGGCCCTTTCCTTCTAGAGGGCTTGCTGGGTGCTCTTTGCAAGGATTTACAAGGGCCTTTTCTCCCATGGGCGAAGCTGGAGCTGTTTAGGGCCTACCCTACTACGGCTCCGGCTCTGCCACTGCCCAGACTCGAATGATTTCATAGGGGAAGGGAAGGAAATCACCCACTGGGAGTCTGGGAGTCACTTAAGGAGGCCAAGAGCCATCATTTGTGGAGGAGCAACTTTCGCCCGCCCGCTGGGGGTGGGAGCCGAGAACAGCAGCTGGAATGGAGACTCTATGGCTTCTGCCAGCCCTGGCCCTAAAGCTTCTGTAGCTGGGAAATTTCCAGAACCATTTTCAGTGCCTACCTTTCAACTTATTTTGAGAAGGGTGTGTTTTCACGAGTGTCTCACTGTGTGCCAACCCAGGTAGTGCCCTGTGATACAAATGGATTGGATCTGTGGCACCCACTCTTCCCAGCTCAGACCCTGCACCTCCACAACACCATTTTTTTCTAAGACAATTAAATAACGGACTGTATTTGTCTGACACATGTGAGCAGTGACTATAGAGAAATATTACCAATGGGCAGCAAGATGGCATCCTGCAAACACACAATGGAGTGATTAAAGTTTCCTACCTTTGAATCTGTTTGCCCACTGAGGCGTTTCTATAACCTATATGATTAGCTAACCATAGGACCTAGGTATTCAAAGCCTGAATAGAAAATGTCTATTCTCACCCCCAGATGAATCACACATCACCGATCACTGCAGAGTTGCCAAACTCTACAGTTTTCTTGTCAAACATAAATTCAATAGCTGACCACAACTAGGGACAAGACTTTCTTATAAATCAAGCAACAACATGCATTAGGGGGAACAGGAGGGGACACACTGCTGCATTCAGTCAATCAAAAATATATGTAATGAGTGTCTACTGTGATCAAGGTGCTGTGCTTGGTGCCAACGGGAATTTAATGAAATATGATCCGACCCTGGCCTTCGGCAAAGATACACCTCCTTCACACACGGCTGCTGGTGAGGAGTGCATGCAACCACACAGCACACTGCCTGGGACACAGCCAACCATTGGTAAAGAGCTTCAATGATCAGAACAGTTAGTACTGTTATTTAAGATATGATTTTCCCTGTGATCAGCAGAAAAGAGCTTCCTGTAATGTGGCCTGGTTAATTTCCAACAGATAGTCCCAGCCCTAGTTGGTGACCCTGGACTTCTAGAAGCTAGCTTCGTTACCTAGGGCTGCCACAATAGAATGTCTTTGGGTAACACACATAACTTGCACTTGGCTACTAACCAAAAGACTGCAATTTGAATTCACTTGGTGGGGCCATGGAAGAAGATTACAATCAAGAAAACTTTATGAAGATCCCAGCCAAGGAAAATCTAATTTTTACTCTGTAACATATGGGGTCGCGTATATGTATATTCAAGTCGATCACTACACACTTGATGACAACAATTTTTGTCTGTAGTTTTTGTCTAACAAATCAAAAAATAGGTGCTACTTTCTCACCATTCCAGTGGCTAGAAGTCCAAATCAGGTGATTTATTCCTTGTCTGAGCCCTGGGTGTTCCTGGTTCCTTGGCTTGTAGAAGATCCTCACAGTGTATATCTCTGTGTCTTTTCTGTTCTTTTTAGAACTCAGAGTGATTGTTTTTAGGATACACATAAATTAATATTGCCTCATTAACATAACGAAAGAAAGTCCTAGTCCCCAAATCAACACATCTTTTAAGAGCACAAAATTCAATCAATAACAGAAACGTAATTTCAACTCTGGAGACTCTAAGGGACAGTTCTACTCTGCCCTGGAGAGTGTTGCTATGAGTCAGAATCTATTCAATGGCAATATATCCATCTCTCTCCCTCTCTCTCCATATGCAACAATAGGTGGAAACATAAACATCATGAGGGCTAGAATATAACAATTGTGAGAATGGAGCTGTGGGCAGTGTTTCCTTTTGTTGTACAAACTGCACTATAAATTGGAGCCTACTTCATAGCACGTAACAACAAACGTGCATGTGTGTGTGTGTGTGTGTGTGTGTATTTCTGGCTTCTTTCACTCAGCGATGCATCTATCCATAAATACACTACATGGCATTCAGCCATTATATTGTTGAAAGACATTAGATGGTTTCAGTTTTGACTTATAATAATGCTGCTATGAACATTTCCTTGTGTATCTCTTCATGTGTATATTCAAGCAATATTTTGGACATATCTGAGTTAAATTATAGAGTTGTAAGCTATATGTGATTTCAGTATTGTAGATAAAGTTTTTTT
>NW_022111320.1:15527503-15529332 GCF_000313985.2 Echinops telfairi | reverse complement strand
TTCCTGTCTGGGAGCTCTGGGTTGAAGTCTGGCCCCTCTTTCCCTGTGGAGACACCATCAACACCCTCCCCCCGACCCCCTGTGTGGGTTAGTGCCCTGTTCCCCTGGCTGCCCATACCCTTTTTCCCTCCTCCCTTTTAGTGGACTACCATATGTATCCCATATGTATCCCTGGATTTAGTCTGGCCCCTGCCATATTACCTGGACCTCACTCCAGGGATGTATGTATACAGCATCTTCTTCCGTATTCCCTTTTTGAAGAAAAAAAAAATTTTTTTTGCGCTTAACTTAGTGACGTTGTCCATCTTTCATACGTGTATGAGATGATTGAAAATACCGAGGCTTGGGTCAGAGGTATTTTAATCCCCCAAATGATGGGTTTTCTCTTTAATGCGTTCAGTGGTCGTTTGCAATAGATTCAATCAGTGCAATCAGTCCTTTGATTTCTTTACTCCTGTGGAGGTTAGACGGGTTGTGGATCCACGTAAAACGAAATCCTTGAAAGCTTCTCTTTTTTTTTCTTGATGCATCATGATGTTTTTTGACTCCGTTGTAAGGAATTAAAAATATGTGGAGGTGTAATCCCTACTGAAGGCTGTAATCTTTGATCTTCATCGTCAGTGCTTCAAGCTCTGGAATGTCAAAGTCGGAACAAAGAGGAAGGGTGAGCAGTAGCTGGAAATATGGTCTTGGTGACAGAGATAATGCTGGATCATGACCTTTCCAGATGGAATACACAGGAACCAGATCAACCACATCTGTCAAAATAGATGTTGAAGAAGCTCAATCTCATCAGTCAGATTAAGGTCAGGGGCCATATGTGAATAGACCAAAAATTGTTCATATTTCAATTCAAGTTGAAGGTGAAGAAAATTAAAATAACTCCATGTGAACAAGACTATGCAAAGGCATTCAAATATGTGGGCCATAACTAACTATGGATAACATTGAGAAAAATGAGCGTTCCAGAACACTTAATTGTGGTTATGCAGAACTTGTAGCTGGATCAAGATGCAGTTGTGTGAAAAGAACAAGAGAATACTACATGAATTAAAGTCCAGAAAGGTCTGCATTATTCAGTCACAGAAGCGGGAGGGTATGGAGAAGAATACAGTATCAGGATTTGAGGAAGGCATATTAATATCTTGTGGTATTCAGATGATACAATTTTGCTTACTGAAATTGAGGAGGTCTTGGATTACAATCTTCAATATGGATTGCAACTCAATATAAAGAAAGCCAAAATTCTTACGATTAGACCAGTAGGTAATATCATGGTAGATGATGAAAAGTTTGAAGTTGTCAAGGATTTTGTCTATCTTGGATCAACAATCAGTGTTCATTGAAGCAGCAGTCAAGAGATCAAATGGTTCATTGCATTGGGTAAATCTGCTGCACAATCTTTAACGTGTTGAAAAGCCAGGATGTTACTTTGAGGACAAAAGTATTCCTGACCCAAGCCATGTTACCTTCCATTGCCTCATATGGATGTGAAAGTTGGACGTTGAATAAGAAAGATTGAAGAAGAGTTGATGCTTTTGAATTGTGGTGCTGGTGAAGAATTTTGAAAGTACCGTGGACTGCCAAAAGGATAAACATCTGTCTTGTAAGAAGGACAACCACACTGCTCCTTAGAGGCAAGAATGGGGAGACTTGGTCTCATGTACTTCGGGCATGTGATTATGAGAGACTACTCCATGAAGAAGGATATTATGTTTGGTAAAGTAGAATGGCAGCAAAAAAGGGGAAGGTCCTCACCAGATGGGTTGACACAGCTGCAACAGTAGGGCTCAAATATGAGAACAATTGTGAGGATGGTGCATGAGTGG
>NW_022111320.1:15525184-15526738 GCF_000313985.2 Echinops telfairi | reverse complement strand
AGCACAGTACCTTAAAACAACCACAAGAGCCATATGATCTTGAATATAACCCACTTAAATTTAGAAACCATCTCAAGAATAGTTCTGAAATATTGAATACTAAAAATGAAAGACCAGCGGTGTCATCTGCAGAACCTGTTCCCAGTCTTGGGGGAAGGTGGCTCTCTGATGCTTTGCCACAACTAAGAGGCCCTTTGTCTACTGCCCTGCAAGGGTTGTAAAATTCGTTCACAACTGCTGATCAATGTCCAAAGGGCACCCCATTCTGCAACCAATCTCTTTCCCCAAGGCACTCAAATTTACTTACTCTAGGGACCAAGAAGCCCAATGCTCTGCTCTGAGTTGTGCTCTTGGCTGCTGCCGCTTCTCAGTGCAAGGATATTAAATACCTGGTAGTGGGTCTTCGTTCTTGATAATCATAAAATTCTCTCATCTGCTTATTAGGTGGCTCATTTTATAACCAGAACTATATCAAAAGGACTAAATCCCCTCAAATTACTCCTATACACCCTATTTGCATGCTGCCATCATTTTGTGGGAGTTAAAAGATTTGGGATAGAAGACTCATACCAAGTAATTTCATCTCACCACAGTTGTCTCCCTATTTCTTGTTCTATGTAGGAGTTCTTCATATGTTCTTGAAAACAGCCGTTGTCAGTAATATTGTTGAAAGAGATTTTCCTTTGCACTCTCCTAATATTTTGATGAACAGATCATTTCTATTTTAATAACCTCATGTATCAGTCATATCCTCATAGTTAGTACTTTTGTTTCCCAGTTGAGATGCCCTCCCTTCCAAGAAGGTAATAAAGATATTCCCCTGTATTATCTTTTCGATGCTATATTTATATATTTAAATTAAATTTGAATTAAATATATACCTAGAATTAAAAAATACCTAACATATGTAACTTTATATTTAAATGAAAATTTTACCTAGAATTTGTATTTGTGTATTATATGTAGTGAAGAGCAAGTTTCTTTGTGTGTGGTGGTGTGTGTGTGTGTGTGTGTGTGTGTGTGTAGTTAATTTTCCCAGTCCCGTTTCTTGAAGAGAGCATTGTTTTTCCCATGATAGTTAAATATTATGTGCAAACATACTTGGCTTGTTTGGGGACTCATTTGTTCTATTTATCTACTCATCAGCCAATAAAACATGCTTATTTCTTAAAACCTTTTATTGTGAACTGGGTAGAGGTCTACAGAGCAAATCAGTTTTCCATTCAACAATTCCTGCACATTTTATTTCATGTCATTGATTGCAATCCTTACCATGTAATATCATTTCCTACATTTCCTCATTTCCCATTTGCATCCCCCCTCCTTTCCTTACACTTCTGAACTTTGTACTCAGATACACAGTGTTTTGTTCTCAACATGGTGATTATTCTGGGGAGTGCATATATTTCTAATACTATTGTGCTCCTTTTATACCTCCTTATTTGAAAATTGAGCCATAGGTGGTGAGTTCATTTCCAGACTTGTACGCTGGCTAAGGGCCATGGCCTTGAGGTTCTCCCAATTTTTCCCCAACCAGAATGCCTGATCGTTTTT
>NW_022111320.1:15520386-15524782 GCF_000313985.2 Echinops telfairi | reverse complement strand
GGTCCTATAGGGCTCATCCGTCCTGGATTCCCTGTATTTTCAGTTCCTATCTGTACCAGTGTACCTCCTCTGGTCTAGCCAGTCTTGCATCTCCCACTATTTTTGAGGACCTTCTAACATGATTCCTTTCAGAGCAATTGGTAGTAGCCAGGTGTCATCTAGTTCTGGACTCAGGCTTATCAAGGCTGATGTTCAAGTGGTCCATTAATCAATTGGACTAATGGTTTTAATGAGCCTTTGATCATCATTCATTTTTCCTCCTAGACATGAAGAGATCAATAGTTGGAACTCACAAAGACAATGTTCTACCTCCTCCTTTGGTGAATTTGGACTTAGGTGTTACAACAACACTTTGACATTACAGTTGTTTTCTGCATTTTATTATGCAATATAGCAAGTCCTCCCCATAGTCTTCTTCAAAAAATGTTTTTCATGTCAGTTCTTTTTATGAAATCAGTGTTATTTGTTTTAATTTTCTGATATTTTTTTAAAGTTACCATTTGCAAAGCATCACCTCTGTTTCCTTTGGGATTTCTGTTTCCATTGCAATTATTTTATCTGTTTGCTCCTGCCAGCAGTTTTCATTGATTATACAAGGAGGAGTAGCTTGAATAGTAAGTGCTCTCTCATCTGGTTGTTCTCAGTAAGTGATTGTAATGGTTAATTTTATGTGTTACTCTGACTTGGCTAGGGTGTACTTGTATGGTAAACACTAGACTAAGTTATGGCCTTGAAGGTATTGAGTTATGAAAATTATGAACAGATTTTAAGTACACCAGATTATGCTGTCATGTGAGAGGGTATCACCCAATCAGATGAAGGCTTTCAGAGAAAAACTGAGGTTTTCTGGAAAAGGAAGGAATACTACCTCCAGGTTGTAACACAGATATGCTGTCAAGCTCCGCCCTATGGGTTTTGGGCTCCAGGATGGCAACATTACGTCTTAGTGGAACCTCCAGCTTGCTGGCCTGCCTTGCAAATATCAGACTCCCAGATGCCATAACAGTAGAAGTCATTTCTTTAAAACAACAACCCTCTTCTCTCATACATACGCATACCTACATACCCATGTACACATACTGTGACTTCTGTTTCTATAAAGAACCTTGATTGATCTGTTTTGCCAAAAGGCTTTTCTACTTAATTAGAATATCGAAGACCTGTTCTGTATAGATAAGTATCTTCTGTTAAGCTTGGTAGACTTCAGTAAAGCTTGCTTGCTTTCTTTCTTTGTCAGCATCTTATACACACCCAAGTTAGAAGCGATTCACGTGTATGTCATACACCATTAGTAGGTTTCATTCTTCAGTAGAGCTGCATTTTCTTTTTCTTTCCCATTCTGTTTACTTGGGATCCTTGAATCACTGCTTGAGCTTAATCCCTTGCTCTTGTATTGGCTTAGTTTAGCTTTGACTTCGCCTGTCTACTGTAAATGAAACACCACAAGAAAAGGAATTTATTTTCTCAGAGATCTGGGGAAAAATTTCTAATAGGGTCTCGGCCAAATCGATGACTTCTTGTAGGTCGTCCTGGTCATACCATGGGGATTCTCGCATGCCATCTGCCTCCCCTCCGTGTGGGTATCTTTGGATCTAGTCTGTTCTTTTCATAACTCAGAAATGATTAGATGGAAATTCAGCCTTAAGTAGTGTCTGATTAGCATAACAAACGAAACCTTAGTTCCAAACAGGATTATAGCCATGGGATTAGAATTCTGACACATATTTAAAAAAAACAAACTGCATTGCAATCCAGTCGATTCTAACTCTTAGTGATCATCTACACTTTAAAATCCATAATAGAGCATCCCCCCCCCAATATTTCTTAAGTAATCTATTCCTGAACTTTAATAAAAATTCTCAGGACTTTAGCTAGGATCAGGCTATTCCACATAAATTAGGAAGGAGGTGAATTTGGCAAATTTATTCTGTAAAAATACCTCTAATTTACTTCTCTACTTCATACCCTTTGGCCTTCTCCTGTAATTATTTTGGATTTCTCCCAAAGATATTTGGGGACTTTTTCCGAGCCCTTACCATGAAAATGGCTCACCTCTCCACAGAAGCTTCTTGCTTCTGAGTTGTGCAATGTCCTGGTCTGCTAACAGTGTCTCTGATAACTGTCTACATGACAGACTCAAAAGAGCTGATTTGATTACTGTCCTTTTCATATTTCCATTGCAGTTGAATCCATTCTCCTTTTTGTATCTATTGATTGAATTATGACTACAAATATTCCCAAATCATTTACAGTAGACCAGGAAGAACTTTAGGTGTTGTAGACAGAGCCTTAAAATGGATCTCCACCGAGCTTTCATTCTGCAGGGAAAAGACAAAGCAGAAATAAATCAAATGTGAGCCATATCTCATGCACATTAAAATTTCATCGTTGAGCTGTAATGGGTGGATGACTTTGGCAAATACACAGTGTCATGTATCAACACGTACAGAACAGTTTTACCATTTAAAAAAAAAGGCCTCTGTCACCTTTTCAAATCTCTCTTCTCTCCCCCCTGGTCTCCTGGCAGCCACTGGTTTTGTGATTGTCTCTCTGTGACCTTGGTTGTACACAGGGTCACCATGGACTGGAACCAACCGGCGGCACCCAACAACAGCCACCACCACAGCATAGTTTTCCCTTTGCTAGAATAGCATCACATTGGAATCATACAATATGCAGTGTTTTCAGGCCTATTTCTTTCCCTTAGCAACACATATTTAAGATTCATCCACGTCTTTTCACCTCTTATAAAATATTCCTTTTCATTACTGAATAACATTCCATCATGTGGATGTACCAGTTTGTTAACCATTCACTTATTGAAGGCTATCTTGGTTGATTCTAGTTTTCAGTGATTATGAATAAAGTTGCTATAAATATTTACATGTGAGTTTTCAATGTGAATATACATTTTCAAATCAGTTGAGTAATTACCTAGGAGTTTGATTATTGCACTGTATGATAAGACTATGGTTAGCCTTATAAGAAACTAAAAATTTGTTCTCGAAAGCAATCATACCATTTTGTGTCCACTCCAGTGATGGATGAGAATTCCTATTGCTTCACATCCTTGTGAGCAATTGGTATTGTCAGATTTTATTCTTTATTTATTAAAACAATTTCGATCATTCTAATAAGTGTGCCATACTATTTCATTGCTTTACTGTTGTCTAACAACACCTGGATTTCTAGATTATCTCAAGAATAGATTAGCTACGTTGAACACTAACAATGAAAGACCGAAAAGCTGTAGGATATCATCAAGAACATCACACATGAAGAAAGCAAAAGGTTTTTAAGAAGATGGAAGAGAGAAGGGGCAGTTTTCCAGAACACAAGGATGGTGGCTGTGGTAGTTGTACTATTGTCAATTTGAGGATTGAGCATGTAGGGGTAGAGTCTAACCTGTCAATGAGGTCATAACCAATGAGGCTATGGGTGGGCATAGCTTTCCCCTAAGGATTCTGGGAATTCTGGTATTTCCTCCTTGGAGGTGGGAGACTCTCTGCTCACACCCTGGGAGACATAGCAGCTGACAAGACACATGGACCCACCCTGATGCAGAGACCCCTGCCAGCACTGAGATCTTTCCAGTGCCACTGGATCCAAGGACTTTCTACCCACTGGTCTGTGATCTTCTATATTTGGCGTCATTGCATGTGTTTCCTGAGTCTGAAGAGGACTTTATAGATTGGTATCGGACATATGGGCTAATATCGGACTTATGGACTTGATCTGGACTGGGCTGGGTTGTTTTCTCAATGTTCAATTGCTCTTGTGTATAAATCTCTTTCTTATACACATATGGATTTGTTTCTCTAGTCTACCCAGACTAACACAGTGGCATTTCTCCAACTCCTCGTTCTGCAGAGAGAGAGTATAGTTTCATTTTGCTTTACAAGGCAGAAAGAAATTTTAGACAATGACTTAAATAAAGCCAACACTCCAGACTAGGAACTTTTGGAAAACCAGTAGAAAATGCCTTCCCCTTCATGTACATTACAAGGGTCAGGTCACACTGGCATCCTTGTTTCAAAAAGCCCCACAGAATCAGTAATGTTACAGTGCATCTATAAAAGATATAATGATTTGGGGCAACTGATTACAAGGATCTACATGTGACCTCCTCCCTGGGGGACACACAACAGAAGAGTAGGTGAGGAGAGACGTCAGACAGGGCAAGATATGACAAAATAATAATTTATAATTTATTAAGGGTTCATGAGGGAGAGGGGAGCGGGGAGGGAAGAAGAAAATGAGGAGCTGATGCCAGGGGCTTAAGTGGAGAGCAAATGTTTTGAGAATAATGAGGGCGATGAATGTACAATTGTGCTTTATACAATTGATGTATGTATGGATTGTGATAAGAGTTGTATGAGCCCCTAATAAAATGATT